>NC_136433.1:335483190-336028190 GCF_052849685.1 Lactuca virosa
CGCGTCTCACGAAAGCCTCGCAACCCCAAATCTTGATGTGGTCTAGATTGGGAACTTTTCCAGTCCACAACTCGTGAGGTGTTTTGGCAACCTTCTTTGTAGGGACTAGATTAAGGATATGGGCGGCAGTCTCTAAGGCATACCCCCAAAATGAGATTGGTAGCAAAGCTCGACTCATCATGGAACGAACCATGTCCAACAAGGTCCGATTGCGCCTCTCAGTTACACCATTCAACTGTGGTGTCCTAGGAGGTGTCAATTGTGAGACAATCCCACATTCCTTAAGATAGTCAAGGAACTCAGTACTAAGATACTCACCACCACGATCGGATCGAAGCATCTTAATGTTCCTGCCCAACTTATTCTCCACTTCTTGCTTAAACTCTTTGAATTTCTCAAAGGTTTCTGACTTATGCTTGATTAGGTAGACATATCCATATCTACTAAAATCATCAGTAAAAGTCACATAGAACCGATTAGCATCTCTTGTGGTGGTTCTGAAGGGTCCACACACATCCGTGTGTATGAGGTGCAACAAACCTTCACCCCTAGCACAAGTGTCAGTAAAAGGTGACTTTGTCATTTTACCAAGCAAACAAGATTCACAACTATCATCTGACTTTAGGTCAAATTACTCCAAGACTCCATCCTTTTGGAGTTGGCTTATGCGTTTCTTGCTTACATGTCCAAGACGACAATGCCATAAGGATGCTTTATCTAAGCTAGTGGAAGAGTTAATACACAATACATTATTTCCTAGATTATCTACAACAGATACAGTTTCATACACGCCATCACAAGGTAATGCTTTAAAATAAAGAACATTATTAAAGAAAGCATCAATACTACCATTATTATTATCAAAATAAAAGGTAAAACCTTGTTTATACAATGCATGAAAGGAAATAACATTTCTTTCCATTTCTGGCGAATAATAACATTTATTCAAATCTAATGCGAACCCACTAATTAGCACTAAGGAATAAACTCCTATCTTGGTGACAGGTGAAGCTTTCCTGTTTCCCATGATCAAGTTTATCTTTCCCTGCTCCACATTCTCACTTCTTTTTAGTCCCTGCAAATCACAACATATGTGAATACCACAACCTGTATCAAGGACCCAAGACTTAGAATGAGGTGAGTTATTAGACAATATAGTGTATATACCTGCATGGTTGGGTTTTACTTTCCCATCCTTCAAATCTTGCTGGTACTTTGGGCAATTTCGCTTCCAGTGCGACTTTTCATGGCAATAGAAGCATTCAGCCTCATTAGGGTTAGGAGAAGGAGTGACAAAACCTTTCTTGGTTTTGCTTGAAGAGGAGCCTTCAAGGGTCTTACCCTTGGTACCCTTAGAAGGGTTCTTTCTCTTCTTCCCTTTGCCATGCCCGATTGCCAAGACATTGGCCGCAGTTGGAGTAGGAGTAGGAGTAGTAACAACCGACTTACCCTTTAGACCACTTTCGGTGGTCTTCAAGAGTCCTTGAAGTTTGCTGACGGTGACTTCTTCCTTGTTCATGTGATATGTCATGCGGAATTGATCATAACACGATGGCAAGGAGTGCAAAATGATGTCTATTGCTAACTCCTCAGGGAAGTTCACATTCAGCTTCAATAAACGGTCCACATACCTTTGCATTTTCTGTATGTGGCCCGTGATGGGTTCACCATCCTTCATTCGGGTTGTTATCATGGAGGAGATTATTTCATATCGCTCTTGACGAGCACTTTGATGGTAGCGGTCCATCAAGTCCTGGTGCATCTCAAAAGGATAATAGTCCTCATAGGACTTTTGGAGCTCGGCTGTCATGGTGGCCATCATGATACATGCCACTTTTGTAGCATCTCTTTCATGTACCTCATATTCAGCAAGCTCTTCAGGAGTAGCAGTTGGCTCGGGTACCTTCAGCTCCTTGTCGAGAACATATTCTTTGTTCTCATACCGAGTGACCATCCTGATGTTTCTGATCCAATCTGTAAAGTTGGACCCATAAAAGATGACTCTCCCACAAAGATTCATGAGAGAGAAGGAGCTAGTAGGGTTTGAGCCAGAAGCATTGTTATTGGAAGACATCTGAAAAGAAGAGGGAATAGATTAGATTAGATATAGAGATAGTCCTTAACAAAACACCCAAATGTAATATTAAGGCTAGGACCCAACACAATATTTTATAACTTAGAAGAGGGATGTCGTAATCTAAGCTATAAGATATTTGAAGGTAGGTGAATGACGATTCACCAATTTCCACCATGAAAAACGAAATATTTAATTAGGTTTTAATTGGTTTAGAAACTCCTAGATTCTTTGAGATTCATTGAACTTTCTTCAATGGCATGTTTCAATCTCGAGTGTGCCCTTCAAGTTTTGTGACTGGGATGCCGAGGATCACAAAACAAGGTGTGAAGTAACCATGCAAATTACTTAGTACCCTTAATGTATTACCCCTCAATCGATGTGCCGGTTAACCACACACGCTCCATCGATACTATGATAAACATTAAGTCACCCTTTACCTACCTTGTTAAGTTCAAGTTAGTGTGTCGGTTAACCACACACGCTCCACTAACGACTTAAACAAAGTGTAAAGTGTAATTTCATGGATTAGCACCTTATTCACATTTTCCTAAAATAACTAAGATTGGGAATTCAATAAAGTTTAGTTACTTTAGTTTATCATTATACTTTTAGTGAGAATTTATAAGTCCTTGTCCTACCCGTTCGGCTAACGACCCTCCACCGATCAAGGAAGCGGTGGGTGAGAGTGGACACCCATTAAGTTGCCATTTTATAGGCAACAACCTTATACCCCCCTTATAGACCGGCTTCGTGAATGAGGCGTACTAGCGGTAAGACGACTTGATCTTATACATATATAAATATTATTAAACTTATAATATTATAAAGTATAAGGGTTGAATTTTAACTTTTAAAATTCTAGGGGTTGGAACTAAAGTTTTTAATATGACTTTACATGTTCCAAAACTTGAGGGCAAGTTTTGTAAACTTTCAAAACTTTTCATTTCTCATAACTTATGAGTTAATGGTTATTAAAAATGAAGACTCTTCATTTTTTGTAACCTATGTGTTCTTTTAATGGTTATTTATAAATGTGACTTTTGGTTATCCATAACTTAAGAACTAGTTATGGACTCCATTAAAACACATAAAGATCAAGAATTAATCTAATCAATTATTAGCACATAATTTCTACGATCTTCTAAACTCATATGTTTATGAGTGTTCATATCAAAAAATTTCAAGAATCGTAAGTACATATACAAAACTTGAAATTTTGATACGAGCTTTTGAACAAAACTTCGATTTTCAAGTTTTTTTTTTTTGCGTCAAGTATCAAATAAACAAACCAGGCTCTGATACCACTAATGGGTTTTTGAGCATTCTAACACTCCTATGGTGTACATGCAACCCTAGAAACCTTGGATCTATGTTTGACTAAGATACATGCAAATAATTATTTTTCCAAGGTTCTTATCCTAACTAGCATGGCATGGGGGACTTGAATCAAATAAAACTAGTAGAATTACTTACCTTGTAGTAGTAGTTTATTGCTTGGAGTTTGAGAGCCTAGCACCAATAATGTGGATGCCTCAAATGGAAGTCACAAATCATCACAAACTTGGAAACTTGAGAGAATAGTCACAAACGTCTTGAAATCGGCCCTCTTAGTTTACACACATCAACTAGTGCAATTTCAAGAACCAAAGCCTCCTTTATATAGTGTGGTGGATTAGGGTTACATCCATGTAAACCCTAATACCCATGTCTTTTCATTTCCATGAGATCCATGGGTTAAAGCTCCATGGAGTATCCATGGACTTTCCATGCAAGCCTAGCCCATTCCAAATAAGCATTAGCTCACACTATATAAATACAAGAGCCCATATTTAATTAGTCATACTTTTGATCTCTAAATTAATTCTAAATTAATTATAGATCAATACTAATTAAATAATATGATTTTATATTAATATATTAGGACTTATAATATATTAATAAATCATAACTTATACTGTTCTCAAACGATTATCCATAAATTGTTCGGGTGAAGTGCAACCCAAATGGACCATGCCGGGTCGGGTCAAGTACATACCAAATATAGTTATGGACTTAGACACTATATCCAACAATAACGTCCCCGCAGCACAGAGTCCATGGAGACGGAGCATTCGACACCTATCAATCGTATGTCAAACATAAGGAAACAAGCACGAGAACATAGTAACAAGCGAGAGGCCCCCACTCATCTTTTCATCTTTTTCCAAAAAAAAGGGGGGAGGAGGAGGAAGAAAGAAAAAGGAGGCAATGGAAGAAGTAAGAAACGACTTACCGTTAGAAACAATGTAGAAGATGGACATCTCGCCCCGAGCACGCCAGCTGGGGTTCATTCCAACACCAGCAAGTATGACCTTTGACATCACATCAACGTCCACCTGGAGGGTGCGCAAGAGATCGGTAGTCGCCTGATTATGGGGGAACAATTTCGGGATAGTGTTAGATAACGCGGTTGCCCGAGGATAATCACGGCCAAGCAGCTCTTGGTTGACCCACAGCCACTTGTCTTGCCAGTTCTTGGGAGGCTTGCTATCAAGGACAAGGTTATGGCCTCCCCGACGGGCAGAGAAGGTGTACTTATCGTTGGTAGCAGAAAACCGGAAGAAGAACTTGAACACATAGTAGTCGGGAACGATGCCATTGGCTCGACATATCATCTCGAAGGCTACCACCTTATGAACAACACCCGGGGTCAACATTTGAATACTGCACCCATTGCGTCGGAGTATCTCCTCCTGAAAGTCAGTCAACGGAAGGCGAAGACCGGCATCAAAGGTTTTCAGATAAACACCCACTTTCCCAGAAGGGGGCCGGGTAATCAAAGATCCGGAGACCGGAAACTCCACTCCGTCAGCCGGAGTAAGGCCATAAGCCTCTTGGAGGGTGACGAACTCGGTGGAGCTGGGGATCAAACCCTGAGAGGAAGCCATGGCAAAACACAGAAGAATGAAATAAGAAGAAGATATGAAGAAACAAGATAGAAACTGAGAAAGAAAACCTCTTGGGAGCAATAAAATGGAAAAAAAGCGGCATTTACGAAAATCCCTGTCACGGCTGACGTAACCGCCGTGCACACGTCATAACGTCACATCACCAGAAACGAAGCGATGACCGAGTAAAAGCATGACACGTGCACCAACAGTTAAGTCCAGAACATCATAGCTAGCTAGCATACGCTATGACTACTGGACTGGGGGACTTGATGACGCGCCCCTCAGAGCGGGCCAGAAGCAAGCGAACCCCCAGCAAGGCGCTCACAGCGAGAAGTCGGGCCAGCGACTCGACCGCCTCAGCGACCCAGGACTCCCGCGAGGCGATCGCGTAGGAAGTCCGCCCTCTCCAAGTATTGTCCTTCAGCTACAATCCAAGGATAACGGCTCCAGGCGACAAAGAGCGCAGTCAGAGCATTATATCCTGGACCAATCGTTGGGCCGGACACAAACGTGGAGCATGGCCCTCCAATAAGAGCGGCGGATCTTATCGGAACCGCAGTCCTTGTCCCTCGTACGGACCGAGGAAGATCTTCAGTATAAAAGTCCGATCACTCTGCCTTGAGAGGTAAGCTATTCTACCCCAACCATCTACCTCCATACTCCATATTCACCTCACTAACTTGACCGTCGGAGCGTCTTTCTGGGACCTCCTCCCGGAGAGCAGCTGACGCCTCTTCTTTCTTTGTGGCCTTTCAGGTTCCATTCCGACGACCATCTCACGGCAGCTTAGGTGGTTCGGAGTCAGGTCGCATCAGTAATGATGATCCTCATCCATTTTAAGGACAATTGTCAAATTTTAAGATAATAAGATAATTATTTGTATTATTTGATATGAATTGCCTTGCTATGAGTTAGATAAGATCAATAGTGAAATTATATGATAATGTTGTTAGTTAAAATTGATCTAAGTTGTTCTTGAAGTGAGTTTTGTAACTTGTCCTCAAGTTATATGAAGAGTCACATTCATGAACATTAAAATTCATAAGTTTTCATAAGTTATGGAAATGAAAAGGTTTTCAAGAGTTACAAAACTTGCACTCAAGTTTTGGTATTTGAAAAGTCTCAAAGTATGAAAACATTAACTCTAGTAATTGAAAGGTTTCAAAAGATGCAACTCTTGGGTTCATAACTTAAAAATTAATTAAATAGTTTTAATTTTGAATTTTTAATAACCTAGATGCTTTGAATAGTTCAATTACACCTTATGGACTTTATTAAATTAATTAAAGTGTTTAATTAAAAGATAAGTTTAATAAATCCATAATAACATGGTTTAAGATTAATTAAATTAAGAGTATAATTTATTAATAGATTAAACCACCAAGTATTTTAAATGTATAAAATACACTCTTATACTATATAAAATTAAAAGTATAATATATTATATATGTATAAGTAAAAGGCCAGTCTTACCGTTAGTAGGCCTCATTCACGAAGCCGGTCTATAAGGGGGTATAAGGTTACTGCCTATAAAATGGTGGTTTAATGGGTGTCCACTCTCACCCACCGCTTCCTTGACTGATGGAGGGTCGTTAGCCGAACGGGTAGGATAAGACATTAATCCTCATTAAAAGTATAATGAAATACCAAGTAACTAAATACTTTTATAAATTCTCAATCTTAGTTACTTAGGAAAAATGTGAATTTGATGCTAACCCATGAAATTGCACATTGCACTTTATTAGTCGTTAGTGGAGCGTGTGTGGTTAACTGGCACACTAATATGGGACTACTGAAGGATGGCAATGGGTAGCTCGATGTTAATAATGGATCAATGGAGCGTGTGTGGTTAACCGGCACATTGATTAGGTGATTTGTAACATTAAGTGTACCAAGCTAATTTTCATGGTTATTCACACCTTGTTTGTGATCCTCGGCATCCCAGTCACAAACTTGAAGGGCATAATCGAGATTTAAACCTGACATTGAAAAGTTCAATGAATCTCAAAGAATCTAGGAATTTCAATTCATTTAAAACCTAAAGTTCATTTTTGTTTTTCATGGTGGAAATTGGTAAATCGTCACTTACCTACCTTCAAATATTTTGCAATTGGATTACGGCACCCCTCTTCCGAATTGTAGAATATTGTGTTGGGTCCTAGCCTTATTATTTCATGTTGGGTGTTATATTAAGGACTTAAATCAACTAACTTGAATTTCTCCCTTGTAGGTGTCTAGTTCAGACAACTATGGTCTTCCCAAATCTTTTGGAAAAAGCTTTCCTCATGAAGATGATGTTCCCAAAAATCATACTTCACTTGCTCCACCTCCTCCAATTATTCTCCCTAACCCACAAGTTCAAAGACTTGAAAAGTTCAAGGTCACTCAAGCCCTATTGGCTAGCAAACACCAAGATGGAAGGTCTGTATGTGCACGTGTTTTGGAGATGAAGTCACACATTGACAGGTTGGGAATGTTAGGAATCATTGTGTCAAGGAAGTTGGCTGCTAACTTGGTTCTCCAGTCACTTCCCGAGTCGTATAGTCAGTTTGTTAAAGACTACTATATGACAGACCGCGACGTGACCCTTATTGATCTTACCTATTTGCTAATTACTGTTGAATCAGCAATGATTTGGTGCACTAGTAATGTAAATTTGATTGGAAGATCTACTTCCCAAACTTCCATGAACATTAACAATGGCAACATTGGAAGTCCAGAAAAGTCTTCTCATCCCCATGGGAAAGAATCAAAGAGAAAGGCTAAGTCTGAGATTGTCCCATGTACCATTCCAAAGGAGTCTTTTTGTTTCTATTGCCAAGAAAAGGGACATTGGAAGCGAAGCTGCCCTGACTACCTGAGAGATCTAAGTGATGGTAGAATCAAATTGTATGGCTCTACTTCAGGTAAGCTCATTATCTAACTCTATTAAGTTCCCATTTACTGATTCTTATTACATGATGTAAAGTTACATTTTGATGTTTTGCAGAATCAAAGAGAAAGAAGGAAATAGTATGCTGAGTCTGATCATGAAGAAGTGGATTCGCATGGTTCGATGATCGGATTTTTTGAGCTAATGTTAGGAGTTATGATAAATTGCTTAGAAATATGTAGTAACATCGTTTTCACACGTATTTGCATTGTAAGGACAAGTTATCCGCATTCTATAAATAGATAAAATTTTGAATTTTATCTTATTTTATATTTCCTAGCAATGACATTTGTAAAAATTGGTGTTTATATATTGTTAGCAATATTGAATATGGATTTGATCTTTCGTTTGTGGTAGTGTCTAAATTTACCAAATAAGGAAAAATTCTCATCATCCAAGTTTCAATTGGAGAGAAACTTGAAATCATGCAACTTGTATTGTATGATGAATGAGAACCTTCGTCTTTGGGAAATTAAGACTAACTCCTTGTTCACATGTATATGTGAGTCAAGTGAAGGACTAGGGGATCGGGTACACTTGGTTGTGAACTGGTCAGGTCCATCACAAAGAACGATAAGACTATTCGTTATGATTTACTAAGGGTTTTGTAAAAATGGTTATACTTACAAGATTAAGTGTAATTCTGAATCATTGAAAAAGTTTCAATGTATAGCAGAACAAATAAGAAGAGTCAAATAGGCAGAAAGATAAAAGTTTCTCCAATCTGAAAGGAAGGGAGAGTACTTGAGCATCATGTTTTATGATTATCTTAGTGATTATGAAATCATATCACAAATTGATCCTCTAAGGACATCTTAGTGCATTTGTATGGCTAAGAAGAGGAATCGTGATTTGTTGAAATGGTTAAATCAAAAGGTGAATCATACTTCATTCCAAAATCAAGTCTTAGAGTCATACTCCAAGATTGTGCCTTGAGTGACATAATCTTAAGAAAGGTTTATAACACTTATCAAATGTAGAGTACAATGTTTTCTACTCTTGTACATTTGAAATTTGTAAGTTGTGATGTTTTGGATAATACAAAGATCAACTAAGACCGATTGTCAGAAGTGTTTGTCTTGATAAGAAACCGCACTAACTCTTGAATATTTGTTTGTCAAGTAACGTTTCTTGACAAAGAGAATCTTACATGTCAAGAGGTCAGTGGTAGTCTTAAAGATCTTGAAACGTTTCAAGAACTGATCAATACTAACCCATTGTTAATCACTAGCACATGACTTAAGGTTTGTAAACTATCATGTTGATATATTCTTGTTTCTGTGCCCATTACAGTTAAGTTGACTACGCATGTGAGTTCTATTAGTTCTCAATTGTTTGCATAACAACTTGGAAGCAATGGTAGGTCCTTGAGCTGCCAGGTGGCAAGAAATTAAGATTGAACAAGTTCAGTCCATATGAGTTTGGTTTTGTCACTAATCTTGTCTTGTGATTATGGTTATGACAAATTCATATGGATAGGAACACATACACCATAAAATCTAAGTGTCATAAGGTTTCTCTCCAATTCATGAAAATGATTGTGAGGAAACGTTTTCACTAAGTAGATTTTAAGCAAATAACATTTTTGATATTTGCATTCTCAAATTCGATTATGATTACGACATCCCTCTTCATAGTTCGAATTGTGAGAAATGACAAAAGGTCTAAACTTTTGAGACTTATTGATGTAAGTTCTAAAATTGTTTAGACACACATGTGAGCTATCTAAGGAAAGGTATATGAGTTTGAGAAGCCTAGATAAAGTCTTATCGAAGCATCTTGTATTAGAAATCTAAACTTTGGTAAGAAAGTCAATAAGTATTGATTTCTAGAAGTCCAGCTTATTTCTGGGTACTTGTCAAAGCTAGTGGGAGCATAAGTGTTATGCTAGTAAGATAATAATTATCATGCTAGGGGGAGCATAATTATTATGGTAAGTGTTGATAGTTAGCAATGTTAATTATAGAAAACATAGGTTTCAATTCGCAAAGTTGCAGGGTTTGAAAAGTTGTTTTGCTATGATTAAGGGAGAGGAACTTGTACTTCATTCCAATTCTAAAAGTTTAGATTGAGATTTTAATCAAATTTAGTAAAGTACATATATGAATGTTATGTTGAAAATATTCGACATAAGGAAATTCTATATGGAAATGTTATAGCAAGAGACTGGTAAAGTATCAGGTCATTGTGTAAGACATTATGAATCGTGTCCCATATGCTTCAGATTTAGGATTGATTGCATGTGCTATAATATTCTCCTGTTCTAATTTTCCAAATGCATAGGGCATTAAGAGGGAAAAAGGACTAGAACCGGATATGACTAAAGTTATTAAACAACTGTCAAGGATGATCTGAGGTTCGCTAAGGATTAGTTGCTTGAGGACAGTTGGAAGTATAGTTATGAATGGACCATATTGATATGATTTTGAATAGATAGGATTCTATTAAGAATGTATAGTCATATGGCAATTATGAAAAAAGTTTCCATAATGGGAGTTGGATATCAAGAATCTATGAGTAAGTTAGAAACTTTTATGCAAGAAAGATGTTCAAAGGAATATGATTTGAATATGAGACTTCGTATCTATGGAATTGTCTTGTAACAATCTCCAATGGAAAATTTTGTAATTGGCAAAGTCTCTGTGACTCGTGTACATAGTCATTATAAAAGGATCACTGCATATAAGCTTAGAATCTAACATATTACAGTAAGTGGTAAGGACTTGGTATTCTCACACTTACGATAAGGATTTGGAATTGTGAAATGAGTGTCATTGGAAATGTTTAGAATTGATCTATTTCACAAAGTAAGGACCATAGATAAACATAGTGTGCATGCTTGGAGCATGGGATAACTATTGTTTTAATTCAAGTATTAAGTTGATAAATCGAAACATTATACAATGAATAATGTGTAATCAATATGGTGATTAAATAAAAGGTGTTTTATTTATATTCAAAAGTTTTGAGACCATATTGTATTCGATTATTCTTGTGTTTCACTTTACAAGTTTTGACTTCCCGAATAACTAGGTTATTCAAACCATCCACAGTCGATCATACTTTGGAAGTAGGTATTGAAACTAGACTGTCATGAATGGGTTTGTAGATTGTCTAAAGGCGTTTAGACATAGCACACGTTTGCTGCAGTGTTCATGAGTACTCCTGTAATAAGATTTGAGTATTGGATTAAAACCACGCTCATCTGAATCACTTCATGGATTTTATCACGAGTGATTGTGAGACGATAATATCTTATATTCTTGAAACCAAGACATGTGAGTTGTAGTTTACAAGTCGGTTGCACATTGACATATGTAAACGCACCAGTAACTTGGTGTTATAAAACATATTGTTGTGTGTGATTTGATGAGTAAGTACAAGCAAGCATTTGAGTCGAAGTTTATCCATTCCTTTTACCCAATGTGGGATAAAAGTGATATATATGGGCCCCTCGATGATTTAGTGATGACAACCCTAAGTGCTTGGCCAAGCCTGGACTGATTTGATTTGTTCAATTAGTCGGTTGTCATAAATCAGAAATCGGGAAACAACACATGAACAGAGAGAATGATTATAATCCATGTCTCAGTTCATATGATATCTAGAATGGAGGAATATATGATCCCTTATCTAAAGGACGCGTCACTGACTAGGTCAGAGTTCGACAACGGCTTTGGAAAGCTACGATTGCTAATCGGATTCTAAAGTTGCATTGGCAGTTATAGTTATTAGACTTATCCAAGTGGGAGACTGTTGGATTAAGTGTCTAAGCCCATAACTATAACTGGGATGTACTTGACCCGATTGTGGCATGGTCCTTTTGGGTTGCCATTACCAGTACAGTTTGATAGGATGGACTTTTGAGAATAAGGTTATTTGTGATTTATTAATATATTATAAGTATAATATATTAATTGAGAAATCATATTATTTAATTAGTATTGATCAAGAATTAATTTGGAATTAATTTAGTGATCAAAAGAGACTAATTAAATATACGGAGACTGATTAAGTAAATCAATGATTCTTATAGTGTGGGCCAATGATCCATGGTTAATTAGGATGGGCTAAACCAATATGAAAGTCCATGGAGGTTTAACCCATGGAGCCTAAGTAATATGAATGTTCATGGTGCATTAGGGTTTGCATGGATGAAACCCTAGCCTTTGTAACACTATAAAAGCAATCCGCTAGAGCCAAAATCGGTTGCCCATTCATTCTAAGAGAGTGATAATCGATTTTGAGCTAACTAGCCTATTTTCTCAAGCCTCCTCTTGCATTTGGTGTTTGTGACATATTAGAGGCATCACACTTGAGGTGCTAAAGCTTTCTAAGGCCAAGAACTACAACTACATCAAGAGGTATTCATCTAACTATGAGTTCTATATTGTATATCCTCTATTGTATGATAGTTAGGATGTATGCTTTGGTAAATTTGAAATTGCATGTACAAGTAGAGAAAACATAGATCCAAAGCATCTAGGGTTGCATGTGTACCATATGAGTGTTATAGTGCTTAAAACCCAACAAGAAGAATAAAAGGAAGGGAGGAAAGATAGCGTGAAAAGAAGGTGCTAAGCATCCTTATAAAGAGAAGGAAAGGCAGGATGTTTAAAATCCCTGACATAGTGACGTAACTGACAGCCATGATGAGCGGTCATGTCGCCATTAAAATCGAAACGGCGGATAAACCAGAAACGGACACGTATACAGAGTAGTATTTGAGTCCAGAACACCGTCGCTAGCGTAGAAACACTACGGCTACTGGACTATGGGACTTGATAACGTGCCCTAGCGAGCACGAAAAGAACCGCACCCGGCCGCGACAGAACACCTCAAGGCATAGCGTGCCCAACAGGACAGACCCAGCGGAGCTTAGCGCCCGCCGGAACCCCTGAGAGCAGGGCGCTCCCATAGAAAGGATCGCCCCCGCTTAGGGCGACTTCCGCTCTGAGACAAATGTAACGATCAAGCAACAAAGCAAATGTTCAGGGCATTACCACCAGAACCAATCACAACGCTCTGACAAATAGACGAGCACGATCCTCTAATCATCGCTCCTGACGCTGTCGGCTCTGACGACCCTGTCCCGTATGGATGATCAGGAGCGCCTAATATAAAAGGCTATCCTTAGAGTCCCGACAGGTAAGCAATCTTCTCCAAGTAAAATACACCAAACCCTAGAATACCCAACTAACTTGACCGTCGGAGCGTCTTTCCGGGAGCTCCTCCCGGGAAACGGCTGACGGCTATCTTTTTACTGTGACCTTGCAGGAGCAGCGAAGAAATCCATACCGAAGTTCGAGCAGAGAGAAACCAAGGTCAGATCATATGCCAAGTTCTCCAAGTGTAAGTTTTGGTTACAAGAGGTCTAGTTCCTGGGGCATCTCGTTAACTAGAATGGGATTTTGGTTGATTCGGTAAAGATTGAGGCTGTGATGCAGTGGGAGGTTCCGAAGTCTCCCTTAGAGATTAGGAGTTTCTTGGGCTTAGCCGAATATTATCGGAGATTTATCCATGATTTTTCCAAGATTGTTGTACCCTCACTCGTCTGACGAGGAAGGGCGTGGATTTCCGATGGGGCCCTAAGCAGCAAACTGCGTTTGAGACACTGCGGCAGAGATTATGCGATCCCCAGTATTGACCCTTCTGGAGGGTGTTGAGGATTTCGTTGTATTTTATGATGCATCCATCACTGGTTTGGGGCTGTTCTTATGCAGACGGGGTGAGTGGTTGCATATGCTTCTTGGCAGCCGAAGCCGCATGAGGCACGATAGACTACTTATGATCTGGAGTTGGGGCAGTAGTGTTTGCTCTCAAGATTTGGCGGCACTACTTGTATGGGGTCCGGTGTACTATTTACACAGATCACACAAGTTTGAGATATCTTATGGACCAGTCGAACCTGAACATGAGGCAACGTAGGTGGTTTGATGTGGTTAAGGATTATAACTGCGAGATTCTTTACCATCCGGGTAAAACAAATGTGTTTGCGGATGCTTTGAGCCGCAAGTCGGTTGGAACTTTAACTGGGGATATGTGTATGAGGATATCCATTGATTCTCCACTTTTGGATTTGATCAGAGGGGCACAACTAGAAGGAGAATTGGAAACAGGAGAGGATCAGGGGTGAGATCGAGAAATTTGTCACAGATAGTCAGGGACTGTTAACCCGGTGTGTTCGGGTTTGGGTTCCGGTTTCTGGAGGAGTCAGGCAGATAGTTCTGGAGGAGGCACATAAGTCTCGCTGTTCGATACACCCAGGAGGCACCAAGACACATCGGGATTTGAGACTAAGTTACCGGTGGCCATGTATGAAGAGGGAGATAGTCTGATACGTTGAGAGGTACTTGACCTGGAGGATGGTCAAGGCCGAGCATCAGAGGCCGCATGACAAGCTGCAGCCTTTGGAGGTTCCCATGTGGAAGTGGGAATAGATCACCATGGATTTTATCACCAAGCTACCAAAGATTGCCAAGGGATTTGATGCTATCTGGGTCATCGTGGATCGATTAACCTAGAGTGACCACTTTTTGGCCATCCGGGAGAGCTCCTCGGCCGAGAAGTTGGCTGATGTTTATGTACGAGAGATTGTTTCTCGTCATGGGGTTTCTATTTCCATTATTTCATATCGAGATGTTTGGTTTACTTCACGTTTCTGGCAGAAGTTCCACAAGGAACTGGGTACGAGACTACATTTCAGCACTGCTTATCATCTGCAGACTGATGGCCAGAGTGAGCGAACCATCCAGACACTTGGGGATATGTTACAGGCTTGTGCCATAGATTTTGGTGGGAGTTGGGTCTCCTAAAAACCTCTTGCGGAGTTCTCCTACAACAACAACTATCTCTCCAACATTGGTGCATCGCCCTTCCAGCTTTTGTATGGTTGGAGATGTCGTACCCCAGTCTGTTGGGGGGAGGTTGGTCACAAAGTCATTGGGATGACTGAGGTGGTCCTCCATACTACAGATCTCATCCAACAGATCAGGCATAGATTGCAGACAGCTCAGAGTCGGCAAAAGAGTTATACCGACCGGTGTCGATCATAGTTGGAATTCCAGGTCGGCAATATGGTACTACTGAAGGTCTCACCCTGGAAGGGTGTGATACACTTCAGTAGCAACATCAGAGAGGCTCCGAGTTGACCTGGGAGCCGGGTGGAGATGCGAGAGTATTATCCTGAGTTATTCGTATCAGCTGACTTCGAGGACAAAATCTAGTTCAAGTGGGGGAGAATTGTAACATTCCAATGTTGGGGTAATTTCAATTTTAACCCTATGCATGAAGGAATATTGCATTTTGACCATTGGGCTTGAGAAAGATTGCAAGAATGGCCCATAGTGGCATTTTGGTGATTTTGGCCAAAGATCTAGTATTCTGGGCGTACTAGGGCGGACCTTAGTACCCTAAGCGTACACCGCGTACGCAGGGCGTACGTGAAGAATCCTCAAACCCTAATTTTTAGGGTTTGGTCCATATATAAGCATCATTATCACCTCATTCCTCATTCCATAAATTTGTGTGCCTTGGTGGTGTTCTTCAAGAAGAAGAAGTTGGTAGAAGGACTTTGGAGCTTGGATCTGGGATTCTCCACTTGCTAGCAACCTCTAGGAGGTAAAAAGCTTCTAGCTTAATCACCTTATTGTGTAGATCTAGCCATTTCTTCATTTAGGGCATTTTTGGTCCCAAATATGGTGATTCTTGAGCATAACATGCTCTTAACCAAATAAGTCATCCTTTTAGACCTAATGAGGGGTCTTGAGTCATAAAAACGTGGTCTTGATGCTTAGTTTTCCCCATGCATGCTCTAGAGGGTCTTAAGGTGTTAAGAAGTTGGGATTTTGTGTATTACGCACTTATTAGGCATGCAAAGTCATAAAGTTGGAAACTTTATGACTAACTAACTATGTGGTGTGCTGGTACTTTGGGGGAACTCACTAAGCTTTGGCTTACTGTTTTTAGTTTATCGTTTCAAGTACTTTAGAGGATCGTGGAAAGGCAAATGCGTGATCGTACATAGCTTCCTGTTTTATGTCACTGGGTCTTGGGGAAAACTCTGATTTGAAATAATGTTTTTGAAATAATTATTATTTTTGTAAACAATGTTGATGAATGGTTGATTTTAAAAATTCTAATTTATTATGATTTTTGAGTGTTACACACACAAGTGCTCACGTCGTGACTAAGACTAAATCCTTAAAAGTTAACTGATAGCCCAACAAAAATGCTTACCTGGAAGTCTGGAACTAGATGTTACACCCATCACCACTACCGCCGTCGTTGTCACCACTACCACAACCATCACCACCATCATCACCACCACCACCACCCCACTTTTACCCCACCACCGCCACCATCATCGGTACCACAACTGCCACCTCATCAACCGCCGCCACCCCCACCCCCACCCCCACCCCCACCACCGCCGCTACCGCCGCTACCACCCCCTCCCACCCTACCACCACCATCATTTTCTAAAAATGAAAACCTATTGAAAAATATACATCTAAACACGTTTTCTATTTTATCTAAAACCGAAAATGAAAAGTAAATAAATTTTAACTAAATGCGTTTTCTAAATTTTATAATGAAAACTGAAAATAAAAATTTATTTCATTTTTATGAAAATTAAAAACGGAAAAGGAAAATTGTTTTACCGTAACTAAACGCAACCTTAATATTTTATGTTTTTCTGGGTTTAAACTTTAAACCTAAACTTCTTTATTTCAAAAAAAAAAAAGAAAAGAAAAGAAACCCCTCATATTTTAATAAAAAGTGGATCGATGGTCATGTTTTAGTAAATTCTTTATCCAATAAATATTTCGACAAAGAACAAAGTCATCTAAAGCAAGACTAGAAGAATGCCGAATGAACCAAATGTGTTTGTAACATACACTAGTTAAATACAAAAAAGCCAATCCAAGTTATGTGGTTGAAACTCATAATAATCCACACTTAGTGTATGCTCGACACTCTAAAACTAGGTGAACTTTGAAATCTTTTTGGATCAAAACACATGGTTCACTATAGTCCCCATGGTACCTAGTGGAGTCATACACACCCCTGATGTGTATTCGATAGTACTTTGATGGACGTTTAATTTAACAACGTTCACCTTAGTCTTACGATAACCTATCACGTATGAGCCAAACAAATTAGAAGGGAAACATTTCTACATATATGCAAGATAAATAATTATGGCTGCATCAATCAATTATTATAAAGAAAACAAAAATAATACAAAATTTAGAAAAAAACATAATTTCTTTTGCGGGAAACCAAATTACCAAAATCCTAATTGTGCGCAGTCCTTAAACCCTACAAATATGGTGTGTCACTGTTGAAGAATAGTCGCTTCCCCCTCTCCATTCTGAAAAACCTCTAAATACACCCAAAAATGGAGCCGGAGAATGGCCTTGGTGACGAAGAAGGGAATCAGAAAACGATTTTCGTCGACACCAGCCTCGACACTCATCTAGCTACTATCGTGTCTGATTCCGACACTGTTTCCGATCTTAAAGGTAATATTCGTAACCGGTTTACCCTAATATATATCGTGTAATACGGTTTATGAACACATTTTGTCTTTGAGTTTAACCTAACTTCATTTTCATATTTGTCTTCGGTAGAGAAGGAACATCACTATTTTGGTTTGTAACTTATACTCTGTGTGTGTGTGTAAGGTTCCATGAACAGAGCTTAGCTTCCAGTCTGCATGTAATGGTATATTGCTCAGATTTAAAAGTTGATGTGAATTTCACGATTTTTGAGAACCAATGGGTGACGGAATTGAATTTTGTAACTGCTAATATCAGCATTACTTTTGCTTATGTGGTGCAACAAATCCTATTTTGCATTACAAATCTGTTGTTCCATATAAGATTAGTTTGGCATCTGTGTATTATGTAACAGGGGTATCTTAGGATGTATGAATCAGGGTAGTGCAAACCAATACCCTTTAGTAGTGTTAGGGTTCCAACAACATGAAAGTAGCAGAGTAGGTTTAAGCTCATTTTACAGAATATCTGTTGGTGTGTTGGTAGGGATACTGAATACCCATTAAATGCAGATTTTGATTCTTATCAAAACGTTTATCATGGTTTTTTGTGCAGGGAAAATTATGTTAGAACATCGTGAGTGCTTTCCTGCCATTGGAGATATTAAAATCCATTGTTTGAAGGTATTTTCTTCCTATAACCTTGTGTAAAGATTATCAATCTTTTTTTCTAGCTTTTTATCCTTCAAACTTTCTCTTTTTTTTGTGGCAGGTAAAACGTAGAGGAAACTATTATCACTTATCAGACTCTATGCTTGTTAAGAGTGCATTTAAAGATAGTCAAAAGAACTGGTTTCTCTCAGTAGATGCTTCTCACTTAGAGCAATGTGATGGCATTCAACAAAAACCAGGGGATCAACTAGCCTTGCCTTGGGTAAAAGAGGGTTGTTCGATTGATACACATGATAGTCAAACTCAAGCAGAGGGACCTTCAAAGCTGTCTCTCATCCATGGATCACCATCAAAGCATCCCAAGATTTTTGTACCCTTTGTGAATCAGAAACTCCCTACTTCTGATGGTTCCTGTAAAAAAGCTTCAAAGAACATCGAGGAAGATAGGTCATCTAATCTTGAACCAAGTTTAGAGCAGCAGTTGGATCCTAAAGTAACAGAGAAGTTATATACTGTTGTTGATAAGGAGATAAAATCCAAGAAAAGGATACGTGAAGTGCATAATGAGGAAGCTTCTGTGATGAAAAGACGTAAGACTCAGAGGACAGAAGGGGATGCAAAAGCTCTAGAAGAGAATAGAGTTGTAACAAATGATTCTGACAAGGTAAAGAACATGGGAACAAGCATAAACGATGAGAACTCCATTGAATATAAATCAAAAAGTAAAGATGCAGCTTTGGATGGTGTTGTAAACAAAGCTATGAATGATAAACATACAAGAACCACATCGGTGAGTCAGAAGAAGCCAAAAAGAACTAGAAAAGGTAAAATCTCTGCTCATGATCAAGTAGCCATTGTTGCCCCTTTGAGTGTAGAAGATGTTGGAGAGGCGACACATCCTGAAAAGAACACAGAAGCAAGTGAAGTTATTCCTGATGCTCCAATGGTTATGGAAAAGAATATTCAACAAGATATGATTTTCCAGTCAAAAAGTAAAGATGCAGATTTGGATGGTGTTGTAAACAAAGCTATGAATAATGAACATACAAGAACCACATCTGTCAATCAAAAGAAGCCAAAAAGAGCTAGAAAAGGTAAAACCTCTGCTAATGATCAAGTAGCGATTGTTGTCCCTTTGAGTGTAGAAGCTGTTGAAGAGGAGACACATCAGAAAAATACAGAAGCAAGTGAAGTTCTTCCTGATGTTCCAATGGTTGTGGAACAGAATAATCAATCAAAAAGTAAAGATGCAGCTTTAGATGATGTAGTAACCAAAGCTATGAATGATGAACATACAAGAACCACATCAGTCAGTCAGAAGAAACCAAAAAGAACTAGAAAAGGTAAAATTTCTGCTCTAAAAGTTGCCATTGTTGCCCCTTTGAGTGTAGAAAATGTTGGAGAGGAGACACATCATCAGAAAAACACAGAAGCAAGTGAAGTTATTCATGATGTTGCAATGGCTGTGGAAAAGAATATTCAGCAAGAGACTTCTCAGAAGGAGAAATGCAATGAACTTGTTGAAGAGGCTGATATTGGGAATGAAATACCTTCATCATCAATGAGTAAGTACATACATATGATGCCTTTATTATATCCATATAGCTTTAATTTTCTCAATATTTTGTAGCTGACTAAGTTACATGTCTTTTCAGAAGGAGTAACTGTTGAAGATGACCATGCTGATGATCTTGTTGCTGACATTTCTTCAACTGTTCCTACTCCAGTCTTTGATGAGAAAACCATTGATGAACAAAACAATGATAAGGCTAACATAATTAGTGATGAAAAGAGTGAAGTTTCAGAGAAAACATCAATGGATGATTCTCTTAAAGTTGATGATCAGATTGTGAAAGAGGTGAAGATTGCAGAAGCAACTGAAACAATGCAAAAAGAAAAATCAAGAAAGGAAATCAGAATCAAGAAAAAAGATGTTGGGAAATCTTCAAAAAAGGATGAAGTTATTCCTTCTGAAAGGAAAGAAACAGCAATAGATGCTTTGCATGTTGATAAAGATGCTGAAATTTCAAAAACTAGTCAACTGAATGCAGAGATTTCAGAAAAGCAAAATGAGAAAATGGATGATGCACAGACTATCAAAAGGAAAAGGAAAAAGAGAAACAAGAAATCAGGTGCTGAAATTCCTCAAGAGACCTCGAAGAATGTGACTGTATCTCAAGCTCCCAAGGGCAATAATGTAAATTCTGATGTTGGTATCCCAAAGGAAGGATCTCATGAAATCGACTTCATGGACTACTTTTCACCTAATAAAACTACTCCTCTTGACAATGTTGAAAATGGGAAAGACACTAAATTGTCTGTGAAGGAGAAGAAACCAAAAAGGAAATCAAAAGAACAAAATGGTAATGCGAACAAAGTCTCGTCCTCAAAGAAGATTCCAGAAGCTTCTACAGATGGAGGTGTGGCAAAAGACCAAAATGCCCCTAATGTTACTAAAGTAAAAACCCAACAAAAAGATGATGGTACGATTCAATCTCTTTCAAGAAATGAAAACAACAAAGCCTTGTCCTCAAAGAAGATTCCAGAAGCTTCTACAGATGGAGGTGTGGCAAAAGACCAAAATGCCCCTAATGTTACTAAAGCAAAAACCCAAAAAACGACAACAAAGATTAAGAAACCACAACCATTTAGTGAATCAGACTCAAGCTCAGAATCAGAATCATTTGGCAGGTCTTTGAAAAGTCAAAAAAAGAATACAAAACAGCAACCAACTACTCAAGTTAAAAACTTGAAGAAAAATGTGCCAGGTGTCAAGAGTGTGTTGAGTACACCTGGAACAATATTTGGGGATAACAGTGATGATAGTTCTGCTGATGATAATGCAATCATAAATTCAGATTCCAGCACACGAACTCCATCAAGAAATCCATCATCATCAGGGGAAAGTGATTCCAGCATTGACTCCAGAAGATATGGTAATTGGATTTATTTATTTTCTTCACTAATTTTAATTTATGCCACATAAAGCAGCATTGATTTTTATTTCTTTTTATAATCATTTATTTTGAATTTGTATCAGAAGTGAAAAGAAATGAAGGTGGTGGAAACAACAACATGAACTCACAGTAAGTTTCCCATTTCTTGCTTGTTGTATGTATGTTTAAGGGTAAAATGGTCATTTTGAACTTGTATAATATGATAGGAGCAGGCTGAAGAACATATCAATGGCTGAGCTTTTGAAAAGTTCAAGTAGATACAAGAAAGCCAGAGTCACTGCTGCATCACAGTCACAGGTCAATGATACAGAAAGCGAGCCTGTTGACTTTGTTCCAGAAAGTCAACCCGTGGCTAAGAGATAAATTTAGGGGCATTTTTGTCTCAAGTTTTGGTTAGGAAGGAAGGCTACTTTTATAATTGAACAACTTTTTAGGTGTGGTTTTTACTTCCTATTTCTCTTGGACATAGGTTTAATTTTGATTTGTTTTTGGTTACTGTCTATTAATATTTACGAGGATGAGGACGGGGGCATTTATGTCTTTTGCAAATACCAGGGATCAAGGGTGAGTCCTTGTTTGACCATTTTGAGTGGGACAAAAAATAATAATTTTTGTTCCCTTTGTTACTTTGATATCAGATCCAGTCCAAGGCAACATTAGCATCATGTCTCATTTAAACCCATTTAGGTTAAACAGATAAAATAGTTTTTATTTATTATTATTTTTTTTTAAACATAAATTGGTTTGAAAGAGACATGATTTTAATGTAAAAATACTTGAATCTTATAATTTTTTTTAAACTCCCCTTTTTGTTCTTCTGTCGTCATAGTCCTTTCAAATATTTTTTAGAAAACAAGTATTATTTACTTTGTGGTTGTTTCTTTTAATCCCCCGCTGATCATTTTACCCATATATTTGAACTAACAATGTTCAAAATACCAGTAAATTATGACAATGTTCATCAAATCTAACAGAGAAAAGCTTTGAGGGAAAAAAGAAAAGACAAATATAAATACACTAAACCTGACTTTTTTTAGCTTAACTTGACCCATTATTATCCGAGTTATTCGCTAAAATGCCTAAATGTCGTCTTCGTTTGACCAACTTTTATCAGCAATATAACAAATTGACTAGCATCTGCATGTAACAGTCATCGTTTGTTTGTGTTTCGATGTCTTTTGAGTTTTGACATAACACAATATTGATAATAGCTCATGATTAGGCATTTTAATTTTTGAGAATTATATGCTGCTATCTAGCTATGAACATAAGTTTGTATTTTTTTTGGAAACGACAAATATTATATATAAAAATGCCGCACGTTTAGCAAGTGGCTAAGGAAACTTGGACAAGAGTACATAGTCACTTATAATGGAGAAATTAATAGAGAATAAAAGGTGAGATGCTCCACTCAATCTATCTACCACTTGATTTAGAACTCCTGTGTTTAAGCCACGAAAATGATTGAGAGATAATGTCACCTACGATTTTTGCTAGAGTGGTGTTTACCTTTTTAAACGTCTTGTTATTCCTTGCCTTACAGATGTACCACAACGTACAGTAGAATATCAAAGTGACTATCGACCTTTTCATAGGGCAGTTGCCCCAAGAGGCAGCAAAGTTAAGAAACTGTCGTTTTGGTAATTCACACAATTTGAAAATCCAATCATGTGTCTCTTCCACCACTTTGCATTTAACAAATGATCATCTATTTCTTGTTCATCTCCACAAAGAAGGCATAAGTTAGATTGCACTGTTATACCTCTCCTCGCAAGTTTAGTTGCAAGTGGTATCTTTCTTTGCACTGCACGCCATACAAAGCATCTGACCTTGAGTGGGATAATTTTGACCAATCAGACCATTGTAAGGTGTTCCCATGGAGTCAATACGTCTTCTCAACGTGTTAACTGTGTATATATCATCCGAGTTAATATTAACTTAAACCCTAGGGGGACTGGTGTGAGTCTGATATTATTGAGAGTCGAACAAAGCTCTATGAATTCTTATAGCACCGCATCACCACGAAGTGAGGATTATCATTTCCATGTGAAACTCGCATTTGTAACTCTTTCAGTAGCATAACATCTTTTAACAGATTCCAACTCTTTATATTGGCTTCTTCCCAATGCAACCGTTACAAAAAACATAATAGATTTGGCTTAGCAATAGTGCCATCAATATGTGATCAATAATTGTTACTTGGGAGGTACTATGTTAAAATATATTTTAAGGAATTGTGCTTCTACAAAACGGAGCACACATTATTATAATTGATTGTCCATAATTAATCAATCACCCTCCAAACTTTCCAAACAAAATAAATAAATAATTGTTAGTCCATAAATCTAACACCATATAAGTCGAGTTCTTTTTAACATTTTAGTAAATTTATTCGATTCTGTTTTACCATCTATTGAAATAGGAATTTTTAATACTAGATGTTGTGAGCTAATAGATTGCTTTATTGATCATTCAAAAGACAATTACATAATATATAGTGAATACGCAAACCCTAATTACTAAAGGACTTGAGACTAAACCTTAATCACTAACATCTCCCTACAGTTTGATCGGGAGGAGACGATTAAACTAGAAAAATAAACAAAAGAAGAAACATAAAAACTAGATGAATACAACGACAACGGAATCAGAACTCTAACGATGGCGGCTAACAATTACTCCTTGTCGGAGAAGAAGAGCGAAAAAGCGGCATCCAGAGGCGGTTATGTTGTAAAAGAAAAGAAGAGCGGCGGAAATGGCGATTATGGAACTGGCGGCAGAGGAATCTGGAGAAAGGTAGCAAGAAAGAAAGAAGGCTCGAGCTGCGGTGGACGGAGCCCGCGAGAACGACAACTACAATGTTAATAGAGAGAGACGATTACCGATCATAGATTGACTCGGAAAAGAGATCTGACGAAGAAGTAGCCACCCGAGGAGGAGATAGAAGGTTCGGAGGCAGGGCCATCCGAGGACGAGGCAGTAGGAAGAAGCCGATGAATAAGCTCTGTTTGGTGTCGGCGGCTGTTTTATCATTTAGAAGGAGAAGAGAAGAAAGTAAATAATATGAAACATAATGAAGGCACCTCCGACAACTTTTAAAGAAAGGTCACCGAAGGTGGAGGGCGACAACAGGGGGTTGTGATCAGTAGAGTTTTAACCTAGAGTTCATATATATGTTATAATGCACAATATTTTGAATAGCTCTAAAGTTAACTGGAAAGATCAAATTACTAAAATATATATAAAGAAGCAAACAAGAAATAGTTTGTGACGATGATCATTCATTTAACAAATATACGAATAGCAAAACAAGAAACATAATGAACTCATACGACTAAAACGTGTTCAAAACAGCCTAATAATGTGTTTTAGATCTTCTATTAGTATTTATGTATCACTCAATAAATTATCCTTTTCTTTTCCTAAACACCACCTCAGTATCCAATCCGAAACCGTCAACTTTTCTAGACCGAACAAGATCCGACCCGTTAAACAACTTCTTCAACGGTTCAATGCTATACAAATCATTAGCCGAATAGTTATCCGACCGTCTAGAAATTGCCACGTGTAACACACAGATTCCACCAGGCTTCAACGTCCGTTCAATCTCTCCAACGAATTTATCCGGATAAAGTGCATGGTCAAACACATTCGAAAATTCAAAGTCAAAAGTCTTATCATCGAACGGTTGATGATGAAAATCACCCTTGATCACAAAAGGCGGGTAGGGTACAAGATCCAACCCGATTGAATCATTAACTCCGACCCGTTTCAAAGCCTCCACCTCTTGCCCGACCCGAGCTCCAACACAAAGAGCCTTTGATGAATTTGTGAGCAGTTTTTCTTGTTTTAATTGGCTAAAAAAACGGGTGAAAACCCGAATCTTTCGGTCCCAATCCCTGGAAGTCCATATTTTTCGGAGCTTTGGGTTGGTGGTTTTGTGAAGCTGGTGGTGGATGTAGGTGTCGTAAGAGGTGTATCCGGGTCGGATCTTGAGGCCGTTGATGGTGATTGTATGGTGGCCGGATCCGTTGGGGTGTTTGGATTGTAGAGAGAGAAAGATGAGGTAGAAGAGAGAGAGGAGAATTAGAGAGAGAAAGAAAGCTTTGGGTGTTGATGATTTTGGTGGGTTGATTGCTTCTTTCATGTCTGCAACTGCAATATTATTTGCATGATTTCATCATCATCAATCTCTCTTTCTCTCTAGAAATATTTGCTTCTCTCTCTTGATCGACCCTTTAAAATATTTCTACTGAGAAAGACTTCTAGCAATGTTCCACTTCTCGTACCATCAAACACTCTTTTTCTTTCTGAAAACTGTTTTTTTCCTGTGGTTTCACCTCTCTCTAAATCCCTTTCTGTTGTCTCTCTTTACAAATGTTGGAAGGTGTTCATGGCAACTGTGTGTGTGTGCGAGAGAGAGAGAGAGAGAGAGAGAGAGAGAGAGAGAGATTAGTAAAGAAAAGAATGGACAAATGGGCGATAAAACAAGAAAGCATGCATGATGATATATGGTGGAAGAGAGATGGTTGGTTAAGCATAATTATCACTTGCTTCCTCGTTTTATAAACTTATATATATATATATATATATATATATATATATATATATATATATATATATATATATATATATATATAAAAGTATAACTGTTTTTATCAATATGTGATATTTGACATGCGTAATACAGGCTCATATCGAGTCTTATGGGACCGAAGTTCGAAATCGGCTCCGTTTAAATAATACAGGCCATGTTTGGGTTAGGCTCGGCTCGCATAGGGTATACCATAATTCTTTAAAATAGTATTTATTAAATATTTATTTATTTTAATATATAAAAATAAAATTCAAAATATTATATTATATATATGTAAGCTTGTTTAGGTTTGGGAGTTTAATTGGGGTTAGTAACACAAGCTTAAACCCGAGCTTGTTTAATAAACAAGCCCAATATTAAGCTCGAGCTTGCCTCGGGCTCGTTTAAAATTGATTTCGAATTGAACTTTTAACAAGTCAATCTCGAGTAGCTCACGAGTAGCTTGACTCGTTTGCACCGCTATGTTTAACCAGTTTAAACGTGATTGATTTTTTTTGAATCATCTAACTTCTATGAATAGAATTTGAGTGACAAAAATTCAAATTTGTGTGTTACATCATATTCTCGAGTAAACTGTAAATTGGTCCCTATATTTGTCTAAAAATCGGGGTTTGAGTCCCTAAAGTTCCAATTTTGCACAATATGTCCTTATGGGCATGTTTTGTTGTGTTTTGGTCCTTCATTTTAACCATTCATTATATTGTCTGTTAAAATTTGTGAAATGATAATTATACCTTCTATAAGTTACTTAAAATATATAAAAATAAAATAAAAACATACACTAAGACCCCACCCTTTTTTCTTTCCTTTCTAAGGCTTCAGAGACTTAGAAGGATAACAATGACTTTGAGAAGGTCATAACTTATGTGGTACTTAAACTATGTTGCGATACCTAACTATTGATATCTCACATTTTGATAACTAAACTTTTGAGAATTTCTTTTTGGGACCATTGAACTTTTCTGCAATCTAAAACTATGAAAATGATGATTTTGAATTAAAAATATTTTCAAATGATATTTTAAAACAACCTAGACGAGGAGTGTTTCTGTAACATCCCAAAATTCAAGACAAAAAATTTCATTTTAATTCATTAATAAAACCATAAGTTATCAAAACATTTCATCAAAACATTGTCATCAGAGTTCCATATCAAAAATCAGAGTAAAAGATCCCAGGCTAAACATCATGGTGTGTGCGATGCAATCATCCCGAGCTCTTCCATCCGTTACCGGAAGTACCTGAAACCAAAACTGAAAACCGTAAGCACGAAGCTTAGTGAGTTCCCAAACCTACCATATACCATACACATAACCACATACTGGGCCCCCACCCGCTGCATCGAGACTTGCCCGACATCAGACTTGCTTCGGCAACGGGCCCCGCCCGGCATCAGGCCCCGCCTGACATCGAACCCCGATCGGTATACATATCTGTTTCTTTTAGGCCTCGCCTATCTCCGGGCGCCGCCCGCTATACATATACATTAATCACATAAACATACTAGCACATAAAGCAAACATACACTACTGCATTCCTGTTCTAAGGCCTCGCCTATCTTGGGCTCCGCCCCTGTCCTGCTACTGAAGAGTCATGGAACCCCATCCATACTCCTGTTAATGGTGAGATACGGGCCCCCGCCCACACTCACCTTTCTCCTATCTCGGGCCCCGCCCCTATTCTGCTAATAATGAGATATAGAACCCCGTCCGTACTCAGCTAGTGGTGAGATACGGGACCTCGTCCACACTTACCTCCCTACCAGACACATACATGTATCACAAAGACATCAAGTATAATCTACTATGCAACATATAACATTCATCGGGCTTACCCCAACATCGGACCCTAGTCCGAAAACATACTACCGACACATGCAAGAATCACAAAGACCTTTAGCATACTAACATACCTCGGGCCTCGCCCGGCATCGAATCGTAATCTGGAAAATATATCGTAAAAATGCCTAGGGCTAACCCCGGGTCTTCCTACTATACACAAACATAATGGGCCGACATTGTGGCCGTAGACACATGCACACAGTGAGGAGACTCACCTCGCACTGCTGAAATCCCACAGATAATCCTCTGGCTGCTAACTGGCAATTCCCCGAACTGCTGCTCCTTCGACTCCCCGAGCTATCAGTACCAAAATAACACTTAGTCCAAAAACCATTAATCCTCCTTAGGGTAAAATGACCATTTTACCCCTGATCTAATTTGGTTCATGACTTAGGCCCAAATCCATCACATGAAGGACCTAATTCCATATAGTCTTTCCAAGCCCACTAACGACCCACTTATAGCCCAATTTTATAAATTGGGCCTAACTTCTCAAATAGGCCTTCCCTCAAGCCCAACATATAATATAGTCCATTAACAGTCCAACATAATAGTCCATTAAGACCCATAATCAACTAGTCCAAGGAAATGGACCAAAAAGGCCCACTGACTTACGAACGCAGGGCGTTCCTTCGCAATCCTGGTCGCGAGTCTCAGCGGGAACGCAACGCGTTCCCGAGCCCTACGCAGCGCGTTCGTGTCCAGATTCAACTGGCCATTAAGCACTTAATGCTTAAGCCATGCTATCCAAACATAGATCCAAGCTATTTAAGATCTCTAAAATCAAAAAGTCACGGACTTGATGACTTTGCATGCACCCATAAGTCCCAATCTCAAGAAATAACAATCAACTTCCATAAGGATGGCCACAACTCTTGCATGAACCAATTAGGACCTTAAAGATGGCAACTTTCCTGCCTAAGGAACTCAAATAGCTTCATGGGTGGCAACCCTAAGTCCAGAAACAGATTTGAACCATAAAAATCCATTCTTGAAACCAAAAAGGGACAATATCCAAGAGAACCTAGATTTATGATGTAAGTGATGGGTTTTAAGCATAAGAACAATCCTATGTGCTCATACAAACCCTAATGCTTGGATCTAGGTTTCTCTATTGTACATGCAATGAATCCAAGACTTACAAACCCTAGATCTATCAAATAAGAACTGAAATAAGGGCTTAGTAATTACCTTTGATTGTTATATAGCAATAACAATCAATCCTTGCTTTGATTGGCTTCAGAAAGCTTAGTGCCTCAAGTGTTGCACCTCTAATGGAGTCACAAACACCACTAAGCAACTTGGATGAAGAGGGAGGAGAGTGGATGCACCAAAAACGGCTGGAAACCCTAGAGGAACACTTGTTCACGTTTTTGGGGCTTAAGGGTCCTTTATATACATGTAGGCTATTAGGGTTTACAACTAGGAAACCCTAATCTGGCTGCTTAGGCCCTAAGCAGCCCATGGACTCCTTTAACATATCCCTTGAACGATTTCTAATGGGCTTCCAATAGAATTTTTCCAACCTATATATTATTAGGTGATCCATAGCCCAATCGTAATTATCTTATAATTACAAATCCAGTCCCTTAAGTTTAATTAATCTCTTTTAGCCACAAAATTAATTCTTAATTAATTCTTGACTAATAGTAATTAAACTATATGATTTCTCCTTTAATATATTATTCTTATAATATATTAATAAATCATAATTAAACCTTTCTCTCCTTAATTCATCCTACATATTGTTATGGTGAAGGCAACCCAAAAGGACCATGCTCATAATCGGGTCAAGTACATACCAAAATAGTTATGGACTTAGACACTAATCCAACAGTCTCCCACTTGGATAAGTCTAATAACTATTCTGTGTATGACTTCAGAACCTGATCAGCAATCGTAGCTTCCAAAAGCCGCTGTCAACTCTGATCTTATCAGATACTCGTGTCCTTTAGATAAGGGATTATATATTCCTCCATTCTACAAGATATCGTATAGACATGAGACATGGATTGAAACCATTCTCTCAGTCTATATGTCGTTTCCCGATTTCCGATTTATGACGACTGACTAATTGAACAAATCAAATCAGTCCTGGCCCGGCCGAGCACTTTCCTTTGTCATCACTAAATCATCGAGGGGCCCACAGATATCGCTTTTATCCCACTTTGGGTAAAAGGAATGGATAAACTTTGACTCAAATGTTTGCTTGCACCTACTAATCGAATCACACACAACAATAAGTTTTATAACACCAAGTTACTGGTGCGTTTACTTATCATCAATGTGCAACCGACCAGCAAATAACAACTCACACGTCTCGGTTTCAAGAATATACAATGTTATCGTCTCACCAATCACCCGTGATAAAACCATGAAGTGATTCAAGTGAGCGTGAGTTTAATCCAATACTTTAATCTTATCAAAGCACTCATGAACTCTGCAGCAAACTTGTGCTATGTCTAAACACTTTAGATAATCTACAGACATATTCATGACAGTCTTCCTTCATACTTACTTCCAACGTATGACCGACCGTGGAGGTTCGAATAACCTAGTTATTCTGGAAGTCAAAACATGCAAAATGAAACGCAATAATAATATTAATCCTATATGGTCCCAAAACTTTTGAGCGTAAATAAAAACACTTTTATTTAAACACCATATTGATTACTCATTATTCACTGCTTACTGTTTCAGAAAAACAACTCATTACTCGAATTATGACCACAATTGTCCCATGCTCCAAGCATACACACTTTGGTTTCCTATGGTCCATACTTTGTGAAACAGATCAATTGAAAACTTTTCCAATGAAACTCATTTTACAATCCCCAATCCTTATTATTAGTATAAGAATACCAAATTCTTGCCACTTTTATAATATATCAGATTCTAACATTTTATGCAATGATTCTTTCGTAATGTCATAGCACAAAAGTCACCAAGACCCGGCTAATGAAATTACAAGGTATTCTATCGGAAATTGTTACAAGACAATTCCATAGACGTGAAGTATCACATTCAAAGTACATTCCTTTGAACATCCTTCTCGCATAAAAGTTTCTAATCTAGACATATTTCTTAATATCCAACTCACATTAATGGAAACATTTCCATATTTGCCATATGACAACTCATTCTTAATAGAATCTTATCTATTCATAATAATGTCAATATAGTCCATCCAGTACTATACTTCCAACTACTCACAAGCGACAAATCCTCAGTGAACCTCAGATCGTCCTTTGATAGTTGTTTAATTATTTTAGTCAAAACCAGTTCTAGTCCTTTTTCCCTCTTAATGCCCTAGGCATTTGGAAAATTTTAGAATGGTCAAATATTATAGCATATGCAATCGATCCTATACCCGAAGCGTATTGGACACGATGCATAATGTCTCACATAAAGACGTGATACTTTATCAGCCTTCTGCCATAATATTTTATGTGCCCTGTTCCTACAATTCGAACTATGAAGAGGGATGCCGTAATCATAATCGAATTTTGAGAATGCACTATGTATCCTTGACCATATTTATTAACGTTTCTTGATCTAAGCTTTAGAATTTTGAAACGAAGTATAATATTCTCTCCCTTAATTATAGCAAAACAACTTTTCAACCCTTGCAACTTTGCAAAGTGAATCTTTGTTTTCTATAATTAATATTACTAACTTGCAATACTTACCATAATAATCATGCTTCCACTAACATGATGATTATTTTCTTACCAACATAACACTTATGATCACTAGCTTTGACATGTATTCAGAAAATAATTGAACTTCTAGAAAACAATGCTTATTGAATTCCTTAAGTTCATATTTCTAATACCTAATGCTTTGATAAGCCTTTATCTAAGCTTTTTAAGCTCATACACCTTTGCCTTAGATAGCTCACATGTATGTCTAAACAATTCAGAATTTATGTTACTAAGTCCCAAATGTTTAGATCAATTGCCAAATCTCACAATTCGAACTATGAAAAGGGATGCCGTAATCATAATCGAATTTGAGAATACAATTTTCACAATCGCTATCTTCTTAAAATCTCTCTTAGTGAAAGCATTTCCTCACAATCATTTTCATGAAGGAGGAAAACCTTATGACACTTAGATTTTATGATGTATGTGTTCCTATCCATGTGAATTTGTCAAAACGAAAGTTTGCGACAAATCCAAAACCATATGGACTGAACTTGTTCAATCTTGATTTCTTGCCTCATGGTAACATGAATGCCCACCATGTCTTCAAGCAACTCACCCTTTCATATCAATGTACTTTCCATTGATCAAGGTGCTTTGTCTTTATGCATTCAAATGAGAACTCATAGAACTCACACGCATAATTAACTCAATTGGAATGGCATAGAAAAAGAGTATGTCATCCACGATAGGCTTTAAACCTCAAGTCGTGTGCTAGTGATGATCAACTAGGTTTACTCTTGATTTGTTCTTGAAACTTTTCAAGACCATTAAGACTCCCACTGACTCCTTGACATATAAGATTCTCTTGTCAAGAAACATTTCTTGACAAACAAATATTCAAGAGTTAGTGTAGCCTTTTGTCAAGTTTAACACTTCACACAATTGGTCTTGGTTGGTCTTTGTCTTATCCAAGACATCACAACTTACCAATTTCAAATGTGCAAGAATAAGAAAACTTTTCCAAATTCCACATTTATCGAGTGTTATAAACCTACTTAAGACTTGTCACTCATGTCAGAATCTTGACTCTAAGACTTGATATTCGAACGAAGTATGATTGACTTCTTGATTTAACCATTTCTACAATTCTCGATTCCTCTTCTTAGACATGCAATTGCACTAAGACTCACTTAGAGCATCAATTGAGATATGGTTCTTAATCATTAAGACTTATCATAAAACACAATAAAAGGTACTCTCCCTTCTTCTTAGAATAGAGAAACTTTTATCCTTCTGCCTACTTGATTCTTCTTACTCGTTCTGCTATTGATTGAAACTCTTTCAATCAACTCATAATTATACTTAATCTTATAAGTATAATCATATTTACTAAACTTTAGTAAATCATGACGAATATCTTTATCACTCTTGTGGTGGACTTGATCAACGCACAACCTAGTGTACTCGATCTCCTGGTCCTTCTCTTGACACTTTGCCAAAGAATTAGTCTAATTTCCAAAATATGAAGTTTCTCATTCATCACGCAACCAAGTTGTATGATTCCAAGTTTCTGTCCAATTGAAACTTGGGTGATGAGAATCTTCCTTTATTTGGCAAATCCTCGACATTTCACAAATTACATAATCAAGAATCACATCCAATTCAACATTGCTAAAATTAGAAATACATAAACATCCATTTTCACATATGCCATTGCAAGGATAAATAAATAGGACGAAATCAAAATTTATTTTATTGCGGAAAAACTTGTCCTTACAATGCAATTCAAATGAAAACTATGCTATTTCAAATTCTAAGCAATCTATTCTAACTTTAAAGTAGTAGCTCAAAAATCCGATCTTCAAGCAATGCGATCGAAATCCATTTCTTCACGATCAGATTCAGCTTACTTCTTCCCTTAAGCTTCCTCTCTTTTCTTCGATCCTACAAAATATCAAAATGTAATCTTATCACATCATGTATTGAAAATCAAAGAATAGGAACTTATAGAGTTAGTTATTGGATTTTACCTGAAGTAGAGCCATACGTCTTGACTCTCCCATCTCTTAGATCTCTCAGGTAAACAGGGCAGCTTTGTCTCCAATGCCCCTTCTCTTGGCAGTAGAAGCAGATGGACTCTTTTGGAATGGCACAAGGAACTATCTTAGAATTTACCTTTTCTGGATTTCCAATGTCACCATTTTCAATGTCCATTGAAGTTTGGGAGTTTGATTTGCCAGACAAATTTGCTCGATCAGCACGCCAAATCATTTCTGATTCAACAGCTATAAGCAAATAGGTCAAATCAATGAGGGTCACGTCATGGTCCATCATATAGTACTCTCTAACGAACTCACTATATGATTCCGGAAGTAACTAAAGAACCCAGTCAACAGCCAACATTTCTGAGATATCGACACCCATCATCCTTAACCTATCAATGTGTGACTTCATCTCTAAGATGTGTGCACACACAGGTTTCCCATCTTCGTGTTTACTTGCCAATAGGGCTTGAGTGAGCTTGAACTTTTCAAGCCTTTGAACTTGTAGGTTAGGGAGAATAATTGGAGGAGGTGGAGGAAGTGAAGCATGACTCTCATTTCCTTGATCGTATCGTGGAACGTCATCTTCATTTGGAAATCTTGTTCCAAGGGACTTGGGAAGACCATTGTAAGATTTAGACATCTTCAAAACGGGAGAAAATTCAGTTAGTTGATAAGAATCCTTGATGTAACACCCAAATGAAACATCAAGGCTAGGATCCAACACAATACTCTACAACCTAGAAGAGGGATGCCGTAATCTAGTTGCAGAATATTTGAAGGTAGGTAAATGACGATTTACCAATTCCCACCATGAGAACCGAAAAAGAAATTTAAGTTTTAAATGAATTGAAACTCCTAGATCTTTTGAGATTCATTGAACTTTTCAATGGCATGTTTAATCCCGATTATGCCCTTCTATTTGTGACTGGGATGCCGAGGATCACAAACAAGGTGTGAATAACCATACGAATCACGTGGTGCACCCAATTGCTACTATCACCTAATCAATGTGCCGGTTAGCCACACACGCTCCACTAACGTTTGACAAGGGTACGAAGTGTAATTCAATGGATTAGCATACAAATTCACATTTTGCCCTAAAGTAACTAAGATTGGGAATTTGTAAAAGCATTTAGTTACTTTGTACTTCATTATACTTATAATGGAAGGTTTCGTCATCCTATCCGTTCGGCTAACGACCCTCCACTAGTCAAGAGTGCGGTGGGTAAGAGTGGATACCCATTCAATCGCCATTTTATAGGCAATTTCCTTAAACACCCCTTATAGACCAGCTTCGTGAATGAGGCCTACTAACGGTAAGACTGACTCTTTACTCATATATATAATATTAGACTTTTAATGTTACATATATATAGTATAGGGTGTATTTTACACTTTTAAAATACTAGGTGGTTTTATTAACTTTCTCTTTTAATTAACTTAACAAAACCATGAGGGTGTAATTTGAACTTTTCAAAATACTAGAGTTTTAGAATTTAAATATTACATAATGAAACTATTAATCAAAATTTTAAATTCCAAAACTTGAGGGCAAGTTTTGAAACATTTCAAAACATTAGGGTTTAACTATTTAAATTTCAAAAACAAAACTTTTAAGTTCAAATTTAAACTATAAAACCTAAAGGGAGTATTTTGAAACTATTCAAACTTACTAGGGATCAAATAACAAATAATATAAATCAAACAATTAATTTAGTGATTATCTATATTTGACCTAATTCAATTTCTTGCAAGATAAGTTACCCAAATAATACAAATAATCAATTTTAATCATATAAGGAATTTATTATCTAATCAATTGGTAATTATCTTGTGTTTTGGCAAGGATAATCTTTCAATAACAATAAAATTCAAATTTTATCAGTTAAAAACATATAAGGCAATTATTCTTCACCAAAACAGCAAGAAATCCCGAGATATCCTCTGTCTGAGTCCCAAACTCGCCGAGTAGCAATCTGAACTCGCCGAGTAGGGCCAACTCGCCGAGTCCAGATACTGACTCGCCGAGTTGGTTCGGGCAGAGGCAAGAAAATCGTTTTTCAGCAGGAATTCGACAATTGCATCACATACAACAGAAACCAATCAAGGCACTGATACCACTGATGGGTTTTAAGCATAAGAACAATCTTATGTGCTCATACAAACCCTAATGCTTGGATCTAGGTTTCTCTATTGTACATGAAATGAATCCAAGACTTACAAACCCTAGATCTATCAACTAAGAACTGAAATAAGGGTTTAGTAATTACCTTTGATTGTTATATAGCAATAACAATCAATCCTTGCTTTGATTGGCTTCAGAAAGCTTAGTGCCTCAAGTGTTGCACCTCTAATGGAGTCACAAACACCACTAAGAAAATTGGATGAAGAGGGAGGAGAGTGGATGCACCAAAAACGGCTGGAAACCCTAGAGGAACACTTGTTCACGTTTTTGGGGCTTAAGGGTCCTTTATATACATGTAGGCTATTAGGGTTTACAACTAGGAAACCTTAATCTGGCTGCTTAGGCCCTAAGCAGCCCATTGACTCCTTTAACATATCCCTTGAACGATTTCTAATGGGCTTCCAATAGAATTTGTCCAACCTATATATTATTAGGTGATCCATAGCCCTATCGTAATTATCTTATAATTACAAATCCAGTCCCCTAAGTTTAATTAATCTCTTTTAGCCACAAAATTAATTCTTAATTAATTCTTGACTAATAGTAATTAAACTATATGATTTCTCCTTTAATATATTATTCTTATAATATATTAATAAATCATAATTAAACCTTTCTCTCCTTAATTCATCCTACATATTGCTATGGTGAAGGCAACCCAAAAGGACCATGCTCATAATCGGGTCAAGTACATACCAAAATAGTTATGGACTTAGACACTAATCCAACAGTAAGAGCACCAAGATGAGAACTTTATACCTTCAATAGGCTGGAAATGATGTAAAACCTCTGGATTTACAAGCTCTCTTCAATCTCTTCCTTCTTCTCTAAACACCTTCTTCTTCAAATCACCCAAATAACACCAAAATGCTCAAGGTAAGCTCAAAATGCATGCAAAAGGCTTAGGGTTTCGTTCTTAGGGTTAGATAGGATGGAGGCTGAAGGAAATAAGGGTTGGAGGTGAGTTAAGGTGTTTAAATAGGGTCCAAGACCTGGAAATTAGGGTTTAGTCTGCCCAGACAAACGCAACGTGTTCCCTTGGGGAACGCAGGTCATTCCCATATGCATTCGCATCCATAACACCCAAGTACGCCATGCGTACATATCTCGTACACCCCGCGTACCCGGTTTGGCCCAAACCCTTCTAACTTCAAATGACCATAACTTCTTCGTTATAACTCCGATTTTGACGTTCTTTATATCCATGGAAAGCTAACGAGAATCCCTACGCATCTATCAAATTTATTTAGCCTGAAAGCCAACCGAAATTAAATCCAAAATCCATAAATGGCCCGAACCAACGCCTTTACCGATACCTGTGGGCTCCAAAACACAAACCGAACAATTGGATCATTCAAACTACATCATCCACCTCCAAATGCGCCCAAACTCAACTCTTAAATGGTTCTAACTCAAATAATAACCAATCCTTGATCACCACCCCGAAATGGAAACGATTCGAAACGGGGCGTTACAACTCTCCCCCACTTAGACTTCGTCCTCGAAGTCTCCTGCGAATACTTATATCTGGTAATTCTCATGGGTCACAGTAGCCACTCCAAGCTAGACTGAATGCTCAAAACCATTATTATACAATGCTTAACCTTGTCTGCTCAGTCCGATACCCAAAAGGACCGCTACACTTGATCTCCTGAGGTCCAACCATTACCCTGCGCAATCGATGGTCTTCCCAAGGTAACTGTACATAAGCGACAACCTTTCTTGTCTCTACGAAGGACAGATCTTTCGCTGTAACTAATCTCCGGCCACTCCAGTGCTGGTCCCTTTGCTGTCACCCACTGAATGCTTCCACGTACTATGTCCAGATGCTGAACACTCAACTCAGTGTGAAAATCAGATAATCCTTCAAGTAGAAGATTCATCCCTACAACGGTTAGACTCATACGAGAGCTGAGCAACATAGTCAAACCCTTTACTATGAGATTATTTAATCCAGATGTGAGTGACTTAGCACCTCTCGGTCAACTAGCTGCTCCACTCCAGAATTTTCTCATCACTACCTGTCCGAAGATCCTGCTGTCTCTTATCCGCTTTTCGGATGAACCGGGACCACCCGGCTCTCAACTGGTCTGTCATCATCTGGCCTACCGGACTCCCACCGGTTACTAAACCCAAGCTCAATCTCTCAGTCGCTCCCAGCGACTTCTGAAGAAACTTCGGCTATCTAAACCTGCTCTATCTGCCTTGTCACTCTGGCTCTATAAGTCCTGGGATCCTCGATCCCCTACCTTGACCCTACGGTCTCTACCAGGTCCCACCTGCGCTGCTATAAGTACATGGGCCTCGCCCACGGGTCCCACCCAAACTATATCTCGGAGCGACCTCTCCCACAGGTCTCACCTTTCTAGGGCTATGCAGCCCACTCCTCCTCGAATATCAACTTGCTATCCTTTCCTGACTCTTATCATGCTGACTAGGAGATACGGGCCTCGTCCACACTCCGCTAACTAGGAGATACGGGCCCTCGCCCACACTCCGTTAACTAGGCTGGCAATGAATGCTACAACTATCCCGTAAACTTACAACCCTTTTCTCACCGTCTAACTGCTGGTGGATGCTACGACCATCCCGTAGTCTTACATCCTGTCTACACCCACGTCCTGCCGGAAATTCTCCAACTTGGTTTCCCAAACCAGCTATCTACTGTCGTGAATACACAGAACCTACGTCGGGAAGTTTCCCAAACTTCCAATTCCTGCACTACTCTATCCAAATGGTTACTCGGGCTGCTTCCCTACCCAACAGGATGCGAACTTATCCCGACTCACACTTACTTCTGCTCCTGAATACTTGGATGGTTCTCCCCCACTTCGATTCAACTAACTCCTTACATCTCACAGCCTTGGAAAGGATTCCCCATCCTTCTTACTGTCCAACGATCGATCCGCTCGCAGTCCGATGCTCACCACTGCTAGTGATCTAACTGACCAATACCAATCAATACCTCTCTTGAAAAACTAGCGACACATATCCCGAGTTCTAGTCACGCTTGCTACAATTACTGTATCCTGATAACCTTCTCTAAAAGGGAAAGACCTCTAACTACTGTTCTAGAATTCAAGGTATGCAAATGACATATAACTCAATATCGATGCAGTACCATAACAATAAAATCATAAATAAAAGCTGATAGGAAAGCAAAAGATACGCACCTGCAACATCGGAAGCTGCTCGTGCCTCCTCTGTGGTCAGCTTGAAAGCCCTGATCCTCACCGTGGGTGCCTCTGCCCGGCCCTGACGGCTGTCGGTGATCCTCAAAGTCGCAGGGGCAGGTGCTATCACCTGTCCCGTGGTAACCAAACTCGGATACTGGGCCTTCTTGTGGCCCCGCTGACTGCAATGGAAGCAGATCAGGTCTGATCCCTAGGTGGTGGTAGCTGTACAATCTCTGCTAAAATGACCAGTCCGGCCGCACTTGAAGCAGCCAGAATCACCACCACTACCACTCCTGCACGCACCCTCGTGCGTCCTGCCACACTTTCCACATCGGTTGCGGCTCTGATAATCCCTCGATCTCTAGTCTGACCCCTTGGGTCTCTTGCCTGAACCTGTGGCTACCTGAATCTCATACGACTTCCTCTTCCTGAGGTGCTCTAGGTCGATCTCCCTCTCCCTGGCTCGAGCAATCATATCCTCCAGCGTCTTGCAGCTAGATCTGCTCACAAACTGCCTGATCTCATCCCTCAGCATCTCGTGATATCGGTCCTTCTTCATCTCCTCGTCCGCAACATACCGCGGAACAAGAAGAACCCTCTCCCTGAACTTCATAATCTTCGCCACAGTCTCAGTCATCTGCCGGAGGTCCTGAAACTCCCGCGCTAACTTCTGCACCTCAATCACTGGTGCAAACTCGGCCTTGAACCTAGCCGAGAAATCACTCCATGTCATCGCGTCCAAAGCGGCGTCATCCCTAATGGCATGTCCAACCTCCTCCCACCAATCCCGTGCTCTGTCCTTCAGAAGACAAGAGGCAAGTCGGACCTTATCCCCCTCGGGACATCGGCTCGTACGGAAAGTGTTGGCAACATCAGCCAACCACCTGCTGCTAGCAATGGGGTCCCGAGCCCCATGGTAATTTGGAGCTCCACAAGCTCTGAGCTCTCGGAATGTCAGGGTACGCGCCCCCATCACGGCTATCATCTCAGTACAGAAAGCTCCCAGCTTCTCATCCAAAATCTCTAGTATGCCCTCCTTGACCGTACTGAAGATCAAAGGAGAATGGTCTAAAATACTGCGCGTAATATCTGCTGAAATAAACTCTCTCATCTGCTCCCGGAGCTGCTCGGCTCCTGAGCCCGAGCCTGATCCCTCACCGGCGCCTGAATCGCCAACTGGTCTACCATGTAGCGTCACCATTCTGCCATGCAACATAATAACCATCAGAATACTCATTACTACCGAGGGATCACATACGCATACTACAAGTTTCCTGGCTTTATCTCAGCCTTCCTTGATTCGAGTACAGATCCTCTGCTTTCAGTAGTATGGGCCCCTACTACCTTCCACATCTATCCGTACTTTCCTCAAAGATTGCCTTGACTCCACGAAGTCCATTGCACTACTACTATTGCTCCCAACACTAATCTCATCCTATCCTTACCCTAGGGAAATCTATAACCCAACCCAGTCCTCAGCTGCTGAAGAACTCTTCATAATGCCAATTAACCACTACGTGAATACCATCACATGTAACGAGGCTTCGATAATCCTTTGAGTAAAGGACTCATCCCTACAACGGTTAGACTCATACGAGAGCTGCACAATATGGTCAAATCCAATACTCTGAGATTATTCAACCCTGGTCACATGTGACTTAACGTATTCACCTAGTAGTTAACTCTCATCACTCAAAGTCCCACCAAGCACAAAGCAAGCAGCATTCAGACCAACAGAAAAATCTAACCAGAAACATAATCAAGCAATTATGTCCATATATCAGGAATCTGTACTAGCATGCGATTCAAAGCTCATACACATATAACAGGCACATAAGGCATCCTCCTAGATCCTTAGCCCTAATCTAGCATGCAATTTTCATAAGCATATTGTTGAAGATATTAGTGTTGCGTCATTGGGCCTGTGTTATTTAGTCCATTTTGTATAAACGAGTTGGGCCTGTCCACTTGTGTTTAATGCTAGGGTTATAGTATATAAGGTGCATGCATGCTATGTATGTTAAGTAACTTTCATAATTATCTTTGTAACCCTAATTAACGCCTCTACAGAAGCAATTCTTCATCGAGTTCTTCTGAGGTGTGAGAGTTAATCATTCAGCACCAGTTTGATCATATCGTGTTCTTTACCTGCTTTAATCTATTCGATCTCTAAGGATTTATTCCTATCAATTGGTATCAGAGCAGGAGACTGTGTTCTTAATACGCATCTCTTCTGTTTGAAGAAATTATTAGGGTTTCCGCAAATATTGGATCTGCTTAGAGCCGTCACTGATTTATTGACGTTACTCTGTGATCTCAGTATTAACCTAATAGGAGTTTACAGTCTGATTAGTTGCAGGTATTAAAAGATCATTCACCATGCAGAACGAAGACTCAAATATCAACTCCTTGAATATCTCAAGCAGCATCGGATCAACCACAAGGATTCCAATTCTCTTTCCTCAAGAATATGAAGTTTGGGCAATGCACTTTGAAGATTATGTTTTGGGTTCAGAAGACAATGGGTATCTGATCTGGGAAGAAATCACTCTAGGTCCATTTGTTCATATAGAAATCAAAAGAAAAATCAAAACCCAGAGAGAATACAACCAACTGCTTCTTGATGTAAAGGACGTGCCTCAAGATGAAAAAGACAAACTCATGAGCAACATTAAAGGAATGAGGATCATCAGATTCGCATTTCAAGCAGATACTTTTCGTCTTGTAAGTTCGTATGATACAACGAAGGATATATGGGATAGGTTGAGAGAACTCTATTCTACAGACGCAGATCTAGAACACTCGACTCAAACCCTCTTGTTATCTGAGTTTGGCGAATTCCTCCAAAAGCCTGAAGAAACTCTAAGCACTACTTTCAATCGATACAATCATATTCTCAGTAAAATGATAAAGCATGGGATTGGACGTGAACTGATTGAGAAAAAGGTCACGTTCATGAACGGACTTCGATTAGAGTGGCAAGCAGTGGTGTCAACTGTTAAAGCACACAAACAGTTCAAGAACTATACTCTTGCGAAGCTTGTGGGAATCTTGAAGGCGCGAGAGAATGAGATAATGAAAGAAGCAAAGGTGATATATGGGATGGGGTCTCTAGCCTTAGTTGCAAAAGACAAGACTGTTGCTGATGACGGATCTGATTCAGATCATTTTGAGTACGAGCTCTCAAACGAAGGCTATGCATTAATGGTGTCCAACCCTAAGCGATTTTCTAGGAAAAAGTTTCCCTCAAGCAAAAATCGAAACTGGCAGGGAAGCTACAGCTCAGAGAAAGTGAAAGAAGAAAACAAAAGTGGTTCTCAGAAAGAGGAAGAGAAGAAGGAGAAAAAGTTAGTTGGAGACTCCGGATACGATTGAAATTATTGTCATGGTAAAAACCATCTGGCTAAGGAGTGCATGTTGCGAAGGACAAATGAGAAGAATGAAGAAGAGGATAGGAGGCCTATCACAAACGAAAGCTGGAAGAGATTAAGAAGAAGAAATCTAATGATAATTCTATGCCTGCTTTTGTTGTACAGGAAAACATGGCTTAAGGAGAGTTCAGAGGAGTGGAAGTCTGGTCAACAGACTCAGAAGATGAAGAGGTACGCAAGCCCACACATGGAAGGGCGTTCACTGTGAAACAACAGAATTCGCAGTACTCAGGAAGGTGCTTGATGGTGTCTGAAGGTGGATCGCAGATGCAGGAGAATGTAAGTGAGAGTGGAAGGAGGAAAGATAGTTGTTTTGCGACAAAGACTATTCCAGAACAGATCAACGAATGCGAACAGCTGATCAATAAGGTAAATTCCATTCTTGAATCACTTAATATTCCTACATCTAGATACGAAACAGAATTTAATGATCTAAAATTCACCTTTTCATGTATAAACAATAGTTTAAAGAAAACGTGGCTATCAAACTCTAACCTAACCGATCAATTGAGCAGGGCAACATCCAAAAGTGAGGAGAGACGTATGTGGATCCAGAAGGTTGAGTCAGATTTATCTAAGTCTAGGGATGAATCTATTTATTTACAGAGAGACAATTTAATGCTTTTGAAACAACGAAACATCTTTTGTTTAATTGCAAAAAGGCTTTATTTTAATATCACTCAACTGAACCTTGATTGTGAAATCGATAAGAAAATCCATAAAATGATCTTGCCATTTCTCGAATTAAAGGAAGACGAAATAGACGCAGATTGTTAGAAATGCAAATCTATCGTTTCGTCTGAAGAAACTTCTGATGCATACAAAGTCGGTCTTGAACGCATTGAAAATTACATTAAGTCCAAAGACCACAAAAACATGTTGAAACAAATTTTGGATGAGAGTGACAAAAAGTAGATCAAATCTGATACTGTGCATAAATTTAATTCATTGAATGCCAAATTAAGTTCAGAAAGAAAAATAAATGTTGATAGTACTTCTGAATTTGATGAGGATAGTGATATGAGTGTAATTTCTATAGAGGATGAGGTTGACTGTTTAGAGTTTGTTAAAAATGAATCTAAACCTGCGAAACCTCTTATTTCTGAAAATTCTATTGAATTCGCAAGAGTTGTTCAAAACAAACCTGAAATCTTGAAAGAAAAAGCAACTGTTTTCCCAAAGGTTCAAGTAACGTCAAATCAAGTTTTTAAAGTCAATGGGGTAACAAAAACTCAAACCATCGAGCTGAAAACCATTGTCGACGAAGACAACAAAGACGGATGTGATGAATTCTTCTGGTCAGCTCCCATAGATAATGCTGACGAAACTGTTGGTTTATCTGAAAGAACTTCCTGGAAAGTCAGAGGAAGATATGTGGCTGAACCTTTAAATAATCGCTCAGCGTTTGAAAAAGGTAGTCCTAGTGGTACCAAGGAGGTTCGCAGCGAACCCAACTCCGTGAAGAAAAGCGAACATGAAATGAGAAAAGCGAATCCTAAGGTGAACATCCATAAGTCGTCAAAGCAACTTGCTGATGAAAAACAACAAAGAAATGACAGATATAGAAGAAATCTCAGTGAAAGAAAGCAATTTTGGCAATCCCAAAACTCATATTATGTTCGCCACAAAAGAAGGAAGAATCCTAATGCGAAAGCTCATTTGCAAGTAAACTACAATCAGTGTGTGCACTGCTGTTGTCATAGTCCAAGGGACTCTCAGCAAAAAGGGACTCCACAATCCGTCTTCGCAAAGCAACAAATGGAGAAACCAAAGTCTTGTTTCTCTAAATCCAAGAAGTCAATAAATACTAATATCAAAGGCAAGGGAAAGCTGTTTTCAGAACCAAAAGCTCAAACTAAGAAAACTAACGCGAATCCCAAAGAAGCTGAAAAGAAGCCCGTCAAAAATCAAATCAATAACAAGAATAAAACCTTTGATTCCAAAGAAACTAACTCAAGGGATAACAAAATCAAAGTTTTCACCATCAAACGAAAAGATGAAACCACTCTCATAAAACGAACATGTATGGTTAATCTTGATATTACTTTTCCTAGTTGTGTGAAAGGCTTACAAGGACCCAAGAAACTTTGGGTTCCTAAATCTGCTTAATTGTTGCAGGTTATTTGTGACGAACAGTACGTCACTGAATGGTACATCGACAGTGGCTGTTCTCATCACATGACAGGAAGGAAGGAGGAGCTGCGAGAGTTCAGGTCTCTCAAGGATGGCGGCAATGTGAAATACGGAAATAATTCATTTGGCAGAATAAAAGGTTATGGCATGATAACAAATGGGGGAATTTTCCATTCGTAAGGTGGCTTATGTTGAAGGCTTGCAGCACAACCTTATCAGTGTCTCGCAGTTGGTCGTGGGAATAGGATTAAAAGTGTCCTTTGATGACGAAGGTTCAGAAATTATTGAAAAGAAAACCAAAAACGTTCTTCTAAAATCAGAACGAAAGGGTGAAATGTTTCCACTGAATCTGAACCCGATACGAGGAAAGCCTGCCATATGCCTGCTCACAAAAGTTCACTCAGACGAAAGCTGGTTATGGCATAGGCGTCTTTCGCATTTAAACCTTAAAGACATCAACAAGCTCGTTCTTGGTGATCATGTGCGAGGACTTCCTCTATTGAAATTCGACAAGGATCATTTGTGTGCCGCTTGTGAGATGGGAAAGCAAAGTAGAAAAATCCATCCAACTATCGTGAACACGAAAGTTATCGAACCTTTGGAACTTCTACACATCAACCTTTGCGGTCCTTCTGCTATTGAAAGCGTTGGTGGTAGTAAGTATATGCTAGTAATTGTTGATGATTTTTCTAGTTTCACTTGGGTGTTCTTCCTTAGACAGAAATCTGATGCAACTCCAAAGCTCAAGGATTTTATCAAGCAGATTGAAGTTCAACTGCGAAAGCTGGGTCGCAATGTTCGCAGTGACAATGAGCTTGAATTAAAAAACCAAGCGTTTGAAGATGTAACGCCCGTAGATCCGGGCTAGTCAATTTAGAGACGATAAGCATCAAATATGACTTTTTGATGGAAGATTATTTAGAAGGATTAATCTTAACTAAGTTGTAGTATATGTTACAAGGTTTCCGAATATATAAAGAATGCCGAAATCCGAGTTATAACGAAGAAGTTATGACCTGTCGAAGTTTCGTGACAGAACCGGCACGACGCTGAATGACGTAAAATATGAATTTACGATAGAGCAATATCTAGCCTTAGAGATCTAAACGAAAGTCGTAGAGCTCGTTAAAACCAGAGCGTGCATAAAAAGAACGTCTAAATCTGACTTCGTATGAGGAAGTTATGATTTTTCGAAGTTTCGACTTAGCAGTATGCAGCCCGAATACTCGAATTTGAGATCGAGTGGTTTATAGCCGAAACTTTCTAAATGAGAATTGAAGATCTCATCGATAGTAGTCCAACGGTAAAAAGACAGACGAAAACGGACGTCAGACGAAGAAGTTATGGATTTCTAACGGAGTTTTCCTGTCCCGGCCTACTAAAAATAATATAATAAAAATAAATTCAAAATTAGCCTACGGAGTCTAAACGAGAGTTGTAGAGCATAATCTCACCTACGCGTGCATATAAAGAACGTCGAAAACGGAGCTCATATGCGAAAGATATGAATTTCTGAAGTTCGGGGCACGAAATATGATCCTGTGTCAGAACTCATGACGTGAACATTGTGTTCACGATGTGAACTCAGAAAACGTCACCTGGACTCTGTCAGACCCCACTTGTGATGACGCATGCAGTGATGATCAAGCCCCACGACGTGAGCACTTGAAACTCACGACGTGAACCCAGAAAATTCACACTATAAATAGAAATCAAGGGTCAGCCGATTTTGGTTGCTCCTTGTCATCTCTCCCACTCCCGATACCCTCTCTAAGCCCTATTTTAACCCCCGAAGCCCCGGTATCATCCCGAGACCCGAAGTGAGTCCCGAAGCTCCGAAGATCCTGAGAAGAAAAGAGTTTCCGAGCTGAAGCTCTGCCCGCGAGAAGTCCGGTGTGTGAAGATATCCCGGTTTCATCAACGAATAGTACTTGAAGAGCCGTAGTGCTGTCCGATCATCGTATTATCAAGTGAGTGTGTAGTTACTTTCTTCTAACACATAGATAAGAAGTATTTGCTATGAACTATGTGCTATGTGTTTATACATTGTTTGTTTACTTGAGATGGATGTTGAATTAATGTTTTATGCAGGTTTTAAAAGATTTAAACCGTATATGTGTTTGCATCTACAAATATGTTGGGTAGAACATGGGTAGATGAAATAGTTGATGTGAGACGAAATAATAAGTGTTTTTGAACTCAACGTGTTCATTAGGTATTTTTGAACTCTATGTGTTCACTTGGTGATTTTGAACTCTATGTGTTCGTCAAGTATTTTTGAACTCTATGTGTTCACTTGGTGTTTGAACTTATGTGTTCATCAGGTATATTTGAACTAAGTGTTCACTAGAAGTTTGAACTTATGTGTTCATCAGGTATTTTCGAACTGAGTGTTTAATAGATGTTTTGAACTATGTGTTTATCAGGTGTTTTTGAACTATGTGCTCATTAGAGGATTGTGTTCATTAAGTACTTTTGAACTAGATGTGTTCACTTGATGTTGTTGAACTGAGTGTGTTCACTAAGTGTTTTAGAACTAAGTATTCAGCAGATGTTTTGAATTAAGTGTTCACTAGGAGTGTTAGAACTAGGTGTTCGTTAAGTATGTTGAACTAAGTGTTTACCGGTTGTAACTTGAGGACCTGGGCAGTGGTGGACTTTGTGTCAATTCCTTAGGTCAATCCTTAGGAATAAATGAATAAAGGATAGTTGAATCTTAGGGTAAATCCTTAAGAAATAAAGGAGATAATGGGGATGGGTAATTTGGATTGATTAAATGACTTAATTATTGATGATTGAATATAATCATTATATTATTGTGGGTCGAAAACCCTATATGCTCACCAGGCTCCCAAGCCTGACCCACTCATTTTTCTTTGTATCACAGGTATCGATACGAAGACATATTTCACTGAGAGATTAAAGGAGATGTAAATCATTAGTGAAAATAAATGTAAGTTCTGTTTATGCTTATGTGTCTGTATTGACCAGGACATCCCAAATGTTTTAAAATGAATAAAAATGCATTTCTTCGGAAATGCATTGATAAATAATTTATCATGTTTTCTGGGTACAAATTCCGCAACACTTTTAATCAAAAGATTACTCTGATTTTGTAGAACAAAGCATAAACAAATCGGTCTTTTCTGGCCGTGAATTTGGGGATGTCACAGAAGAATTCCTTGCTGAAAAGGGAGTCACACACAATTTCTCTGCTCCCTACACTCCACAACAGAACGGCGTAGTTGAAAGACGCAACCGTTCCTTGTGTGAAGCTGCTCGAGCCATGTTATCGTTCGCATGTCTACCATTCTATTTCTGGGCTGATGCGATAGCTACCACTTGTTTTACCCAAAATCGATCCATCCTGAATAAGCGATTCTCAATTACTCCTTATGAAATTATAAATAATCGCAAACCTAACGTTAAGTTTTTCCATGTTTTTGGTTCCAGATGTTTCATTTTCAACTCCAAAGAACAACGGAACAAGTTCGATGTGAAAGCTGACGAAGGTATATTTTGGGGATATTCACTAACATCAAAGGCATACAGGGTTCTCAACAAACGCTCAAAGAAAATGGAAGAAACCTACTATGTTACGTTTGACGACAGGCACTTAAAGCAAATTCAGTCGACCAAAAGTCAAAACTAAGAAATCTTTCCTAAACCAAGTCTAACTATTATTCCTGTGTCCAACCTTTATGAAGAATTCATGTTACTCTTCGATGAACCTGCGAAAGCTATCTCATCGGAAGCGAAAGCATTGGATAATAAAGTCGACGAAATTAAGAAGATTATCGATGATGATGCGAAAGACTTGCCTCAAAAGCCTTCTACTACGAATGACCCTCAAGACACGAGCACACATTTCCAGGGGAGAATTCTGGGTCTAACACTCAATTCCAGGGGGAGGGTTTCACATCACCCATTTCTACTGAGTCTCCTTTTGTTGGAGATAAATCCCCACACACTTTGACCCATGAAACTCGATTCGCAGGTGATGATTCGATTCCTGAAGTCAACGAGTTTGCCTCATTCGAGGGGGAGAATAATGAAGCGAATGACGACTCAGACGCTAAATCTGTTCAATCTGATTTTGAGGAAGTCAATGCTGAGCTGAATCCATCCTTAGATCCAAATTACCCTCCTATGACCAAATGGACAAAAGATCACCCAAAAGCTCAAGTTCTTGGTGAATCCTCTGCAGATGTCCTTACCCGTTCTCAACTAAAAGCGAAACAAACTGCATTATTCTCCAAAGTAATATTCTGTATGTTTAATTCGTTCGTATCCAAGATTGAACCCCAAACCTACAACATTGCTCTCGATCACTCCGATTGGGTGCAAGCAATGCAATATGAACTCCATGAGTTTGAGCGAAACAAAGTTTGGAGATTAATTCCAACTCCTCCTGATGCATCGGTTGTTGGTTTAAAATGGGTGTTTAGGAATAAAATGGATAAAGAAGGAAATGTGATCAGAAACAAAGCTAGACTGGTGGTCAAATGTTATTTCTAGGAAGAAGGGATTGACTACGAAGAGACTTTCGCACCTGTTGCAAGATTGGAATCCGTTCGCATCTTCTTGGCACATGCAGCACACAAAAACTTTGAAGTTTTTCAAATGGATGTGAAGTGTGCATTCTTAAATGACGAATTAGAAGAGACCGTTTATGTGGAGCAACCGCCTGGGTTTATAAATGAAAAATATCCCAACCACTATTACATTCTTGACTAAGCAGTTTATGGTTTAAAGCAAGCCCCAAGAGCCTGGTATGAAAGAGGGTGACCACTTGATGATCGTACAAATTTATGTTGATGACATCATCTTCGAATCTACTAATCCCAGCCTAACAGCTGAGTTCCGAAAGTTGATGGAAACTAAATTTGAGATGAGCTCAATGGGTCCAATTAACTTTTTTCTTGGATTAAACATTAGACAGGGACCGGAAGGAATTTTCATTAATCAGGAAGCTTACATGAAAACCCTACTCGCTAAGTTTGGAATGTTGGGAGACTCAGAGACGAAGGTTCCAATGGCATTCAGAACAAAACTGACTCTTTCACTGGATAAACCGGCTGCTGATATGACCATTTATCGTCAGATGATTGGTTCACTCATGTATCTAACAGCCAGTAGACCATATATCATGTTTTCAGTTTGTTATTGTGCTAGGTTTCAAGCAAATCCACGCGAACCTCATATGGTGACTGTCAAGAATATCTTCCGTTATCTGAAATGAACGTCATCTCTTGGAATTTGGTATCCTGCGAACTCAGGTTTCTTTGTACAATCATTTTCAGATGCTGATTTAGGGGGTTGCGGTTTAGATAGAAAAAGCACAACTGGTGGATGCCAATTTCTCGATGGCAAGCTGGTGAGTTGGCAATCAAAGAAACAAACATGCGTTTCATTGTTAACAGCTGAGGCTGAATACATAGCTGCAGCTTCGTGCACATCTCAGGTCATTTGGATTCAAAGCCAACTTCGCGACTATAGATTGAATATGAAAAGAATTCCTCTCTATTGTGACTCCGAAAGTGCCATTCGCATATGTCACAACCCAGTGCAACACTCAAAAACAAAACACATAGCACTGAGGTATCACTTTATCAAGGATCATGTGGAAGATGGCAATGTTGTGATTCATTTCGTAAGATCCGCTGATCAATTGGCTGACATATTCACCAAGGCCCTACCTGAAGCAACATTTAATAGAATCCTTCAAGGGCTGGGAATGATGGAAGCTGATTCAGCACCAAATCCACTATCACATTCATAAAATCTTCACTGCGAATCGGTGCGAACGTTCGCAGGCTTTCGCAGTCCACTGTTCATTAACAGTCTGTTTTATCAATGCGAGTCAATGCGAACGTTCGCAGTAGTTCGCGGGACACTATTCATTCGTGGTTTGGTATTTCACATATCCTTTTGTATATTTTGTGTATCTTTGCTTATCTCTATATTTAATTTGCTTATCTTATCTCTGTTTTCAAAATTGATTATCACTGCGAATCGGTGCGAACGTTCGTAGCCTTTCGCAATCAACTGTTCATTAACCGTCTTATCACTGCGAATCGGTGCGAACGTTCGCAGCCTTTCGCAGTCCACTGTTCATTATCAGTATGTTTTTACCTTATTTTTTCTTATTTTCAGAAAAACTCCAAAAACCAAAAATAATTTACTTGTTTTATTTTACTTCTTTTCAGAAACATCAAAATCACAAAAATACTTTTACTTTTTGTTAATTTTCTTTGCACACCACGATCATAAACGAAGACGTTCGCAATGTCTATCTACTTGTGTGATGGGGCAGGTATGACTCTCGTTACTTATGTATTAGCTAAGTGTCCCTAGAAGCATGTTGCTATATGTTGACCTAATCCTCAATGACTCGACTGTGAAGCCTTAATGAATTGATATCATCAATCAATTCTTCCCAATCAGGCTGCGAATTCACATTAGTCATGAGCTACCTTACTCTTCTCGCATTGAGTTAAGAGTTATTTGCATCGTCACATTCGCATTGCAAAGGTACTTTCGCTCTCTTGTAACCATCTACTCTCTTCTCCATCACTTTCGCATTCATCAATGTAACCCTTGAGACTCTCAGACATTACCACTGAGGTTTATGGTTATACAAACATCTGTGTTAATGATCTTAGTTTCGTTCTACCACGAACTGAGTGAAACCTAAAATTCAATACCCACAATGAATTGACGGTGAAAAATCAAATGTTCTAGTTTTCACCTAAGGATTAACGAAACCACTTTCATGGGAGGTACCATGAAATCTCTTTTTATCTTTTGCGTGATCTTTATGAAATTGTCTACCACCAAGACTTTTCTACCTAAAAGATCCAGTTTATTTTTTTTTTGAGATTTCAATATTGTTCTAGGTCAATGACAATTTATTCCCAACCTATTCGTTCAACTGACTACACTGGTCACACGAGTACCTTTTCCAACTTTCGCACTTATGTCAAGTTCGTAGTTTGGTTAACGGATAAACCACCTTTACCAGCCTTACATAAAAGATGCCTTTCAGTGTTTCTCATCAAAGAACTGATCGTATTCAACATGAAACCGAACAGACACTTCTTAGTCTCTCTTGACTATGAAGAAAGAGATCTTTGCCTGGGATCAACAGTTTTATGTCACATATATGACATCACAACATCCCACAGATAAACTTTGTTTTATTTCTTTTTCTTTGAGACTCTTGCACGAAGATCCTTGTGATTTTCAAAAGTCTTGTTCGTGGTTACATTTAACTTTCAAGTTCGCAGTCGTATGCATTCAACGTAATTTCCTTACTGCGAAAGAAGATAGGCTGCGCGGCAAATTTTCAAAAATCAGAATTCAAACGGGTGCGTGAAAAGTTGAACGGACAGCTATTCTTACGCCGCGTGACGCACGCCTCTAACTTGTCATAGCTGTCACATCATGCTTTTTCAGGCGACGGTTCAGTACTCGAGATTCTCTCTCCTGATTTCTCTCACCAAATCAAATCGTATATAAGGATTTTGACGGTTCATTATTTCATTACCACTTTCAAAATTCTCTCAAAGATTTATGGCGATTAAAATGCTCTCTACTGTTCATCTTCTTCAAAGCTTCATCAATGGCGGCTTCATCTGAGAATCAGTCCGTTCAAGATCAAACTTCTCATTCAACACTCCTTTCTGTGAAGCAACATCAAAATCTCATCATCGATTTGGATCCGGTAAAATATGATGCTTTTCTTCTACCTCTGATTGAGTGCTTGAAATACTCTCCTCTTACTATTGCTATGTCTCAAGTTGAGAATGTTCCTCTATCGATTCTCTCCAAAGCATATACCACTGCTAACTATGTCAAAGACGAGCAACGAATTTACTTCGATATCCATAATCACACAACCTTGATTTCCAAGACCCGTTTCTGAAATCTGCTTGGGCTCCCACAATCTGACAATCTGATCAATCCGGAAACCATCCCCAACGCAGCCATCTTGGAGATGTTCTATCAAATGGGATACAAGGAAACACTCAGTGCAGTATCCAAGTTCAAGAAACCCAATCTTCCACCAACTTGGAACACCCTTTTCACCATCTTGTTCAAATCCTTTTCTGAAAGGGTCACAGGCAACGATTGTGCAAGCAAGCTCTTCATGGGTCTGATGTATGGCCTATATACTGGTGAAAACATCGACTACAGTTCTATCCTCTGGGCTCAATTCATTCAGAGCACTCACTCTGTTACTCGTCATAGTGAGATCTCCTGTGCGAGATTTTGGACCGTTGTTGTCAACAGGGCTACTAAGTAGCTCAGAATTCCAGTGATGACTGATGCACTGATGGCTTCCATTCCGACATTCCATACAACAGGTATTATTATGGCAAATAGGTCCAAGTTCGATTTCATTGGTTCAATTCGGGAAGCGATGTTTTGTGATGTTCCTCCCACAAGTAAAATTCTAGAGGGATATCGCGCCCTCACTCCTTCAGGACCTCGTCCTTTAACTGATGAGTTCCAAGATATTTTGGCTGAGGCTGATAAACCCAAGAAAGGGGGCAAAGGGTCCAAGAGAACTACCAAGAAAGATTCTACGAAAGAAGGAACTTCTGACGCTCCGAAACCTCCATCCAAGAAGCGAAAGGCTCCTACTACCTCTACTGCTGTACCAAAGCGAAGGAAACAACCAGCTAAAAGGCGAAAGTCTCCTACTCCTACTCCATCTCAAAGTGAAGACGCACATTCAGATTCTGATACCGAGTCGGAGATTCGCATTGAGGAGGATCCCCCTGTTCGCAATGAGGAAGATGCACCCATTCGCATTGAAGAACAAGAACTCGTTCGCAATGAGGAAGAAGAACAAGTTCACACTGAGACACAGTTTTCTAATCGTGAGGTAACTCCACCCATTCATGATTCTGTTCCTTCTCCACCTCCCTCACCAAAAACAACTACTTCTATACCAATCACTATTGCTCCTTTCCCACCACCTATATCAACTCAAACACCCATAACTATTCCAGTTTCCATACCTATTTTCACAGATTCTATAGTTCCACCTCAAACCTCTATTGCACCTGTGAGTTTAGTCAACGTATCTGATACGGGGGCTAACACTTCAGGTTTTTCAACCTATGTTACACCACCCATCTCTCCCATTTGCACAGATGATCCGGATATGATTTTCGGAGATGATGAAGATGATGATTTAGATGGATTCTCTTTCAGTCCTTTTCAAATAAGGATTGACAATGAAGATGATGTCTCTACTTCGAAATCGGAATTCAAATCTCTTCATGAGAAGCTTGCTCAGTTGCTTCTCGCATCCAGCGTTTCCACTTCTGAAGCTTACTCCAAAGCTGCGGTTGAGTCAATCCTTGAGAGAGTCACAAAGGAACATACTGCCAACACTTCTACTTTCTCCAAGGCAGTTTCTGACTCTGCTGTTGTTTGCAAGGAAACGACCGAAAAAGTCAATAAACTAATTGCTGACACAAGGGAATTCATGGAAGCCTACCAGGTTACCTACAACGCCAACACCACAACAGCGAACAAGGCTATTCAGAATGTTGGTGCCATGTTCCAAGCTGAAAAGGCAGACTTTGCTGAACTTCGCACCGTGTTCAAGTTCGATCATGATGCATTCCAGACTTCTATCGATGCAAAACTCACAAAGCTTCAAGCAGACTTGGAGATGGAGAACAAGATCATGGATGCTCTCACAGTCAAAGAGGAAAACTGTAAGGTGTTGGAAACCAAGCTTCACTTCACTCAAAAGAAGGTCGATGATTTGCTAGCAGAGAAAGCAATCACACGCAATTGCATTTCTGATGTTAATGGACTGCTCTCTGATATCATTGAGACCCGTGATCCCATGCTTTCCATCACAGTACGAAAGCATCTGGCTGAAAAGCTAAGACCGGTGTTCGCAATGTTGCATCGTTTGGAGGGTGTTTCGACGCCGACCTCTTTTTCGAAACAAGGGGGAGAAGGTAGTTCTAAAGTTTCAGATGACAATCCTAAAGTTTTAGTTAAACCTCCTGTCATCAAGCAAGATCCGAAAGACAAGGAAACGTTATTCAGTGATAAACCCATTATTGATGATAGTGAAGACGAAGAGCCTGATGAAGCTGAGATTAAAAGGCGGAAGGCTCGCGAGGCAGAGATTGATGAACATGCTCGCATCGTCAGAGAGGCTGAAGAAAAAGAAAGAACTAAAAAGGAAGCTCAGGCCACACTTAAAAGCAAAATGCTATTATTTCCAAAGTGGACCCTGAAGCGCATGCAAAACCAAGCTGTTGATATGCCAAGTCAGTATTGGTTGGATCCTATTGCTTCCTTTGATGTCCAAAATTCACAGGATTCGCAGTTAGACCTTCCTATCACACCAAAGGCGTTCAGGTTTCGTGCCTTTATAAAGGTTCCTAATGTTCCTTTCTCATACAGCACTGGGGATCAACTGCTGTTTGCTTTCTACTTGAAGCATATGAAGCCCCAGTATGAGACCTGGAGTGCGAGCAAAATTGTAGCTGTGAAGGTTACTGGGCCAATCGAGACTGAAAGCTTCCCTAATGCGAAATTTAAAGTTGCGAGAGGATCTGCACGACAAGCCTGCAAATTCACTCTCGCAGATCTGCCATGCTTGAACCCCCATGACTGGATGGTGATATTCAATATTTTTCTGCAAGAGAAGGAGAAGTACGAACCTATGTTTGCTTATCTTCAAATCATGATCAAGTCTTACATTCAGGAAGTTGGATTGATGGATGTGGAAATTGCCACTATTCTGAGGCAAAAACTAAGTGTTGTTCCAAAAGAAGCTCCGAAAGACTTTCAGAAGCTCAAGCCAGGAAAGATTTACAAGGAACGATGGTTTGTGGTATACACGGCTAGAGATCGTCCAGGAGCAGATCGACGCAAGTTATTCTTTCATCTTGAAGACAAGCACTTGTTTACTACTGCTTGTTTGGAGTTTATTTTGGAGCTTGTTGTGAAGTTTAAGGGCAACAACAAAGATGATGTGAAGTGTTTCACTGATGTGATCACTTGGTACATTCATGTTCGCAAGCTGCTGCTGAGTTTCATTCCTAAAGTCTACGAAGTGCAGAAGCGAATCATGAATTAAAATGGCTATGGTTTCAATTGACGCAAAGGGGGAGATTGTTGAAGATATTAGTGTTGCGTCATTGGGCCTGTGTAATTTAGTCCATTTTGTATAAACGAGTTGGGCCTGTCCACTCGTGTTTAATGCTAGGGTTATAGTATATAAGGTGCATGCATGCTACGTATGTTAAGTAACTTTCATAATTATCTTTGTAACCCTAATTAAAGTCTCTACAGAAGCAATTCTCCATCGAGTTCTTCTGAGGTGTGAGAGTTAATCATTCAGCACCAGTTTGATCATATCGTGTTCTTTACCTGCTTTAATCTATTCGATCTCTAAGGATTTATTCCTATCACATATCATATCTAAACAAACATGTATGGGTAATTTGGGAGAACTTACTTGAGCTCGGCTGATTGCATGCACCACACCCTTTTCTTTTTCAAAGTTCTTTTGACTTTTCAAATTCTTTTCTCTTTTCTAGATTCTTTTTATAAAAATGATTTTTCTTTTGAAAATTTTCATACCAAGTCCTCAGTTTGAGTCCAGACACACTCGAAAGTGTGCCCGAATCCTTCAAACCAAGGCTCTGTTACCAACTTGTAACATCCCAAAATTCAAGAACAAAAATTTCATTTTAATTCATTAATAAAACCATAAGTTATCAAAACATTTCATAAAAACATTGTCATCAGAGTTCCATATCAAAAATCAGAGTAAAACATCCCAGGCTAAACATCATGGTGTGTGCGATGCAGTCATCCCGAGCTCTTCCCTCCGCTACCGGAAGTACCTGAAACCAAAACTGAAAACCGTAAGCACGAAGCTTAGTGGGTTCCCCAACCTACCATATACCATACACATAACCACATACTGGGCCCCCGCTCGCTGCATCGGGACTTGCCCGACATCAGACTTGCTTCGGCAACAGGCCCCACCTGGCATCAAGCTCCGATCGGTATACAGATCTGTTTCTTTTAGGCCTCGCCTGTCTCCGGGCGCCGCCCGCTATACATATACATTAATCACATAAACATACTAGCACATAAAGCAAACATACATTACTGCATTCCTGTTCTAAGGCCTCGCCTATCTTGGGCTCCGCCCCTGTCCTGCTACTAAAGAGTCATGGAACCCCATCCATACTCCTGCTAATGGTGAGATACGGGCCCCCGCCCACACTCACCTTTCTCCTATCTCGGGCCCCGCCCCTATCATGCTAATAATGAGATACAGAACCCCGTCCGTACTCAGCTAGTGGTGAGATACGGGGCCTCGTCCACACTCACCTCCCTACCAGAGACATACATGTATCACAAAGACAACAAGTATAATCTACTATGCAACATATAACATTCCTCTGGCTTACCCCGACATCGGACCCTAGTCCGAAAACATACTACCGACACATGCAAGAATCACAAAGACCTTTAGCATACTAACATACCTCGGGCCTCGCTCGGCATCGGATCGTAATCCGGAACATATATCGTAAAAATGACTAGGGCTAACCCCGGGTCTTCCTACTATACACAAACATAATGGGCCGACATTGTGGCGGTAGACCCATGCACATAGTGAGGAGACTCACCTCGCACTGCTGAAATCCCGCAGATAATCCTCTGGCTGCTAACTGGCAATTCCCCGAACTGCTGCTCCTTCGACTCCCCGAGCTATCAGTACCAAAATAACACTTAGTCCAAAAACCATTAATCCTCCTTAGGGTAAAATGACCATTTTACCCCTGATCTAATTTGGTCCATGACTTAGGCCTAAATCCATCACATGAAGGGCCCAATTCCATATAGTCTTTCCAAGCCCACTAACGGCCCACTTATGGCCCAATTTTATAAATTAGGCCTAACTTCTCAAATGGGCCTTCCCTCAAGCCCAACATATAATATAGTCCATTAACAGTCCAACAGAATAGTCCATTAAGACCCATAATCAACTAGTCCAAGGAAATGGACCAAAAAGGCCCACTGACTTACGAACGCAGGGTGTTCCCTTGTGGAACGTTGGGCGTTCCTTCGCAATCCTGGTCGCGAGTCTCAGCGGGAACGCAACGCATTCCCGAGCCCTACGCAGCGTGTTCGTGTCCAGATTCCAAAAACTGGCCATTAAGCACTTAATGCTTAAGCCATGCTATCCAAACATAGATCCAAGCTATTTAAGATCTCTAAAATCATAAAGTCACGGACTTGATGATTTTGCATGCACCCATAAGTCCCAATCTCAAGAAATAGCAATCAACTTCCATAAGGATGGCCACAACTCTTGCATGAACCCATTAGGACCTTAAAGATGGCAACTTTCCTGCCTAAGGAACTCAAATAGCTTCATGGGTGGCAACCCTAAGTCCAGAAACAGATTTGAACCATAAAAATCCATTCTTGAAACCAGAAAGGGACAATATCCAAGAGAACCTAGATTTATGATGTAGGAGCACCAAGATGAGAACTTTATACCTTCAATAGGCTGGAAATGATGTAAAACCTCTGGATCTACAAGCTCTCTTCAATCTCTTCCTTCTTCTCTAAACACCTTCTTCTTCAAATCACCCAAATAACACCAAAATGCTCAAGGTAAGCTCAAAATGCATGCAAAAGGCTTAGGGTTTCGTTCTTAGGGTTAGATAGGATGGAGGCTGAAGGAAATAAGGGTTGGAGGTGAGCTAAGGTGTTTAAATAGGGTCCAAGACCTGGAAATTAGGGTTTAGTGTGCCCAGACGAACGCATCGCGCTCCCTTGGGGAACGCAGGGCGTTCCCATGTGCATCCGCATCCATAACATCCAAGTACGCCATGCGTACATATCTCGTACACCCCGCATACCCGGTTTGACCCAAACCCTTCTAACTTCAAATGACCAGAACTTCTTCGTTATAACTCCGATTTTGACGTTCTTTATATCCATGGAAAGCTAACGAGAATCCCTACGCATCTATCAAATTTATTTAGCCTGAAAGCCAACCGAAATTAAATCCAAAATCCATAAATGGCCCGAACCAACGCCTTTACCGATACCTGTGGGCTCGAAAACACAAACCGAACAATTGGATCATTCAAACTACATCATCCACCTCCAAATGCGCCCAAACTCAACTCTTAAATGGTTCTAACTCAAATAATAACCACTCCTTGATCACCACCCCGAAATGGAAACGATTCGAAACGGGGCGTTACAACTCTCCCCCACTTAAATTAGACTTCGTCCTCGAAGTCTCCTGCGGATACTTATATCGGGTAATTCTCATGGGTCACAGTAGCCACTCCAAGATACATTGAATGCTCACAACCAATATTATACAACGCTTAACCTTGTCTGCTCAGTCCGATACCCAAAAGGACCGCTACACTTGATCTCCTGAGGTCCAACCATTACCCTGCGCAATCGATGGTCTTCCCAAGGTAACTGTACATAAGCAACAACCTTTCTTGTCTCTACGAAGGACAGATCTTTCACTGTAACTAATCTCCAGCCACTCCAGTGCTGGTCCCTTCGCTGTCACCCACTGAATGCTTCCACTTACTATGTCTAGATGCTGAACACTCAACTCAGCGTGAAAATCAGATAATCCTTCAAGTAGAAGATTCATCCCTGCTGTTGGGTTTTTGGTAAAATACAACATCCTATTGTGCACATACAACCCTAAATACCTTGGATCTATGTTTTCACTAATTATACATGCAAATGGTTTCCAAGGCATTAAACGTATAACTTGCATACATTTGTCATAAACCGTATAAGATACTAGTTAGGATAACATACCTTTTGATGGAGCTTGAAGTCTTGGTGTATTTGGCCTTAAAGAGCTTAGCCCCAATAGTGTGGAAGCCTCAAATGAAGTCACAACACATCATGGACAAAGGTAGAACTTGAGAGAGAATTATATGCACCCAAAAACACCCATGAACTCCAAGAACGACTCCAGTGGCATTTTTTAGGCTAAGAGAATGTATTTATATGTGTGGATTCCAAGGGTCATGGGTATAACCCAAATCCATACCCATGGGTTTTATGATCCATGGTTCATGTGGCCCAACTCTTTATGTATCCATACATAAACTTGGTCCAACATGGATAATAAGCCCAACACATTTAAATATAACTAAGTCTCATAATTAGTCCCCATAGATTTAATTAGTCTCTTTTGATCACTAAATTAATTCCAAATTAATTCTTGATCAATACTAATTAAAACATATGATTTCATATTAATATATTATAACTTATAATATATTAATAAACCATAAATTGCCTTCTCTCAAAAGTCCATCCTAACAAATTGTCCTGATGATATGCAACCCAAATGGATCATGCTACACTCGGGTCGAGTACATACCAATAATAGTTATGAGCTTAGACATCTAATCCAACACCTGCAACGGTTAGACTCATACAAGAGTTGTGCAACAGAGTCAAACCCTTTACTCTGATATTATTTAATCCAGCTATGAGTGACTTAGCACCTCTCGATCAACTAGCTGCTCCACTCCATAATTTTCTCATCACTACCTGTCCGAAGATCCTGCTGTCTCTTGTCCGCTTTCCGGATGAACCAGGCCACCCAAGTCCCAAGTGGTCTGCCATCATCTGGCCTACCAGACTTCCACCGGTTACTAAACCCAATCTCATTCTCTCAGTCGCTCCCAGCGACTTCCGAAGAAACTTCGGCTATCTAAACCTGCTCTATCTGCCTTGCCACTCTGGCTCTATAAGTCATGGGATCCTCGATCCCCTACCTTGACCCTACGGTCTCTACCAGGTCCCACCTGTGCTGCTATAAGTACACGGGCCTCGCCCACGGGTCCCACCCAAACTATATCTCAGAGCGGCCTCTCCCATAGGTCTCACTTTTCTAGGGCTATGCAGGCCCACTCCTCCTCGAATATCAACTTGATATCCTTTCCTCACTATACCCAAGGGTCTAAGGCACCAAGGTCGGCCCTTTTGGATTATTATCCTGAGATGTTATTCTAGTATGATCTGTTAGATCAGTATCCTTGTAGATAGGATGGTATTATGCTATTATGATCTGTTAGATCAGTATCTTGGTAGATAGGATGGTATTATGATCTATTGGATCAGTATCCTGGTAGATAGGATGTTATTATGTTGTTATGATCCGTTAGATCGGTTTGTCTGTCTATAGACTATTATGTGATTATCTGTTATATGTGCACATGTTTTATTGGTGGTTGAGGCTCATCTGCTTTGTGCGAGAGCCAACAGACTTGGGCATTTCAACCCGATGGTTGTCAGCCATGAATATTCCATCCCGAGGATGATTAGGCTCGTAGTATGACAGCATTCCAACCCGATGGTTGTGGGCCTGGGGTATTCCATCCCGAGGATGATTGGACCTATAGTATGATTAACATTCCAACCCGATGGTTGAGGGTTTGGGGTATTCCAACCCGATGGTTGATTGGACCCATAGTATTCTATTTGTGTTATATGTATGTTGATGTGCGTATGAGTATTTTGGGGGAACTCACTAAGCCTCGGGCTTACAGTTGTTGATTTTGTTTCAGGTACTTCTGATGATCGCAGGAAGGCAAAGGCATAATCGTACACCTCCTGTTGTTTATGATTTGATTCTGGGATATTTTGACACTGAACTATTTTGGAAACAAGTTTTGTAATAATTAATGGTTTTGGAATATTTTTAAAAGTTTAAATTTGGCATGATTTTTATGGATGTTACACAATGCTCACTACGAGGTTCGAGTTTGTCGTGAGTCTCTCATCTTACGAAAGCCTCGCAACCCCAAGCCTTGATATGTGCTAACGAGGGAACCTTACATGTCCACAATTCATGAGGTATTTTGGCAACCTTTTTAGTTGGGACTAGATCAAGGATATGGGCGGTAGTCTCTAATGCATACCCCCAGAATGAGATAGGTAACGAAGCTCGACTCGACATGGAATGAACCATGTCCAACAAGGTTTGATTGCGTCTTTCAGCCACACCATTAAGCTGTGGTGTCCTAGGTGGCGTCAATTGTGAAACAATTCCACATTCCTTAAGATAGTCGTGGAACTCGATACTAAGATACTCACCACCTCGATCGGATCAGAGCATCTTTATCTTCCTGCCCAATTGATTCTCCACTTCTTGTTTAAACTCTTTGAACTTTTCAAAGGTTTTATGACTTATGCTGGATTAAGCAGATATAGCCATATCTGTTGTAATCATCAGTAAAAGTCACATAGAAGCGGCTAGCATCCCTTGTGGCGGATCTGAAGGGTCCACACACATCGGTGTGTATGAGATCCAACAAACCCTCACCCCTTACACACGAACCAGTGAAGGGTGACTTGGTCATCTTTCCAAGAAAACAAGATTCACATGTGTCATCTGACTTTAAGTCAAACGACTCCAACACTCCATCCTTTTGGAGTCAGGCTATGCACTTCTTGTTGACATGTCCAAGACGACAATGCCATAAGCATGCTTTATCCAAACCATTGGACGAATCGATATGCAACATATTATTTCCTAAGTTATCTACAACTATCACAGTTTCATATATACCATTACAAGGAAATGCTTCAAAATAAAATTTATCATTATAATAAGCATTAATACTACCAATCTCATTATTAAATGAAAAGGTAAAACCTTGTTCATACAAACCATGAAAGGAAATAACATTTCTCGCCATATCAGACGAGTAGCAATAATTATTCAATTCTAAATTTAACCCACTATTAAGAAATAAAGAATAAACTCCAATCTTGGTGACAGGCGACACTTTCCTATTCCCCATGATCAAGTTCATCTTCCCGTGCTCCACATCCCTACTTCTTTTCAGACCCTGCAAATCAGAACAAATGCGAAAACCACATCCTGTATCAAGGACCCAAGAATTATCATGTGATGAGTTATTAGACAGAATAGTGTAAATACCTGCGAAGGTGGGCTTGATCTTCCCATCCTTTATGTCCTGCAAGTATTTGGGGCAGCTTCGTTTCCAGTGCCCTTTTTCATGACAATGGAAGCACTCTGCTTCCTTTGGATTTGAAGAGGGTTTAGCATAACCAACTTTGGTCCCACTAGAAGAGGATCCATCATGGGATTTTCCTTTGTGGCTCTTAGAAGGAGCCTTCCTCTTCTTTCCCTTCCCATGTCGAATTGCCAAGACAGGGGCAGTAACAGTAGGAGTAGGTACAACAGACTTACCTTTCAAACTACTTTCAGCAGTTCTCAAAAGTCCTTGAAGCTTGCTTAGAGTGACCTCCTCCTTGTTTATATGATAAGTCATACGAAACTGATCATAACAAGAAGGCAAAGAGTGTAGGATAATGTCAATGTCCAACTCTTCATCGAAATTGACATTCAGCTTCAGCAAGTGGTCCACAAACCTTTGCATCTTTTGCAAGTGGGCCGTGATGGACTCTCCATCCTTCATTTTAGTTATGATCATGGAGGCAATGATTTCATACCTTTCCTGTCGAACACTTTGATGGTACCTTTCCATCAAGTCTTGGTGCATATCATAGGGCCAAAAGTCATCATAAGACTTTTGAAGCTCAACAGTCATGGTAGCAATCATAATACACGACACCTTTGTCGCGTCCCTCTCATGAGCCTTATATTCAACAATCTGTTTAGGAGTAGCAGTGTTTTCATCAATCTCCTTTAGCTCTTTATCAAGGACGTATTATTTTTCCTCGTAGTGAATAGCCATGCGGATGTTTCAAATCCAATCATTGAAGTTCGATCCATCAAAGATGACCCTCCCACATAAGTTCATGAGGGAGAAAGAGCCGGAAGAGTTTGGGTTTGAAGCAGTGTTTGAAGTAAACATCTGAAAAAGAAGACAAAGTTTAGATTAGATAAGGATCCTTAATATAACACCCAAATGAAATATTAAGGCTAGGACCCAACACAATATTCTACAATTCGGAAGAGGGATGCCGTAATCCAATTGTAAAATATTTGAAGGTAGGTAAATGACGATTTACCAATTTCCACCATGAAAAACGAAAATGAAGATCAGGTTTTAAATAAACTGAAATTCCTAGATTCTTTGAGATTCATTGAATATTTTCAATGGCATTTTTAAATCTCGATTATGCCCTTCATGTTTGTGACTGGGATACCGACGATCACAAACAAGGTGTGAATAACCATGCAAATGTGCTTGGTACTCTTAATGTTACATATCACTTGATCAATGTGCTGGTTAACCACACACGCTCCATTGATCCATGATTAACATCAAGCTACCCTTTGCCACCCTTGCTAGTCCCAAATTAGTGTGTCGGTTAACCACACACGCTCCACTAACGACTTAGCAAGGTGCAAAGTGCAATTTCCATGGACTAGCACCATTTTCACATTTTTCCTAAAGTAACTAAGATTGGGAATTTATAAAAGTTTAGTTACTTTATAATATCATTATACTTATTAATGAGGATTAATGTCCTATCCTACCCGTTCGGCTAACGACCCTCCACCAATCAAGGAAGCGGTAGGTGAGAGTGGACACCCATTCAACTACCATTTTATAGGCAGTTTCCTTATACCCCCTTATAGACCAGCCTCGTGAATGAGGCCTACTAACGGTAAGACTGACTTGTCTTATACATATATATATATATATATATATATATATATATATATATATATGTAAGTATTAAACTTTAATATTATAATAGTATAGGGTTGAATTTTAAACTTTTAAAATTCTAGGGTTTGGAATTAAAGTTTCATAAATGAGACTTTTCAAATTCCAAAACTTGAGGGCAAGTTTTGAAACTCTTCAAAAACTCTTGAGTTTTAGAATTTATGTTACATAAATGAGACTTTCCAAGTTCCATAACTTGAGGACAAGTTATGAAACTCTTCAAGAGCTTTGGAATTCTATAACTTAAAAAGTTAATGTTTCATGAATGAGACTTTTCATATTCCATAACTTGAGGACAAGTTATGAAACTCTTCAAGAAACATTTAGATCAAATTTAACTAATACAATTATCATATAATTTATCATTTACCAATTTAACCTAATACCAATCATATAGCAAGATAATTTCAAATTATACAAATAATTAGTTTTTCACAAAATCAAGTAATTATCTTAAAATTTGACAAACATTGTAACGACCCAAAAATCAAGGGTAAAAATTTCATTTTTAATATAGCCAAAACATTGATATCATTTATTTCAAACATTTCAAATCATCATTAAGTAAGACATTTATCAGAGTTCATCCCAAAATCATTCAATGCGGAAATCATAGGGGTATGCACTGCGATCAATCTGAGCTCTTCTTTTCCAAATCGATGATACCTTAAACCAAAACTGTAAACCGTAAGCACGAAGCTTAGTGAGTCCCCCAGAGCATACCCCACACACAATCCACATAACACATATCATATTAGCTATAAAAGCTATCTCTACCACATACCATATATCATATTAGCTATACAAGCTATCTCTACCTCATAAGCCATGCATACCAACATATAAGGATGTCGTGGGCTCCCCCAGGGTCTTATACCTTCATGCCATGGGGTCCCCCATGGTCTTTACCTAGGAATGCCATGGGCTCCCCCACATGGTCTTATATCCAACTGTCACGGGCTCCCCCGGGGTCTTCCATGCAATAACATACATAATCACCTAGCATATCATATATCACAGAAGTATCTATCATACTACATAACACATACATAAACATATAAGGATGCCGTGGGCTCCCCCAGGGTCTTATACCGTCATGTCATGGGCTCCCCCACATGTTCTTTACATAGGAATGCCATGGGCTCCCCCACATGGTCTTATATCCAACTGCCACAGGCTCCCCCCGGGGTCTTCCATGCAAATATCACATAATCACTAGCATACTGCTTAGCATAAAGCTAACTATCATACCACATATCTCTACTACAGCTAGTGTACCACATATCATAAAATGGGCCGACCTTGGTGCCTTAGACCCATTGGTATGGTGAGAAGACTCACCTCGAATGCAGAAGCTTCCCGAAAGAAATCCTTAGTTGTTGCCCTCTCCACTTCCCGAGCTATCAATACCAATCAACATACCCAATTAGCAATCAGGTCCCATACCATAATCCTTAATCCATGCATGGGGTAAAATAACCATTCTATCCCTGGCCCAGTAAGATCCAAAACTAAGGCCCAAACCCAAAACAAAAGCCCAACACTATAATCTCCATAAAACCATCAATGGCCCAATTTTCCAAATTGGGCCCGGAACTTTCTAATGGGCCTTATCCTAAAGCCAAATATTCTCCTTAGTCAATAACCATATCCCCAATTGGCCCACGAAGGCCCACAACAAGCTAATCCAAGAATTGGCCCAAACCGAGGCCCACAAATGTGAAGTCCATTTCTATATTGGGCCACAAGGCCCAATAGGCCCAACTATTCCAATATTGGCCCAAGATACATTCAGGCCCAACAAAATGCAAATCCAAGCCCAAAACCATTAGGGCCCAAAGATCCGAAGTCCACTAAGGCCCAAGTTCTCCTGAGAGCATACGCCCAGGGTACCTCCTCTGTACGCTTAGCGTATTGGGCAAATGGACTGTACGCGCAGCGTACTACATAATACGCCCAACGTACAAACAGCTCATGCACAAAATCCATTAAGTGCTTAATACTTGATCCCACCAGTCCAAATCATAGATTTGAGCTATACTTAATGTCTAAACCCATAAAGTCACTGACTTGGTGACTTTGCATGCCCCAAACAAACCCAAACTCCAAAAATGGCATTCTACTTCCATAAAAGTGACCTTTACTCATGCATAAACCCATTAAGACCTTCATGATGGCAAATTTCTGTCTTAAGGACTCAAATATCATCAAGGGTGGCAACCCTATGTCTAAGAATCGAATTTGAACCATAAAGCTTCATCCTTGGGACCAAAAAGGAACCAAAACCCAAAAATGGTAGATCTAAGAGATGAATGATCAAGTTCAAAGCTTTATACCTTCATCAAGCTGAGAATGAGTCCCAAAAGCCAGATCCATAAGCTCCTCCTTGATTCCCAACTTTGCAACAAGTTCCATCTTCTTGAAAATGGGCCAAACACCACCCAAAATGCACCCACAAAGCTCACAACACTCTTGGATGAAGCTACCACTCGAAATTAGGGTTTAAGGCTATGAGAAGGAAAGGGAGGCGCACCCCCATGGACTTAAGGTGCTTTAAATAGTGAGCCAACCCTAAAAATTAGGGTTTTGGAGATTCTAGACGTACGCTAGGCGTACTCCCTGTACGTTGGGCGTACGTCTTTCGAACCCGCGTTTCATTATCCATCACAACGTTGGGCGTACCCCAGCTTATGCTGGGCATACTCACCTGGCTTCCACCTTACATGCATGGGCTGATATGCAAGCTTTTCCATTCAGGGACAAATTCTGCCAACAACTTCAAAGTACTATAACTTCTTCGTTCTAAGTCCGTTTCCGATGAACTTTATATCCACGAAAAGGTAGCAAGAATCCCTACGCTCCTAGCTACAACCCAAGCCTTAAAACCTTTTGAATAAAACCCGAGACCCATAAAAGACTGAATCGTCAGATTACGTTTATACCCTTGGCCTCCGAAGACACAATCGGTCACTTTCAAAACCGGGTGTTACAAACATCATGTTATTGGATGGGGATAATCATTACCATATTAGTAAAATCAAATTTTATGAACCAAAACAAGTTGTGGTAATGATCCTAGTCCAAAACATGCCAAAAACTCGAAAATTCTGCCATCAGATGATCCAACTCGTCGAGCCAGTCAATGGACTCGTCGAGTTCATCATTATATGATCCAACTCGTCGAGTTCCATTATGGACTCGTCGAGTTGGGCCTGGCAGAATCCAGAATTGCAGTTTTTTTAGCTTTGAAAATTACACAATTGCATCAATATAATAGAAAACATCCATGGCTCTGATATCACTGTTGGGTTTCATGTACTCTAACATTCTTATGGTGCACATACAACCCTAATGATTTGGATCTAAGTTTCCTTGAATTATACATGCAATATTCATTTTCCAAAGCATGAAGCCTAACTAGCATGCAAATGTGATATTTGAATCATAAAAACTAGTTAGAATATTACCTTTTGATGTAGCTTGTAGAACTTGGCCTTAAAAGAGCTTAGTGTTGGATTAATGTCTAAGTCCATAACTATATTTGGTATGTACTTGACCCGACCCGGCATGGTCCATTTGGGTTGCACTTCACCGGCACAATTTATATGGATAGTCTTTTGAGAATAGTATATTTATGATTTATATTAATATATTATAAGTTCTAATATATTAATATGGAATCATATTATTTAATTAGTATTGATCAAGAATTAATTTAGAATTAATTAAGTGATCAAAAAGAACTAATTAAATATGGACTCTTATATATATGGAATGGGCCAAGTTCATTTAGGTTGGGCTAAGCTTTCATGGATGGTCCATGGAGCTTTTAACCCATGGATCCTATGTAAATGAAAGGTCATGGGTATTAGGGTTTACATGGATGTAACCCTAATCCTCCATAATATATAAAGGGGTCCTTGGCTCACAAAATTGGCACAAGTGTGTGAAAATAAGAGTGGGCCGATTTTAGTGTGCATACATATTCTCTCAAGTTCTTCCAAGGTGTTTTGGTGATTTATGATTCCATTTGAGGCTTCCACACTATTGGGGCTAAGCTCTTAAAGCTTGAAGACATCAAGCTACATCAAAAGGTATGTCATCTAACTAGAACTTTGTAGTATAGGTGCTTCATAATATGCTAGTTAGGATGAAACCTTGGAATAGTTAATATTTGCATGTATAATAGAGAAAACATAGATCCAAGGTTTATAGGGTTGCATGTACACCATAGGAGTGTAGTATACTAAAACCCAACAATGTCATCCATGGACACCATAAGCAACTACCATGTTGACCAATGACCCATATGTCATCCATATGTCATCCATGGACACCATAAGCAACTACCATGTTGACCAATGACACCATATGTCATCCATGTACACCATAAGCAACTACCATGTTGACCAATGCCCCATATGTCATCCATGGACACCATAAGCAACTACTATGTTGACCAATGACCCATATGTCATCCATATGTCATCCATGGGCACCATAATGAAATACCATGTTGAGCAATGACTCATATGTCATCCATGGACACCATAAGCAACTACCATGTTGAGCAATGACCCATATGTCATCAATATGTCATCCATGGACACCATAATCAACTACCATGTTGACCAATGACCCATATGTCATCCATGGGCACCATAAGCAACTACAATGTTGACCAATGACCCATATGTCATCCATGGACACCATAAGCAACTACCATGTTGACTAATGACCCATATGTCATCCATATGTCATCCATGGGCACTATAAGCAACTACCATGTTGACCAATGACCCATACGTCATCCATGGACACCATAAGCAACTACCATGTTGACCAATGACCCATATGTCATCCATGGACACCATAAGCAACTACTATGTTGACCAATGACACCATATGTCATACATGGACACCATAAGCAACTACCATGTTGACCAATGCCCCATATGTCATCCATATGTCATCCATGGACACCATAAGCAACTACCATGTTGACCAATGACCCATATGTCATCCATATGTCATCCATGGGCACCACAAGCAACTACCATGTTGACCAATTACTCATATGTCATCCATGGACACCATAAGCAACCACAAAAGATCAATAAGACTATTCGTCATGATTTACTAAAGCCTAGTAAATATGGTTATACTTAATAGTTTAAGTATAATTTTGAAACATTGGAAAAGTTTCAATGTATGGCAGAACGAATGGGAAGAATCAAATTTGGCAGAAAGATAAAAGTTTCTCAAATCTGAAAAGTGTTGGATTAATGTCTAAGTCCATAACTATATTTGGTATGTACTTGACCCAACCCGGCATGGTCCATTTGGGTTGCACTTCACCGGCACAATTTATATGGATAGTCTTTTGAGAATAGTATATTTATGATTTATATTAATATATTATAAGTTCTAATATATTAATATGGAATCATATTATTTAATTAGTATTGATCAAGAATTAATTTAGAATTAATTAAGTGATCAAAAAGAACTAATTAAATATGGACTCTTATATATATGGAATGGGCCAAGTTCATTTAGGTTGGGCTAAGCTTTCATGGATGGTCCATGGAGCTTTTAACCCATGGATCCTATGTAAATGAAAGGTCATGGGTATTAGGCTTTACATGGATGTAACCCTAATCGTCCATAATATATAAAGGGGTCATTGGCTCACAAAATTGGAACAAGTGTGTGAAAATAAGAGTGGGCCAATTTTAGTGTGCATACATATTCTCTCAAGTTCTTCCAAGGTGTTTTGGTGATTTGTGATTCCATTTGAGGCTTCCACACTATTGGGGCTAAGCTCTTAAAGCTTGAAGACATCAAGCTACATCAAAAGGTATGTCATCTAACTAGAACTTTGTAGTATAGGTGCTTCATAATATGCTAGTTAGGATGAAACCTTGGAATAGTTAATATTTGCATGTATAATAGAGAAAACATAGATCCAAGGTTTATAGGGTTGCATGTACACCATAGGAGTGTTAGAATGCTCAAAACCCAACAGTGGTATCAGAGCCATGGGTTGTTTTCTGTTATATTGATGCAAATGTTTTATTGTCAAGTTGAAAAAAAAACATGACGTTTGTCAAATTTTAAGATAATTACTTGTTTTGTGAAAAACGAATTATTTGTAAAATTTGAATCATTTGTTATATGAGTTGAATTAGGTCAAATTTAGTAAAAGATAAAATGATATGATTATTTTATTAGTTTTAAAAGTTTGATCTAAATGTTTTAAGGAGTTACATATTTTGTCATAAAATTTTGGAGCTCAAAAGTTTTTTTTAAAGTTGTGATCTTAAGGGTTTTTGAAACTTCCATAAGTTATGGATATGAAAGTTTTTTTTTAAAAAAAAAAATTTTGATTCAAAGTTTTTATGGAGTGACAAAATTTGGTGTTAATGTTTTAAAGAATTCCATAACTTGTTCTTAAGTTATGGAACATGGATTGAAACCTGAAGGGCACACTCGAGATTGAAACATGCCATTGAAAAGTTCAATGAATCTCAAAAGAATCTAGGAGTTTCAAAACCAATTAAAACCTAATAATACATTTCGTTTATCTTGGTGGAAATTGGTGAATCGTTATTCACCTACCTTCAAATATTTTATAGCTTGGATTACGGCATCCCTCTTCCAAGTTATAAAATAGTTTGTTGGGTCCTAGCCTTAATATATCATATTGGGTGTTATATTAAGGACAAAATCAACTTTACGTGAATTTCTCCCATTGTTGACGTCTGGTTTAGACAACAATGATATTCCCAAACCAAGCTTTCCTAATGAATATGACTTCCCGAGTTTGGCTCATGGAAGTCATACTTCTCTTCCTCCACCTCCTCCAATTATTCTCCCTAACCCACAAGTTCAAGGTCACTCAAGCCCTAATGGCAAGCAAGGTCTATGTGTGATCACATCTTAGAGATGAAGTCACATATTGACAAGCCGGGAGAGTTGGGTGTCAAAGTCTTGAGAAAGTTGGATGTTCAATCACTTTCTAAGTCACATAGTGAGTTCCTTTGGGACTACTATGAAACAGACTATGACATGAACCTTAATGATCATATCTATTTGTTTGGTGCTGCTGAATCAACAATGATTTGGAACGATAGTAAAGCAAATTTGATTAGAAGATCAACTTCCCAAAAACTTTATGGACAGTGACAATGGTGACACTGGAAATCCAGAAAAAGCATTCTCTTCCCAATGGAAAGGGATTGGCCATAGTCAACCCGGTTGACCAAATGGTAAAGAGAAAGGCTAAGTCTGAGATAGTCCCATTACCAAAGGGTCCATATGTTTATTTTGCCAAAGGAAGGGGCGTTGATTGCAAAGCTGCCAAATTTACCTAAGGATGTTAAAGTCAATAAGTATGACTCTACATCAGGTAGAGCCCATTATCAAACTCTGTTAAGTTCTATTCTGAGATCCTCATTACATGATGTGACTGGGCCACATGTTGATGTTTTAAGAATCAAAGAATAGAGAGAAATCTTAAAGGAAGTATATGATGATTCTGATCGCGAAGGTGGATTTCGATCGCATCAGAATTTTAAGCAGTTGCTTAAGAAGTTATGATATATTGCTAAGGAATAGATAACAACAGTTTTCCATGTGGATTGTAAGGATAAGTTTTTCCGCAAAGTTTTAAAATAAAAGAAAATTGTTTAATTTTATTTATTTGAAGTATCCTTACAATGGCATTTGTGGAAAATTGTTGCTTATATGATTCCACTGACAGCAATATTGGAAAATGGATTTGATTCTTTCATTTGTGGTAGTGTCTAAATTTACCAAATCAGGAAAGTTCCTCATCACCCAAGTTTCAATTGGACCGAAACTTGGAATCATGCAAGTTGAATAGTATGATGAATGAGAACTTTCAAGCATTGGAAAATCAAGACTAATTACTTGTTCACATGGATGTGTGAGTCAAGTGAAGGACTAAAGGGATCGAGTACACATTCTTGTGCACTGGTCATGTCCACCACAAAGCTCGTTAAGACTATTTGATTTACTAAAGTTTAGTAAATATGGTTATACTTACAAGTTTAAGTATAATTCTGAAACATTGGAAAAGTCTCAATGTATGGCAGAACGAATGGGAAGAATCAAATTAGGCAGAAAGATAAAAGTTTCTCAAATCTGAAAAGATGGGAGAGTACTTTAGTATCATGTTTGTGATCATCTTAATGATTTAGAAATCATATCACAATTAGTCCTCTAAAGGTCATCTTAGTGCATTCTTATGACTAAGAAGAGGAGTCATGAATTGTTGAAATGGTTATATCAGGAAGATGAGTCATACTTCGTTCCAAAACAATTCTTAGAGTCATACTCCAAGATTGTAACTTAAGTGACATATCTTAAAGAAAGGTTTAAAACACTTGTCAAATGTAAGAGTAAAAGTGTCCTACTCTTGTACATTTGAAATTGGTAAGTTGTGATGTTTTGTATAAAACAAAGACCAACTAAGGCCAATTGTGTGAAGTGTTTGTCTTGATAAAGAATCCGCACTATCTCTTGAATATTTGGCAAGATAGTCTTATATGTCAAGAGGATAGTGGGAGTCTTAAAGATCCTAAAAAGAAATTCAAGAACTAATCAAGAATAAAACCTGAGGTTCTTCACTAGCACACGACTTGAGGTTTATAACCTATCGTGTTGACATATTCTGTGCCCTTTCCAGTTAAAGTTGGATTTGCATAGGAGTTCTAAAAGTTCTCAATTGGTTGCATAACAACTTGGAAGCAATGGCAGGCCCTGTACTGCCAGGTGGCAATAAGTTAAGATTGCATAAGTTCAGTCCATATGAGTTTGGATTTGTCATTATCCTTGTCTTGTGACTATGATTTTGACGATTCACATGGATAAGAACACATACACCATAAAATCTAAGGGTCATAAGGTTTCTCTCCGATTCATGAAAATGATGGTGAGGAAACACTTCCACCAAGTAGATTTGAAGCAGATGGCAAAAGGTCTAAACAATTGAGACTATGATTACGACATCCCTTTCCATAGTTCTGAAATTGTTTAGACACACATGCATGCTATCTAAGGAAAGGTGTATGATTTTGATAAAGTTTTATCAAAGCATCTCGTATCAGAAATCTGAACTTTGGTAAGAAAGTCAATAAAGTATTGATTTCTAGAAGTCCAGCTGATTTCTGAGTACATGTCAAAGCTAGTGGTAGCATAAGTGTTATGCTAATAATCATCATGTTAGTGGGAGCATGATAATTATTGTTAGTGTTGCAAGTTAGCAATGTTAATTATAGAAAACAAAAGTTTCAATTCGTGAGGCTGCAGGGATTGAAAAAGTTGTTTTGCAATAATTAAGGGAGAGGATATACTTCATTTCAGTTCTAAAGGCTTATATTGAGACCTTAATCATCTTTAGTCAAGAATATATATATGAATTTCATGTTGGATTGGTTCAACTTAAGGAAATTCTATATATTGCGTTCTCAAAATTCGATTATGATTACGGCATCCCTTTTCATAGTCAAATTTTGAAAACATGGCAAATAAAAATATTGTAGCAAAAGGCTGGTCTAGAATCATGTCTTTATGTGAGACATCATGAATCGTGTACCATTTGCTTTGGGTACAGGATCGATTGCATGTGCTATAATATTTGTCATTTCTAAATTTTTCCAAATGCCCAGAGGCATTAAGAAGGGAAAAGGTCTAGAATTGGATATGACTAAAATGATTAAGCAATTGTCGACGACAATCTGAGGTTTACCAAAGATTGGTTGCTCAGGGACAGTTGGAAGTATAGTGCTAATTTTGGAAGGACCATATTGACATATTCTGAAAAGAGGCATCTCTTATTCAGAAGTGATAGTCAAAATGAGAATATGGAGTTGTCTCCATAGGTGGAAGTTATATGTGTAAGATTAGAAAACTTAATGCAAGAAGCATGTCCAAAGCAATGTACTTTGAATATGAGACTTAGTTTCCATGGAGTTGATCTCCATTGGAATACCTTATAATGACTGTTGACAAGTCTTTGTGACTTTGTACATATTCATTACAGGAGGGTCAGTGCATATAAGTTTAAAATCTAAACAGATTTCGATAAATGATAGGAATTTGAAATTCTCACATTTTTCGATAAGGATTTGGGAGTGTGAAATTAGAATCATTGAAATTATGTTCAATTGGTTTATTTCACAAAGTAAGGATCATAGACAAACATAGAGTGCATACTTGGTGTATGGCAAAGCTATTGTTTAAGAAAAACATAGTGTACATGCTTGGAGCATGGGACAACTAGTGTTTTTATTTCAAGTATAAAGTTGATAAAACCGAAACAATGAATAATGAGTAATCAGTATGGTGATAAATAAAAGTGTTTATTTATATTCATAGGGTTTGATACCATATTTGATTCATTTATTCTTGTGTTTCACTTTGCATGTTTTGACTTCCAGAATAACTAAGTCGCTCTTCCTGAATGATTAAGTTATTCAAACCATCCACAGTCGGTCATATGTTGGAAGTAGATATGAATCAAGACTGTCATGGGTTGGTTTGTAGAGGTCCAAGTTGGTGGACAAAGTGGTGCTACAACACTCATGAGTGCTCATAAGTTATGAGTATTGGATTCAACCCGCGCTCATTTGAATCACTTCATGGATTTTATCACGAGTGATCATGAGACGATAATATCTTATATTCTTCAAACCTAGAGATATGAGTTGTTACTATGAGTTGGTTATACATTGATTGCACGAAAACGCATTTGGTAACTCGATGTTATAAAACGTGCCTTTGAGTATGATTCAACAAGTAGTAGAACAAGCCATATGAGTCGAAGTTTATCCATTCCTTTTACCTTCGGGATAAAAGCGATATCTGTGGGCCCCTCGATGATTTAGCGATGACACATGTGAGTGCTTGGCCAAGCCAGGACTGATTTGATTTGTTCAATCAGTCAGTCATCATAAATCGAAAATCGGGAAACAACAAATGGACAGAGAGAATGATTATAATCCATGTCTCAGTCCATATGATATCTAGAATGGAGGAATATATGATCCCTTATCTAATGGACAAGTCATTGACAAGGTCAGAGTTTGACAGCGACTTTAAGAGCTACGATTGCCAGTTAGGTTTTGAAGTCATACTCAATAATAGTTTTAGACTTATCCAAGTGGGAGACTGTTGGATTAATGTCTAATTCCATAACTATATTTGGTATGTACTTGACCCGACCCGGCATGGTCCATTTGGGTTGCACTTCACCGGCACAATTTATATGGATAGTCTTTTGAGAATAGTATATTTATGATTTATATTAATATATTATAAGTTCTAATATATTAATATGGAATCATATTATTTAATTAGTATTGATCAAGAATTAATTTAGAATTAATTAAGTGATCAAAAAGAACTAATCAAATATGGACTCTTATATATATGGAATGGGCCAAGTTCATTTAGGTTGGGCTAAGCTTTCATGGATGGTCCATGGAGCTTTTAACCCATGGATCCTATGTAAATGAAAGGTCATGGGTATTAGGGTTTACATGGATGTAACCCTAATCGTCCATAATATATAAAGGGGTCCTTGGCTCACAAAATTGGAACAAGTGTGTGAAAATAAGAGTGGGTCGATTTTAGTGTGCATACATATTCTCTCAAGTTCTTCCAAGGTGTTTTGGTGATTTGTGATTCCATTTGAGGCTTCCACACTATTGGGGATAAGCTCTTAAAGCTTGAAGACATCAAGCTACATCAAAAGGTATGTCATCTAACTAGAACTTTGTAGTATAGGTGCTTCATAATATGCTAGTTAGGATGAAACCTTGGAATAGTTAATATTTGCATGTATAATAGAGAAAACATAGATCCAAGGTTTATAGGGTTGCATGTACACCATAGGAGTGTTAGAATGCTCAAAACCCAACACTTAGCACCCCAAGTGTGATGCCTCAAACAAGTCACAAACACCAATAAACAATTAGAGGACAATGAGAGAGGTTTAGGAGACATAAAATCGGCTAGCCCTTCTTGGAATGCATGTGGTAACCGATTTTAGAGCTTAGGGTACACATTTATAGTGTAGAATTCCAAGAGTCATTTGTAACCCTAATTCTTACACTTAAGCTTATGATCCAACAATTTATTTGGACTAACACTTCATGGACTAACTTATAAGCTTAGTCCATCACAAATCAATAATGGATCATTAGCCCAAACCATATGTATCACTGATTTACGTAATCAATCCCCGTTAATTTAATTAGTCTCTTTTGATCACTAAATTAATTCCAAATTAATTCTTGATCAATACTAATTAAATAATATGATTTCTCAATTAATATATTATTCTTATAATATATTAATAAATCACAAATAACCTCTTTCTCAAATATCCAACTTATCAAATTGTTCTGGTGAAGGCAACCCGAAATGGACCATGCTACTATCGGGTCAAGTACATACCAATTATAGTTATGGGCTTAGACACCTAATCCAACACCAACTTTCTCAAGTTTAAAGCCTAACAACAAACGAGCCCAAAATCGTCCAAGCCCACAGATTGCGTACGCGCGGCGTACTTGGCTTGTACACCCAACTTACATTGGTGTTGACCAAAGTCGAGGCACTGACCCAGTACGCTCAACGTACACTTGAGTACGCACGGCGTACTGGTATGCCAACCCAAACTTAGCTCCATGTCTTAATCCCTTAAGACCTTACGTCCAAAACTTAAATCCAAACCCCTGTAAACGTCCTAAGCCATAAAGTTGCAAACTTTATGCTTTTCCATGCAAGGATGGGGCTCGAAACATGAATCAATTCCATAAGCACACTTGGTTGGTCCCTAACACTTGCATTGAGGCTTAACCATCAAGATCCGAGTTTCATGACTTAAAACACCTCAAAGAGCTCAAAAGGACAGCTCGTGTGGTATAAAGTTCCTTAACTCCAAGAATCCAAACTATGGGACCAAAAGGTGATATTTTCCACCCTAAAATTAGATCTAAGCATGCAATGGTCAAAGTTTGAGCTTTATACCTTCAATGGGTCAGAAATGGTGCCAAACTTCTGGATATACAAGATCTTCCCACGTCCTTGCTTATTCTCAAGCTTCATTCTTCTTCAAAGGCTCTAAAGAACACCAAAAATCACTCAAGAAGCTCATAAATGCACTAAGGTGGCTTAGGGTTCGATATTTTCACTTCAAGGGCAATGGAGGCGGAAAAGGTAAGGGACTTGGGGGACTTAAGGTCCTTAAATAGAGTGCAAACCCTAAAAACTAGGGTTTTATTTAGACATTAGTACGCCATGCGTACACCACGTAAGACCATCATACACGGTTAAGATCCACGACCAAACTGTGGCTAGTACGCTAAGTGTACTCAATGAGTACCCCCCGCGTACTAACCAAGGGACTAAAATGAAAGATATTTTACTTTAGGGACTTAAAGGGAACTTACCAAAACTTGGGTGTTACATTTAGTACATTGTGGCGTCCTTAGTATACCATATTTCAAGAATCATGTTGTTTAGACCACAAACATAAAAAAGATCAGTGTCAACAAGTCGAAGTATGACAACCTTCCTTCAATGTAATTTCTTCCTAGATACTCAGTAAGAAACCTACCATGATGTATCTTTATCGTGAAGAAATTTTTGGAACCATGTGAACAATAAGAGCATCAAAATACTTTCAAAAAACATACCAAAAAACACATAACAAAAAAATTTCAAGAACTTACTGTGAATTTGTAACACCCCATTTTTACTATAACTATAGATTGAAATAAAATACGAAATAAAGGATATATTATTCTTAAGCCAAAATAATCGTCATAGTTACATAGGAAACGTCGATATGATTTCCATAGATATATTGAATGCATAAATCCGACTTCATATGAAGAAGTTATAATCCTTCGAAGTTTCATGATTAAACCGAAACGACTCTACGGATCATAAAATGTAAAATTTTGATAAATTAACTTTTAACCTAAGTGATCTAAACGAAAGTCATAGTAGTCGTCAAACCGAGAGTGTTCATATAGAGAACGTCTAAATCTGACTTCATTAGAGGAAGTTATGATTTTTCTAAGATTCGGCATAATAGTAACTCAAAAATTGAATTTTAGATCAGTCCATTTTTAGCCGACATAATATAAATGAGAATTGAAGATCTCTTTAATAGGAGTTCAACGATATAAAGACAATCGAAAAGAGACTCCAGATAAAAAAGTTATGCATTTTATACGGGCTTTAACAGTCTAAGACTGTGTGAAAAAAATAAAGTCAAAATTTGCCGACCGAGTCTAAATTAAAGTTATGGATCTCATCGAGGGCTTTCCGTGGATATAAAGAACGTCAAAAACGGAGTTTGTATGAAGATGATACGTAATTTTGAAAACCTGGAAAACGCTACGCGCATACGCTAGGAGCTTGGCGCGCCAGACAAGACCACACATGTAACATACCGAATCCCAGGTACAAATTTAAAATCTTTTATATGCATATTATTATGTAAAATCGACGAGTTGGAGGCCCCAACTCGTCGTGTATAATCTGGTCAGCCCGCATGGATTTTAGAGTCTACTCGACGAGTTGGTGGACCCCAACTCGACGAGTTGAGATTGTGCATGGAAACCCTAATTTTTAGGGTTTGCACCCTATTTAAAGGACCTTAAGTCCTTCCCTCCAGCCTCCTTACCACCTTTTGACGGCTAGAAGCAAAACCTAATAGATCTAACCCTATTTTTGAGCGTGTAAGACTAAAGTGTGTATTTGGTGCATTCCTTGAAGAGGCTTGAAGATTTAGAGGCTTGGAACGAGAAGAAGCTTGTAGATCCAGTATCTACATCATGTTGGCATCCAGTTGAAGGTAAAAATTCTTTACCTTGGCCTTCCATTTCTTAGATCTCTTCTTATGTTGGTATATGGGCATTTTGGTGCAAAATGGAGTCACATTCGGATTTGAGCTTGTCATAAGGGCATGGTTTCATATCTGGACTCCTCTAGGCCCTTATGGACATAAAGCCTCGAGCTTTATGAAGCTTTGGACCTCTTCCATGTCCAAAACCTTCTTCTAAGGCTAGTTATGAGTGTTTCAGCTTCTTGGAGCCTTGCATGCACATAAAGTTAGCAACTTTACGTGGTAACTATACCCTAGGAGCCTAGATCTACAATTTGGAGCTTTGGTTTCCCTTAAAAGCGTCTGAATGAGAAATGGACTAAAGGAACTCGACGAGTTGCATAGTCAACTCGATGAGTTGGATGAGGATTTCCCACTTTCTAGATTCTGCATGAACTCGACGAGTTAGAGAGGTAACTCAACGAGTTGGTTAGGGTTTTCCCGACATTCTGGACACTGCATGGACTCGACGAGTTGTCTGGAAACTCGGCGAGTCAACTGGGGTTTTCGCGATTTCGTGAGTTCTGAAGGAACTCGACGAGTCAGTAAGCTACACTCGACGAGTTGGGTCAACATGGATTGTTGACCTTGACCGTTGACTTTGACTTTGACCAAGGGTTTACCAGTTTGACTTTTGGGGGTATTTTAGTAATTTGGGAATTTATGGAAGTGGATCATTGGTGGATGTAGGTGTTGGTGTTTGGAGCTGTGTTTCAGGAGTTTGATACTTCAGTTCCGATCGACATTGTGAGGTGAGTTCTTCTCACTATATCAACAGGGTCTACGGCACCAAGGCCGACCCTTTATGGTTTGTATCATGGTTATAGGATTATGCTATGTTAGTGATCTGTTAGATCTGTATCTTGGTTATAGGATGATGTTATGATAGTGATTTGTTAGATCGGTATCCTGGTATATAGGATGATGCTATGAGTAGAGATCAGTTAGATTTGTATGACTATCTGTACATGCTAGCTAGAGTATGGTATTTATGTGCACATGATTGTTTGGTTGGGGGTTAGGTTGAGGCGGTCATGCTTTGTGCTTTGTGCCAACATACCCAGGGCGGCCCGGATAAACTGCAGACCCGGTAAGGGCATACTAGTCAGGCCGAAGGCCCGGCGAGCGGTCTAGATAGGCTGAAGGCATGCGAGGCGGTCCAGACGTGCCGATGGATCGGAGAGCGGTCCAAATAGGCTGATGGCCCTGCCAGGCGGTCCAGTCAGGCTGATGGTTCATTATGCATGTTGTTTGTATGATACTGTTATGATTTTTATGGTGTTGGTATTTTGGGGGAACTTACTAAACTTCGGGCTTATAGTTGTTGATTTTGTTTCAGGTACTTCTGATGATCGCGGGAAGGCGAAGGCGTGATCGTGCACCTCCTTATATTTTTATGATTTAATTTTGGGATACTCTGACATGAAACTATTTTGAAAACAAATTTGTAATAATTATTGTTTTTAGGATGTTTTAAATTTTTTTTAAATGGACATGATTTTTATGGGTGTTACAAGTTGGTATCAGAGCCTTGGTTTGAGTGAATTGGAGGAACACTCGTGTGTATCCAGTCTCAAACTATGGGAAAGATTTTAAAATGATTTTTCAAATGGTTTTCGAAATAGTAAAGGAGGATGCAAGTGTACGATCAGCCGGAGCCAGTAAGTAGACCCCAAAATACCTTACGGATTATTTGACTTTGTGATATGTTAGAACATCATTCTAGTACTAGGATATGGATCTTTAGGAATTGCATGATAGAATTGCCTGATTATATGATGCCTGGTAGCCTAGGGTTTTCCTTATATGAAATTGACATCATTATTGTAGTTTCTTAGTGTATGCATCACGGTCGTATATAACTAAGATCTTATAGCCTGAGAATGTTTGGTTTGGCCTTATTTCATGTTCTTGTTTGATGAAGGGCTTAGGGTAGGATCAGGTATTCAAAAGTCTATAGGGTCCAGCGCTATGTATGACTAGCATACACGAGTGTTGCATGGTTGGTAGAAGTTTCATGGGTGGGTTGTGCGGGGTCAGTCAGCCAGTTATGAAATATTTAGCCTTCCTATAGGAGTGAGGATTGAGCGATCGCCTATACTTATGTGTATTGTTAGGGCGTTGTGATGATAATTGCGACAAATATGGGTAGGTGTGGAAGGTAGTATGGGCATGTACTACTAAAAGCACAGGACCCATACGCGTAGCAAGGAAGTCACAACCCCTAGGGCTTTGTTGGGAGTTGGTTCCCTGATTGTTATATAGAGTATCTGATATCTTCCTGGTATATTTTCAGTATGGTGGTTACAAGGCGATTCATGACTGGATCCGGATCAGGATCAGGACAGGGCAGTCAGGGTGCACCGGCAGTGCCCAATACTATCAGCCAGATGAGGCCAGACGAGATGGACGCCATGATTTGGGAGATCCTGCATGATGAGGTTGCTACGTTGTTTCGGGCTCAGTTGTCGGAGATGTTTGGGTCTATCAAGACCGCCATGGTGGAGTACTTCGATGAGCGTTATGCAACCATTGCTGAGACAGCTGCCGCTGCAGCTTCCACAACCGTAGCAGATGCAGACAATGGGGTCAGTCGGGCTTTCCAGTACCGGGACTTCGATAACACGAAGCCCCCGACTTTTGAGGGGATTTAGGACCCGATCATAGACATGAGGTGGCTATCTGACGTGGAGGGGTGTTTCTTCACATGTTCATGTCCTACTGACTAGAAGGTCAGATGTGCCCTGAACCTGCTGAGGTCTGGAGCAAAGGACTGGTGGAGGTTAATGACAGGGTCGTATACTGATGAGAAGAGAGTTGTGGTTACTTAGGAGCAGTTCAAGGATATGTTCTGTGCTCGCTACATTCCACGGGTTGAGCGAGAGCGGCTGGCTCAGGAGTTCTTGGACTTTAGACAGGATGCGGAGTCGGTGACGGAGATCACCCATATGTTCACTGAGAGGGCGATGTTTTGCCTAGAGTTTGCTTCCGAGCAGGCTCAAATGACATGTTATCTGAGCATGCTCAAGACTGACATCCGTCAGTTTGTTGCTACCGTGCGTTGCGATACACTACTGGAGTTACAGGAGGACACTAGGCGACATGATCTTGAGATCAAGTTACAGTTACGGGAATAGAGGCAGGCCCCGGCGCAGTCACAGCCAGCGCCAAATCGGTCTAAGACCGCTGATTCTAGGTCTGGAGGCCAACATGGCCGCACTTGTGGCAAGTGCGGGAAGGGTCATTCGGGAGTTTGTAGATCTGGTAGTGCGTGTCGCAAATGCGGCAAGGAGGGGCACTTTGCGAGGGATTGTCGCCATCCAGCCTCGGTTCAGGATATGAGGATCTGCTGCCACTGCCATCAGGTTGGTCACGTGAAGACCAACTGTCCAGTGCTCGCTGCCAGGCCGACACAAGCTCCATCCCCGACTACACTGAGGATTACTGACAGGAGTCAGGGTAGAGCAGGGCCCCCGAGGGCTCAGTGACGCGCCTTCCAGCTTACAGTCGAGGAAGCTAGGGCAGCACCAGATGTGGTTGATGGTATGTTACTATCCATTATCTTGTTGATAATATTTGTTTTATGCTTATATGTGTTGTACCATGTTAGGTACATTCTTAGTAAACTCCTTACCTGCTTTGGTATGTTATCAAGGCATTTCCGAAGAAAAGTATTTTTATTCGTTTTAAAACTTTTGGGATGTCATCGTCAATACAGAAACATAAGCATAAACAGAACTTACATTCATTATCACTAGTGATTTATATCTCCTTAATCTCTCAGTGTAATGTGACTTCATATCAACACCTGTGATATAAATAAACTGTGTGGGTCAGGTTGGGAAACCTGGTGAGTACATAGGGTTTTCAACACACAATAATATAATTATTATGTTTAATCATCAAACAATTAACCCAATTACCCATCCCCATTATCTTATTTACTCTTAAGGATTTACCCTAAGAATTAGCTATTCCTCGTTCCTTCTTTCCTAAGGATTATCCTAAGGAATAGGCACGAAATCCATCGTTGCCTAGGGTTTACTCAACAGGCACTAAATCCATAGTTGCCAGGGTTTGCTCATCAGGCACTAAATCCATAGCTGCCAGGGTTATCTCGTTTATCGACAGTATCGTTTTTCGAGAGTCCACTCGCAATACATGTCAATGGGTTTTTAGAGTACACCGGTGAACACATCGTTCACAACACCTACAGGTTGTGAGCCTGCTAGTGTTCCACTGGACTGTCTAGAATAGTCTGTGGTTGTCATCCATACTCTGCTAGATGACGGGGCCAGCATTTGGGAACAAGGCTTCTCACATCGTCCACCTCTCACCCTTACCTCATGGTCTATATCACCTCTCAACTCATCATCCAATTCATATTTCATCTACCCATGTTTTACCCAACATATTATGTAGATATAAATACATATACTGTTTAAATCCTATAAAACTTGTATAAAATCGTTCTTCCAGCATAGATAGCAAGTATACAAATAATATGCACACATAGCACGTAGTTTATATAAAACACTTCATATCTATGTGTAAGATGAAAGGGACCATGCACTCACCTGATAAGGTGGTGATTCGGTACTCGGACAGCACTTCGTTTACTTTAAACAACTCCTTTGACAGAACCTAGTATCATTACCACTAGAGTTTAGTCTAACATTCACCGAGACTAATTAATAGTCTAGCTATTATTAATATTATATAAGCGTTAAACAATACTCTTCACCCACTATGTACAGACAGGGGCCAGACATAACACACCGGAGGGCAGGACCATTTTGGCATATAGCACTTCTGAAATCCAACAACCCTATGCGGCCCTTTAAACCATATTCCCCGTACCGCGAGTGGTTAAAAGATATTATAATGACACTTATATAACTCATAATAATATCCCAAATACTCATTATAAGGTCCTCATAACATTACTATATTAAAACATAAGATATACTAACGATAGGGTAGGCGTAGCTCACTTACAGCGGGTTTTTTGCAAAACCGGGCTTCGCTGGAGCAGCGTTCCCGAGCCGAAAGGCTCTTTTCTCGGGGCTTCCTTCGGGTGCTAGGGGGTTTACCTAGGCTTAGGGGGGGTTTAGGGGCTAGAGAGAGTTTAGAGAGAGAGAGAGAAGAGGTTGGAATGGTGTGAAGAATGAGAGAACCCGAAACCTCTATTTATAGGCTGGAAAAAAGCTCTACTCCATGGCCAGGTGTCACCACCTATTGGCTTGCCTTGGGGAGAAAGCCTTGGCCCATATTCGGCCACGTCACCCGATTTCGCACAACACCCTGCCAACTTCTAAACCCCGTAACTTTCGCATACGAGCTCCGTTTTCAACGTTCTTTTATATCCACGCGTAGGTAAAAACAAGATCTACAACTTTCATTTAGACTCTGTCGGCTAATTCTCGACCGATCTTAAATTTAACAGTAAGAGGAGATTAGACTGTTAAATGACCGCGAAGAATTCGTAACTCCTTCATACGAACTCCGTTTTCGTCTGTCTTTTTATCGTTGAGTTCCTATTAATGAGATCTTCAACTCTCATTTAGTTTGAGTAGGCCAAAAACCGCTCGAACTAAAATTCGAGTTTCGGGTCGTGCACTGCTATGCCAAATCTTAGAAAAATCATAACTTCCTCATACGAAGTCGGATTTGGGCGTTCTTTTTTTGTATGTTCTCGGTTTAATGTATACTACAACTTTTGTTTAGATCACTAAGGCTAAAAAGTTATCTATCATAAATTCACTATTTACGTCTCCCGGTGCCGTGCCGGTTTTGCCGAAAAACTTCGACGGGCCATAACTTCTTCGTTATAACTCGGATTTCGGCGTTCTTTATATGTACGGAACCCTTGAGACATATTATACAACTTGGTTAAGATTATTTATTCTAAATAATATTTTGTCGAAAAGTCATTTTCGACCCCTATTATCTCTAAATTGACTAGCCCGGATCTATGGGCGTTACATGCGCGGCACGCCTGCCCCCAATTCGTCCTATAAATGGCAATCAGTCTCTCTTGTTATTCCCTCACCCATTCAGCCGATTCTCTCGAGTTCTACCCTATTTTAGCCCCTTTTCCCTTCATTTCTAGCTTACGACGAAGCTCTAAAACACCCCATGAGTGCTCAACTAGTTGTAACCTTGTAGAAGTTCCCGAGTTAGTATTCTGCCCGCTTAGATACCAGTTCTCATCAATAGTACTCTGTAAGTGAGCTACCCTTACTCTCCCTCCGTGTAATTTATAATTATAGTTATAATCGTTACTAGGAACCTATAATTAAGATTTATTAGTAATTCCCAGTCGTTATACTGATTGACTACTTACGGGATAGGTGACTAGAATGGTCATGTTGGCTTGGTTGTTGGATTTTAGAAGGGTATACGCCGAAACGGTCCTGCCTCCCAACTGTCTTTCCTGGTTGATCCTTATTTGATAGGGTATTCATTGGGAGTAGTGATAGGTCTAACCTACTTTACCAAGGTTACCATAAGAATTAATAAACTATAGTAATATAGGTTAATCCTCGTTAAAGTGTTGGTCGTCAGCTAAATTGTCCGGTTAACTGTTAATCCTCTGAGAATTTGTCAATGTGAGTTCTTCTCACGATATTGTATACTCCAGTATGTATCCTCTGTATGTTAGGATATAGTTACCCTGTAATATGCATTTAGGCAATTAGATTATGATAGTTAGTTGTCTGTTATGTGGATTGCTGCTATACGTATGTTGATATATATATATATATATATATATATATATATATATATATATATATATATATATATATATATATATATGTGTGTGTGTGTGTGTGTGTGTGTGGAGTTTGAGCGCGGACCAACCATGTGCTAAAGGCCAATAGACTTGGGAGGACTAGCTTTATGCTAAAGGCCAAGGTGCGGTCCAGCTATATGCTGCAGGCAAAGATAGGGCGGACCAGCTTTATGTTGAAGGCCAGGGGCGGACCAACTATATGTTGAAGGCTATTATGTGTATGTATTGTATATGTGTTATGGTATTGAATATTTTGAGGGGATTCACTAAACATTGGCTTACAGTTGTTGAATAACTGCTTTGTAGGTTGTTCATCCGACCGTGGAAAGGCTCACACATGACTGTATCAACATGGAAACATCAATAAAGTTTTATAGACTTCCACTAAGATACTCTTTTATATAATAACGAATTGTAATGTTTTGTAAGACTTATATTTTAAATAAATAAAAATGAAAATTTTGACTTTGAAATTCAGGACGTAACATAATTTTTTAAGGCATGGTTCAATCGTAGTAGGATCACGTACATTCCACATACAAAGTACCATGTTGATAAACCATAATTTTAGAAACGAGAGTGCGGAAATTAGGGATTTCATCTACAATGTTGACAAAGCATGATCAAAGTTGAGTGGAGACGAAGGGGTTTCTGGGAGCGTGTTGGTAATTGTTAGTTTAAGGGTTATTTATGTACATTACACCTAAGTAACATTAAATGAGCGCCAAAAATTAAAATACCAAATTACCCCCACATATGAAACATGTGATATGTCTTAACGGTTGAAAAGTCACAGTGTGAACAAAAAGGACAATTCATGCAAGTTTTGAAAATCATAGGGACCATGTTCGTCAAAATAAATTTGCAGAGACATAGTTTATGACATTTGGTAAATAATAAACACAATTCTTTTTTCTTTTTGTAATTTTGTCTTTATTTTATATAAAATAACGAGGTAAATTGTAATTTCATAAAAATTAACATGATAAAATTTAAAAGACAAAATAGATTGGGGTTAAATTAAGGTACCAAAACCACAACATACCTAATAAGGTACCAAAATTACAATAATTCATACATCTTTGAAAAAGGGAGATTGACTTATTAGAATAATTACATTTTCGTTTTGTTCACATCTGGGTAACTTTTTTTTTATACACATCTAGGTAGGGATGAGAATTTGGACCGAAAACCCGAACCGAACCAAAAACCGAACCGAACCGAATTAGACCCGAATAAGCAATTTGATTCGGTTTTCGGGTATCTATATAAGGCTTATTCGGTTTTCGGGTTATTCGGTCCGGGTTACCCGAATAAGGGCTTATTCGGTCCAAAAGGACCGAACCGAATATGAAAAGTCATATTTTTTTCCTAACACGATTGCTTATTCGATCTTCTTTTCTATTGATTGTTACCCAACAAAACCCACGTAATACACCAAAAAAAATCAACGAAATCGAATTCGATCATCCGTATTACACCAAATCGACAGTAGCGTATTACACCAAATCGACGAGTCGACGACATTACTCTTTGATCGATTGAGGTTTTTCTCACCCTTGCGACATTACTCTTTGATCGACGATTGCGGTTGTTGCCCTTGCGACTTGCGATAACATGGACTCATTGATCGATCATCACTAGTTCAAAGTTCAAACTTCAAAGTGCATTCACGATAAAAAAAAAAAAAAAAAAAAGTCGGACCTTGCGTCTGGAAAAAATAATCGTCTCCTCATCCTTGTTTTCTAGTTTCTAGTGTGATCAAACCCCATTCAAGTCATGGAAAATTAGGTTCCAAATCAAGAAACTCAAGTAAGTATTTGTATCTTAATCTACTACTCAATCTTTCAATGTGTTATTATGTATGTTACTCATTGAAATTTGAATGTGTTAATCTACTACTCAATCTTTTAATTTGTTTCTTTAAAAGATTTGTTATGAAATCATAAGCTACAAAAGTCATACAAATACAATATTTATAATCACATTCTAAATGTTATTTGGGTTATTCGGGTTATACGGGTTATTCGGGTTATTCGGCTCCTCAATCATCTTGTACATGTTATTTGGGTTATTCGGGCCGGAACCGAACCGAACCGAACCCGTATTGCTTATTTGGTTCGGTTTTCGGTTCATACAATTACCCTTATCCGGTTTTCGGTTTATTCGGGTTCGGGTCGGTTCGGTTCGGTTCCGACCCGAATAACATCCCTACATCTAGGTTACGAAAATGTTGGAAATGTTCATATATGACCATTATGATCGACTGTAGCAAGTTACAACCAATCATAATAGTCATATGTGAACACTTCCAACAAGTAAGTTATTTATATGTGTACAAAATAACAAAGTTACCCAAATGTGAACAAAACGAAAAAGTAATTACCAAGTCAATTTCCCTTTTAATTAAGGCGGATGATCATAATGGTTGTAATACTAATAGATACAATTAAATTTTTTTAAAACAATATTTATGGCCATTTATTAGCATTTAAATTGGCCACCAGCCATTTTTTGTTTTTTGATGTAAATAAAAGCTACTTCTAGTTTTGTATTTTAAATCTATTATAATAAATAATGATTTTGTCACATGTCATCTTCTCTTTCATTTGGACACATGACATTTTCTAGAATTTTTAGATTTTTCTATTTTCCACTTGTCATTTTATTGTATTTTTCATTTTATTAAATTAAAATTCCACATTTAATATGTAAGGTAATATATATGTAAGGTATTTATTAAAAAATGTTTATATATGTAATGTATTCAATACATTAAAGCCTCATTAATTTTAATAATTCAAAATTTTTCTCATTTTTCTTATAAATTCAAACTTTTTAAATTGTTAAAATTTCATATTTAATTTTTTTTAATTAAACTCATGTAATACATGAGTCTCACACCTAGTTCTTATTATATATGGAGCAAACTTCATTGTGATGTTCTTCTTCAAATTATTGGTCTATATCTCTTGTATTTTTACTCTCTATAAATTTTAATTTTTATTTAATATCTTAAAAATAAAATTCTATAAAACGACGATGTATTTTTTCTCTGTTAAATCTAGAGTTTTTTTTTTAACCAAAGTAGTGTATTTATAATAATAATTAAAACTCTTATGGTTCCAGTATTGATTATATTTCGGTTTTGATTGGTAGTATTTTATTTCGAAGAATACCCCTATCAAATAAAAAGATGATATTGACATAAATTCGTGGGAAAAAAAGGTTTGTGCAATCAAACCTGATTCGTTTAGAATAGTTTATCTCAATTCTCAAGAAGTATGATATGGATATCTTCTGGAAGAATGAATTTGGCTTATTAAAAAATATACTTGCACATGTATATCATGAAAAATGATTAATTGAAATTTCTAGAATGTGGATAAATATAAAAATATATTATAATAATGAGCACCTACAAAAAGATAGTAACTACTATTTTCTCTTTTTTATTTCATATTTCTTTTGCATTGAGTGACAGTTTCCCATTTTTCCAAATTCTATGATTCTAGTTCAATTCGGTAAAAGGGAATCTTTCGATTAGGTCCTGGTAACAGATAAATTTAACCAAAAAAATAGTAAGCATTTGCGTGTAGCTTAACCTGAAACACTTATTATTCAAGTTTAAATTTAAATTTGTTTAAAAATAATCAACATATTAAACATAAATAAATAATCACAAAAATAACCAAACAATAATATCTGGTATTCTATCACGAAATAGCCATTTTTAAACAGTTATCACAAACTATTTTGAAAAATAGACTTCACAAACAATTCCTTTATGAATTCTTTTTCATAAAAACCAAAAGAATAATGTGTGAAAACTCTTTTTCTTTTTGCAAAATTCTAATAAAGATGATTATAAAGCAACTCCACAAAATCCTCTGCCTTCACTTTAGTCATTTTAGTAATTATCCCTAAATATATTAATATATGGTGTTATTGAAATCTGAAAACTATATAACTTTTATGTGTGTTACCGGAAACTTTTTAAAAGTTTTAATTTTAAAAGTTTTAATTTACATAAAAACTAATGTTAAATGTTTCCATTAGATAAAAAAAATAAATAAAAATTGGTAATCGTAAAAACTGAGCAGCCCACCTAAACTTCGTCTACATTCCACTCTTCAACCATTGCTAAAACATAGCTCCAAATAACTAAAAGTTCTTCTCCCCCATTTCAATTTTAGCTAAAAAAACCAAGTCTTTTTCATGCATAAAAGAGTGAAATGGGATTGTGACATTTGTTCATTTTGTAGAAAAAATAAAAGGGGAATGATTAATGGGAAAATTTATGAAAGAAGAAACACGTTGATGATTATGTCTTGTAGTGTTGGGAAAGTATTATATGGGTTTTAAGCAAAGAATACCCACTTAATCATATCATACCTTAACTATTTTGATCATCATCTTTATGCATACATACAATACATACATTCACTTGTTCCATCAATATTCAAAGGAAAAAAAAACATGTACCCATGCATCACATACATGATACATACATACATACATACATACATACATACAAAGAGGCTATTGCTTTTGTTCCAACAACCTCTAATTGTAATCCACTGTTTCAAAATGGTCACTAATTTCTCTACCTATTCAAGGGTAAAATTGTCAACTTGTATTTATGATTTATCAATCATATTTTAAGTTCCAATTTTTACTCTTTTTCCCTTAAATCATCAACCCACAAATTTAAGACTTTTTGGGAAAAAAGATGCCATCTCTTTCAAAAAAAGTGGGCTAATTAACAGCCTAAAATTACAGATTCTAGGCCTATAAAGCACAACTTACATATCCCAATATAGGAAAACCGTACATTTACAAATAGCGACAATAAAAAAATCGCATACTTTTCCGATTTATTTTTCTGTGTATCATCAAGTGGGGATCATTGACTATTACTTTGAAAAATCTACTCAAGTATAACATTGTACTTACAATTTCTTTCTTATTTAGGCATTAAACCTTAAAAAAAAAAACTACCCACTTACAAGCAAGTTAAAGAACATATCAATGGAAACACTAAAGGAAAAAAAACAAACGAACATCTCATATTTAAAACATAACTCAGTGATCAAAGTTTCATACATAAATAACAGAAGAAAAATGTTATGAAGAAAGAGGCAAAGTGTTTGAAAGCTTTAAGCACTCGCTTTGGCATCTTTTGAGGCAAATATCATTCCAATTTGGGACTTGATGTTGGTTGACACAAACAGTTCTTGCACAAGCATCAGCACAAGCATCGAGTTCAGAGACACCACAAACAGTGACACATGTATCTGGATTTGGATCTTTTGAGAATGCACCAACTTTTTTCAACATTCTTTTTGAAGTGCATACCCTTTCACATACAAATATATCATCAGAACTTTTTTCACGACCTCGAGCACTCTTCAATCTTTGCTCTTCTGCTCTTCTGTTCTTCATTCTTAAAGCTTGACCTGCCACCAATGCAGGAACTGCTGCCCCCACCAAAGATATCCACCAATCTACCATTTCTTCCTGAAAAATTACTACATTCTAACATTTTCATCACAACTTGCTCAATACAACAAAATCCTACAAGATCAAAACTTTTTTCCGTAGTCAAAATGAGAAGAAACTTAACAGAAATTGGAACTAGAATAAACCCTATTTCCAACTCTTTACGTGATTTTGAACAACTCAATCCAAAACAAAATATTTCAAACATAACACTGGAATTTCAGGTGAAACTAGTTTTCAAGTAGCTGTATAGAAAACTGAAACCATGGAGTCATCATATAAACCCTACCAAAATCTCCCAGTCGAATCGAATTTATGATTACTGTAAAATCAGACTGGTTCTTTGAGTGAATAACTCAAAACGCACAAAAAATCATCAGCATTAAGAATCATTATACAGTACCTTCGTTATAGTGTGAGTAGATAGCTAGGGTTTGGGTCGATTTCTCCGGCGTCCTTTATTTGTCAACTAATTGGAATGTTAAAGTTGCACCCTTATGATTTACTCATGATGTTTTCTACGGTATGAAGTTTCGGAATTAACATTTTAACCCCTAACTTTCTTGTGCTGTTATTAGGAATGGCAACGGGACGGGTCATGATTTCCCAAACCCGAACCCGATTTCTAAATGTGTCCCCGACCCCGACCTGATACCCGACGGGTTTCTTATCGGACCCAAAAACCCGAAACCCGACCCTAAACCTGATAAATACCCGCAATGTGGCAGAAAAAATTAGGTTTCAACAATTCTAAATAAGAACATCAAAAATCAGTTTCAAGAGTACAAAAATCAGCTTAGGTTTCAACCAATGTAATATCAAATTCAACAATTCTACACAGATTAGGTTTCAACAGCACAAACATCAGCTTCACAGTTCAAATAAGCACAAATTCTACATAAGAACATCAAAAATCAGTTTCAAGAGTACAAATTAGCAAAAAGTCAGATTCAAACAGTTCACATAAGCTCAAATCCGAAATCAGAAAATCAGAAATCGATTTCAAGAGTACAAATTAGCACAACATCAGATTAACAGTACAAACAAGCTCAAATTCGAAATCAGATCAATAAGAAAACAGAAATCAGTTTCAACAATGTATTTGAAGGGTGAAATGTCAACTAGTGGCGTCGATTAAAGAAGAGAAGAGAAATCAGATCAACCTGTTATCAATTTCAAGAAAGAATGAAATCAGAGGTCCAATTTCGAGTTTGATGTTGATATATTACCTGCGATTTTTTCTTGTGCTTGGCGTCGATCGAAGAGAAGAAGAGCTGTGCGTCGATTGATTAAAGAAGAGAAGGGTCACAGGTCGCTGCTTGCTGGACGCTGCTTGCTAGACAATGGTCACTGGTCGCAATAGCTTCCTATTGATCGACGATGGTGTACTCGATTAGTTGACTTCGATGAAAATGAATGATGAAAACGATCGACCGATCATCGGACCATAGCTGAAAATTTGATTTTGTCAATTTGAAATAATGAGTCGGCTGGAAGTCCGGAACCTAGAAGAGAAGCGTGAATGTGTGATTTTAGGGTTAGTCTTCCAGGGGCAAAAGTGCGATATATATATATATATATATATATATATATATATATATATATATATATATATATATATATATATATATATATATATATATATATATATATATATATATATATATATATATATATATACTAGTCGTTTACCCGCGCCAAGCGACAGGTGCCAATAGTTTTTCATAAATTAGTTTTTAGAGGTGATTAATTTTTTTTGCGCAAACAATTTTCTACTTCTAAACATTTATTAAGAAGAGTCATCTTGTAAAACACTTATTTATACACCACATTTGATGTATAGAATTCACTTTCATTGAATTGCTTGTCGGGATTCAACGATACCTTTGTATTGGCATATGGTCCAGATAATGACACATAAAGTTGATCACGCAAGAAAACCGATTCTGGAAGATAAATACCTATATTCATAATTGTTTGTCATTGAGCTTTATTGATTGTCATCGTGAAACATGTCATTTGATCTCCCAATCTCTTTTGGGCGAGTAATTGTCTTTTGGAAAATGGTTTCATTTAAAGTAGTAGCAGTTTTTGGTTATAAATAAAAATATGTTGCATTAAAAACAAAATATATTGTTATTTTGGGTTACAAATAAAATTATATTATTGTTGTTGGTTGAAAAATAGACATATTGTTGTTTTGTTAAAAAGTATATTGTTGTTTTTGATAAAAATAAAAGTATGATATTTTTTTTGGATATAAGAGAAACTAAGTTTCTATTTTGATTTAAAAAGAATATGTTGCCATTTTGGTCTAAAATAAAAATGCTTTATTGCTTTGGATGAAAGATAAATGTATGTTTTTTTTGTTTTTGATATAAGTTGAAACAAAGTTATTTTCTTGCATTTAGCAAAAGTGAAAGTCTGAATGATATGATTCATATTGATTGAAAGTGCATTGCTATTAAATTATTATCATCAAATTATTATATAATATAGTAGTTCAAAATGCAGAAATCACAATTAATAGATAAAAATACAAGTTATGTTATTGCTTTTTTGTAAAATCAAAAGCTCGCATTGGCTAAAGTGGGCGAAAACTAAAATTGTATTTTTAATAAGCATTCTATTACTTAAACTTAAAATGACACATATTCTCTAACCACCTGCCTTCTCCCATGCCTTTTAAGAATACATGAAAAAGATACACTATTGTTTTTACTCTTCAAAGCCAGCCCTTGTTTCATTTTTAACATCTGTCCACAACAAAAGTGTAGCCCCACTTTGCATCTTCTCATGTCTAAGAGGAAGCTCGGACTCTGCATCATGTATGTTTAGTGACAGACTAAAGCTATCATGGATTGCATTATCGTCAAATACTAACCATTCTTTGGAGACAGTGACAACATTTGGTTGTGTGGGCAGTAGCAACTCCTTTGGGTAGTTAATTCAGGCACCAAAGATTTATATCAGACAAATTTGTCGACAAATTTATGAAATACGACCTTGACAAATTGTAACCATCTTCAAAAAGAGATTGGGAGATCAAAGGACATGTTAAATGTAGATAAAACAAACTCATGATAAAAAAAATTAGAATCACATAATGTCTATTAATGGAAGAAAAACACATAAATCTTAGATAGTTTTCCCTCATACCAGAGCCACTTTTGATGATGTTCTGTAACCTATAAAAAGCATGACATGTGAAACCATGAGTCCAAAAGCATGAGAGGGGGGATCTAAAAAAATTATAATGATGTATGATTTACTAATTTAAACTGCCCACTAAGAATTATAAACAACAATAAGGCTTGATCATGTTTGTTCTAACATTAGACTTTGTGGTCACAGGTTTACCAAACGGACTCCCACTCATTCAATCAGAAAGTTGTAACAGAGCAAACAACAATGTTAGTTATATTCCGACTACAAACAACATAAGAAAATGATAATAAGAATAAAGACCAATGTAATGGTCGCAAACATAACTTATATTTGGTTTCAGTGTCCTACTTTTTATTTATTTCTTTGTTTTTTATAAAAACAAATTTAAAGCATTATTTTATTTCTTTGGTTAAAACAAAAATGTACCTGAGTCATTTTACCATTACTTCTAACAATCTTATTAACTTTTATTAGTATTAAAATAATTATATTATTATTAACATATAGGCTCTACTCTACTCCACAACTCACCCACCCACCTTGCAGCCATTCCCTTTCACCCCCTCCTTCATCTACAATATATACGAACAGAAACAATCCATCCTAACCACCAACAACAAACATAATCAGCGGTCCATGTAGGATAAGAAGTCTAAAAACTCAGACTTTGAAACTTGCGAATATAATAAAAATGAACTTGCAGAAAAGACGAAAAAGAAACTTTCTAATATGAAGTGAAAAGGAGTGTAAGATAGTTGCAGAAGAAAACCTATCTTTACTCATATTAAATAAAAAAGAGATATTAGGGAAGAGGCTGAATTCAATGTTATATTTTTATGAACCCTAAACCACACTAACAAACCTGAGTTAGATACTCAAGTCCACTTCTTTCACAATCACCCATTGCTTAAGTGAGCAAAGACACTAAATTTTAAAAGCATAGGAAAATAATTGAAAATTCTATAAATAATAAAAAAAAATTAGACAAAATACACGACTATAACACTTTCCTCACACAAAAGATTAAGATGAAAACGCCTTTTAAACCCTAAAAATATATATACCAAAGCATTTACAAAGGGTGATGGTGAGTGGTTGTCAAGTAGTTACTTAGAAACATCAATGAGTATAAAAAAGTTCAGATTTGTTGTGTGAAGCTTAGTGATGGAGAGAAACCTAATAGCAATTTCATCCATGAGTATTAAACAGAGATGATTTGAATTTTGAATTTGATTTATGTGAAAAGAGATATGGCTTGAAAATAAAAAAAATAAACCGAAAAGAAGGAGTGCAGAAGAGAGGAACGAAGCATTCAGGTGTTACCTTGTCATCAGATTGCTCCTCTACAAAGGGGTTCACTTTGGAGCAAGAGTTTATTGATCCTATAAAAAAAATAATCAATACATAGTTAACATGATCACCAACGAAACTCGAACAAAAGGTCCAAAAGAATTATATGAATGTTTCTTACCTTCAAATCGGAATCGAGAGTGAAAATCAGGCCTGAAATCAGTATTGGTTCTAGAATCGTGGCAACTTATACAAAGAAAAACAAAAATTCAACACAATCCATGGTGACAACCTACAAAATACTAAACCACAAACATGGCCAAAACACGACAAATGAGTAAAGCTAATGCAAATATATTTACAAAAATAAATATTACGGTATTACCTTTTTAAAAGTAGGGTGGAAATCACATCCGCATCAAATTCCCAAATTCACCAAGACGCCCTCTAGGTCGATCATATTATTCATCCGTATCACAAAATCTCAGCATCTCCTTCAAACCTTGGTGACCACTACAATCATAAACACGACCAATATAAAAAGTAGTTAGATTATGCACACTAAACAAACACACAAATACACATAGAGGCATCCTTAATTTACCTTACAAAAACTAAACATGACCTTACTCTTCTTAGTTTGAACCCAATATCAACAATATTCGATTAATTTGAAGACAAAAAATGCAAATCTAGAGAGAGGGGAGGGGTGTAACAGTAGCAACAATAATAAGGTTTCTTTGGAAGGCTTAGAAAGAAGTGGCAGAGGAGTAACATATATAACCTGAAACTGAAACCCATTAGGAGACAACGATTGTAGGGTGAGAATTTTTTTGAACCTCATTTTTAAACCTGAGAGTGACTCAGCTTCCGAGGCAAGCAAAGGAGAAAGCGGAGTAGGAATCATCGATTGACGATGGTGATGAGGACGAAGACTCGTGCGAATGAGGTGCGATGTCGGCGTTTCTTCTCATTAGGGTTTTGATATTTGTTTGAGGGATTTATCGATTGTAGAGGTACAGAAAAGGAAAATAGAAATTATTGTTTAATTTATGATTTAAATTGTAAAGTTAATGTTTAATGCCATTTGATTTGTGAAACGTAAATGTAAAATGATGAATTGATTGGCAAGCATAATTTGATTGTATGTAATGTAGTAGATGTGGTACCTCTTAATTTTCAAGAAATGGGCAATATCCTTAATAATATAGTATATATATATATATATATATATATATATATATATATATATATATATATATATATATATATATATATATATATATATATATATATGTTTAGGTTTATTTGAGACCGTGCTAATTTTGTGAGACCGTGAGACCAAATCTAAAAATAATTTTAAAATGAAAAATAAAAGGAAAAATCCAAAAAAAAAAATTAATTATTATTTTCGGAACTTTAATGACCTAAAAAAATAAAAAAAAAATTACCGTTTTTTTGAAAAATACGTGAAATATTCTAATAGAATATTACATTGTAAAAATTCTGATGTGATTTTTAGAATGTTAAAATATTCTACTAGATTTGTCAGATATGTAGAATATTCTAATATTCTACTAGAATATGTAAAAAAAATGTATTATTTTAATTATTTTTATTTTTTTGGTATTTTTTTTATTTTTTTGGAAAATATATATTTCGAAAATAATATTTGAAAAAAAAAATTCGAAAATTTTCAATTATTTTGCATTTTAAAAATGTTTTTTGTTTATCTACTAAATGAGTGGCTAGGATTGCGTCTCACGGTCTCACAAAATTAGACCGTCTCATATGAACCCAACCCTATATATATATATATATATATATATATATATATATATATATATATATATATATATATATATATATATACAGAGAGAGAGAGAGAGAGAGAAAGAAAGAGAGAGAGAGGAGGGTTCAATTGAGAAAAAAAAAGGTTGAGAATGAGGGAATCATTCTCAACCACTCATTTATTTTTGCCGCAAAAGCCTCCGTCGTACCAGCGGAAATGGGAAAGGAATAGACATGTGTTTTCCAACAAAACATGTTTCCTTAAACTATGCTAAGCATTACCTTAATATATACAAAAACATAGTTTTTTCGTTTTTTTTTAATTTTTAAGAAGCTATTTTTATCGAAAAATGATTTTAAATATACCAAAATTCATGATTTTTTATTCTCTACAAATAGACATCCATATTGATATAGTTTTAAGATAAAATAAAATTTTTTTTTTTTTATATTTTCAGCTATCGTTATTCATAAGTGAATAAAAATGAATCAGATTTTTACTACAGTACATTCGTTATTCACTTATGAATAAAAACAGTGATTAATTTTTTTTACAATTTAACTATCATTTATATATGAATATAGCATATAATAAACATAATATATATATATATATTCATATTTAAATATTAGACGATGCATTCACTTGTGAATATTACATAGTATATTCACTTGTGAATATTAGATGCTATATTCACTTATGAATATTAGATAATATTTTCATATATGAATATTACATAGTATTTCATGGTATATCACATGTGAATATTACATAGTATATTCACTTGTGAATATTAGATGATATATTCACTTATGAATATTACACAGTATATTAACATATGAATATTACAAGGTATTTTCACAAATATATATAATTTTTATATGTTATTCACATATGAATAACATACAGACTTGCATATTTGTTTTTTTATTTTAATAATCATATACTGATTCAGGTGAGAAAACATATTCATATATGAATATAACGTGGTAATTTAGTTTATGCATTTCATCAAACAGTTGGAGTGCATACAATTTAACTTTTTTAAAAATATTAAAAACATGATACTTTGACTATTTAAATCTTACAAAATAGTAGATTGATAGAGAATTATATGAAATTTTTCAAAAAAAAACGATTTGATCTTTTTCTAACCTTAGTTTTGAAGTTTTATTTGATAATCGATGTTGAATGAATGATATGAAGTGGATTTTTTGTTGATTATCGATGATGTTGATCTAATGACGCTGGAAGTATAATTAATCGTAGATGTTGAAGATCTGATCGTATTCAAGCAGAATTGAAGGTTGGATTAAAAGAACCAAAAACGAATTTTTGTTGTTAACGGTTGAATCGTGTTGATAAACATGTTATTGATGAAGATCGATGATTGATTAACACTGGATGATGTTGATGATGGTTTAATTGAAGAAATCTGGATGATTGTTGAAGGTTGGAGGAGAAATTTGGATGATGAACGATCGATTAGAAATGAGTTTGAACTGTTATCTATTTCTATACAGTTACGTATTTGAGATTGAAGGTTATTATCATATTTACAAGTTTGCCACCGTGTCTTTTTATGCTTAGATTAAATGAGTGGCTGAGAATGATTCCCCCATTCTCAACCTTTTTTATTTTCTCAATTGAACCCACCTCTCTCTCTCTCTCTCTCTCTCTCTCTCTATATATATATATATATATATATATATATATATATATATATATATATATATATATATATATATATATATATATATATATATATATATATATATATATATATTCGGGGCGGGGCGGGTTGGGGCAGGCACTCCCCACTCCCTGCCCCGAACCCGAAAAAATACCCGATAAGGACCCGATTCCCGACCCGACACCCGATAAGAGCGACCCGACCCGACCCGAAAACTTTGAGAATCGGGTTTCCCCCTCGGGTTCGCGTTTTTTTTGCCATCTCCAGCTGTTATACATTACCATAATGTAAACTCATTTATATATAAAAAAAATCGAGTTAAGATGTGTTTTATTAAAAATGGGTCAAAACGTAACTTAAAAAGCTAGTAAACAATGAAAAATAAATTGATGGTCAGTTTCAGAAGTTTCAACGCATACCCACACTCAAATTATTTATTTATGGCACATCAATATAAAATTAAGATTTTTGACATGTAAACAAATAAATGATAAAATGTGACCTCATTTTTATTTATCTTTGATTAAAGGTAGTTATTTTAAATTTTATGTGTAAAAACATCAATCTTTGCTAGGTTATTGAAAACAGGTTAAATAATTGAATAGTAATAAACAAATAGAAAAATAAAATAGTGGCAAATTGACTAAAATGTATCAAATACTTGATAAAAACAAATGGTTGTTTTAACATGTATAGTGATATAGTTTGTACGTTGTAGATGGCATACCATATCTACTGTTTCGGAGTTATTATTATTATTATTATTATTATTATTATTATTTCTAACGTGTATAATGATATAGCTTATTTGTTGCAAAATATGTGTGTTGGTCAACAATTTTTGTGACCGTAAAAATCTAGTAGCTTTAAATTTCTTTGCCCTAATCAACCAAGAAGCAGTTTTTAACAAACATTATGAGAAAAATAACATACATTCACACTTTTTCGAAAACATCCTATTCACATTTTCGATAAAAATATGGCTATTTTGATATAAACTGTGACAAATTGTCATTGATAAATTATGAATTTTTATATCACTACATTTAACTATTTGTGTCACCATTGCAAAAGTTAGCTATGCTTAAAAATAAAGAATGTTACAAATTTTGGCCACAATCGAGGTGTGTAGCCAAATGTCACCATCGGACATGTTATGTTTGATTTATAAAAAAAATTAATGAAGTTTTAGAAGAGAATATATATATATATATATATATATATATATATATATATATATATATATATATATATATATATATATATATATATATATATATATATATATATATGATGAGTTTAAAATACTTTAAGATCGATAGATTCAGCAGATATTATGAACACGATTATAATCAATGAAGAACAATAAACAGCAGTGAGAATCAAACGTATGTCGAATGATTAAAAGGCTCCACCTCAGAAGAATTCAATGAGAATTGCTACTGTAGAGGTGTGCTAGGGTTTACAATACAAAAGATGTGAAAAATTATAATCTGGAATCGTAATCTCATAATGATGCATGCATGCATCATAAATACTAAACCCTAATGCTAAACACGGTTGGACAGGCCCAAACCGTGAGTACAAAATGGACTAAAACGAGAAGCCCAATGACGCAACACTAAACAGACCCAACAATCTCCCCCTTTGCGTCAATTGAGGCGAGACTTACTTTGGTTGAGCAACCGATGTTTTCTTCACAGTCTTCAACACCTTCGGCACAATAGCCAGTAAAGTTTGATGAAAAACAATGTACCACCGAAGCATGTCTGTAAAATATTTCTTATCAGCAGCACTGTTCTGTTTGCACCTGTGTATGATGTCAATGATATGCTCCAAACAAGTTGTGGGGAATAGGTGTTTATCATCAAGAGCGAACACAAATTTTTGTCCTTCGCCTCGAGTGAACATGACCGTTCGGTACTTTGAGTCAATCACTCCCATCTTCATCTTATTCACGTCACACGTCTTCCCAATCGGTTTGATAGTTGACCTTTTCCTCAAAACAAGAGCAATCTCTTGATCCATCTTTGCCACCTCATGAATATAGCAAACAAGCATTCGCTTGATGTGATCAATAATTGGCTCATATTGTTGCTGATTGGTAAGCAGAATGTTGTTCAGCAGAATCCAGTCATGTAGATTCAGGTTCGGTAGATCGGCTAGCGAGATAACATGAACCGAGTTATTTGATCCCCGGGTCACCTTGAACTTCACATTTATGAACTTTCCTGCAGAGGTAGGCTTCATGACTTTGACAGTTGTAATCTTTTGAGCACTCCATGTCAGGTACTGAGGTTGGGCAAATTCAAGGTAATAATCAACCAAATCCCTATCTGTCTTCAGATCTGGTGAGGGAATGGCGACGGTCGGTTTAAAGCAGTGGAATACAAATGCCTTTCGGGTAATAGGCATGTCGAACTGAGAGTTTTTCGTGTTTTCACAGTCAAAAGAAATGACTGGTTCAAGCCAATGTGTGCTTAAAGACTCTATTGCTTCCTTTATCAAACGCTGCAACGTCTACAAAGGAAAAAGAATTTTGCGACTTTCCAAAGTGTCGTGAGCTTCTTTCTGCTTTCGCTCCCTTTCCTCTGCTTCTCTTGCTATCCGAGAATTCTCGTCAAGCTCTTTGTCACGTTTCTTTCTTTTGAGAGCAGCTTCTTCGGTTTCTTCTTCTTCTTCCTCGCCTATAATACCTTTACCTTTATCATTCAAACCTGAACCCGAAGCTTCGTTACCCTTCAGTCTAGTAGAGACTTGTGATTTCGGTGGATCTTCAGTTCTTTCTCCCCCTTGTTGCGGAGTAAATACAGACTCCGGAACAGCAGCCAAGCGGCTCAACATATCAAGGCCTGGACACAACTTTTCAGCGAGATGCCTCCTGACAGTGATAGTGAGGACCGAATCATGAGCGTCTAAAAGGTTGGAAAGAAGAGCATGGACATCACTGATACAACTCTTCATGACAGCACGCTCAGATTTGAGCTCATCTATTTCCCTTCGAGCTTGAGTTAACCGAACTGATTGAGTCTTGATCAGAGTAGTTTGACGAGCGAGCTCATCCATAATTTTGTTCTCGAGAGCTAAATCGGCTTGCAACTTTTCAAGACGAGAGTCAATTGAGGATTGAAGCGAAGCTTGATCCGATTGAAGGTTAGAAAGAACTTGATCAAATTTCTCTTTCTCAGCCTGAAGAGACTTTGAAAGGGACTCAATGGTAGCATTTACTTTGTTGGCGTTTGCCTCTGCAGCTCCTTGAAGTGATTCCAGAAAAATCCTCGCGTCATGAATAAGAGATTTAACGTCATCAACAGCCTTCTTACTTGATAAGACCGATGCATCGACAGCTTCTGTAGATTTTTGAATTGAAGTGTCGTGTTCTTTGAGCACTATCTCCAAAATAGCTTTGACAGCGGCCTCAGAGTAGACCGAAGATGAGGAAGAGGAGGAAGAGGCAATAAGAGTGTCAAGCTTATCATTTAAGTCCTTTAGATGCCGTTTCGTCACAGGAGCATCATCATCGTCATCGCTCTGGACTCTATAAGGACTAAAGTAGTGGGACTCAAAATTGACATCCTCTCCACCAAGAACGGTGTCAGATTCGGTAGATGATAATGGTGATAATGGTTTAGAAGTAACAGGAGGTTCGGTTTGAAAAGTAGGTGCCCCCGTATCAGATACGTTGACACGAGGTTCAGTTGTGGCTTGTGAGAAAACTAGTGGAGGAATAGGATCACTAAAAGATGGTGCAATAGAAACTGGAGGTGGGCAGGGTGCTATCGTGACAGGAACTGAAGTTTGAGTTGGAAATGGAGGAGGAGATGGTACGGAGTCGTTTACTGGTACCTCATAAGTGGGAGTAGGTGGAGGCGAGTTACCCCTTTCACCATCTGAATGGGCACCATCACTCTCATCTTCGCCTGAATCATCACGAGCTTGATCCGAAGGAGCATAATCCGAATCACTGGTCGAAGGAGTCACCGGTTTCTTTGCCATTTTTTTCACTTTACGCTTCTTAGGTACATAATAAGCAGCTTTTTCAGATTTGCGCTTTTTAGACACTGCTGCTTTGGAGGACTGACCCTCCTTTTCTGCTTTCTTGGGATCACTGCGTTTCCCCCTTTTTGCTGGCTTGTCAGCTTCCTCAAGAGATTTCTGCATCTCAGGAGTTAGAACCCTAGGTTCAGTTGGAGGAAGTTTCCTGTATTATGCAATAATGGAGCTTTCAGCAGGAACAGGGCCATACATGGATTCAGGAATTGAGCCCACATAAGAGAACTTTGATGGATCAGAGACAATAATCTTGGTAGTATGGAATGTGGCAATTGATGACATTAAAGAATCTGCCATGATAGGAACGTTGAACCTTGCCATTGCTCTGTGACTAACAATGGTCCAAAAACTACCACACGAAATCTCAGAGTGGCGGGAAGTGGAATTAAGACTTTGTACCAACTGTGACCAAATAATAGACCCATAATCTAGATTAATTCGATTGTAGAGACCATAGAAAAGAACCATAAACCCTTTACTTGCGCCATCGGACCCAACAACACGCTCAACAAAACTCTTGAAAAGTAGGGTAAAAAGACCATTCCATTGAGGAGGAAGGCATGACTTCTTAAATTTCGTGACTGTAGTGAGAACGTCTGTGTAGCCAAGGTCATAGAACATCGAGAAAAGTGGACTCACAAAGATTGAATCCGGGTTTACCATGGATTCATCGTAAGGAAGCCCTAGCAGTGAAGAAAATCTGACCTTGGAGACAGAGGTCTTTTGATTGTAGATTTCAAAGAAGATCCTCTCCTTGCCTTTGTTGTAAGAAGCAGTGGAGTAAACTTGAGATAGCAGCGTCATGGGTTTGGACTCAGCCTTCGTCAAAGCCATCACAAGTGGTGAATATTTGAGGCATTCAACCACTTGGAGCATGTAAGCATCGTACAGGTGAGGATTGAGATCAATAATCAGGTTCTGATTAGGCTTGATCGTCAGGTGAGAGGATGATGCGGTTTGATCTTGAACAGATGAAGAATCAGCCATTGTTGATGCTTGAGAAGATGATGAACAGTAGAGAATGATCAATCGCCGGTGTACTCCTTAAGAGAATTTAGAAGTGGTAAGGAGATATAGGGAATGTGAGAAAACCTTTTATACCGTTACCAGGAGAGAGAAAAATCAGGGGTAATCATAACTTGATCTTCTGAATTGTCGCCATAAAAAGCGCGATTTGACAACTGTTTCCCTAAAAGATGTTAGGCAGCGTGAATGAAGTTAGACGTTTCAAATTCACGCGCCTAAATGTTATCCAGTGACTAGGTTTAAAATCTTATCCGTTTACCGCCTCTCCATCTTCAAAGACTATTTGAATTTCAGCGTTGATTATGAGATAGTGTATCGCCACAAGGTTTAGAGCCGAACCATCAAATCTGAAAGATTGCTATTAGAACCACAAACAAGAATTGTGAAAATCAAAAGATCTTCGTGCAAGAGTGTGCCAATAAAAGAGAAATAAAGCAAAAATATTTGTGGGATTTAAGTGATGTCTATATAGACACGAAACGATGGATCCCGGGCACGAATCTCTTCCTTCAAAGTCAAGAGAGACTTAGAAGTGTCTGTGTGGTTTCCCGTTAAAATACGATCAAATGTTTGTTAAGAAACATTGAAAGGCATCTTATCAAAATTAGGCTTTAAGGGTGGTTTAGCTTCAACCGAACTTCAGAACTTGACATAAGACCGAAAGTTGGATGAAGTACTTGTGAGACCAGTGTAGCCTATTGAACAAGTAGGTATGATAATATATTCAGTGACTTGATGAAATATAATTTGAAATCTTAAAAAAATAAAACCTGGATCTTTTGGGAAGAAACGTCTTGGTTTTAGACAATTTCATAAAGACCACTCAAAAATAAAAAAGATTTCACGGTACAGACCAACAAAGTGGTTTCGTTAATTCATGGGTGAAATTCTAGAACTTTTGATTGTTCACCGTCAATTCGATTAAGGTATTGGATTTCGGGTCTCACTTAGCACGTGGTGAAACGAAACTAAGATCATCAACACAGATGTTGTGTAACCATAAACCTCAGTGGTAAGTGCTGAGAATCTCAAGGGTTACGATTGTGAACCGAAAGGAGATGGAGAAATGTGTATAGGTGGTTAAAGAACCGAAAGTACCTCTGCTATAAAATATGGACCAAGCAGATAACTCTTAACTCAATGTGAGAAGAGTAAGGTAGCTCAGAACTTAAGTGATTTTGACAGCCTACTTGGGAAGAACCGATGGGTATAAATCAGATCATTAAGGCTTCACTCAGAGTCAAGGAGGCTTCCGTCTACATGCAGCAACATGCTTCTAGGGACACCTAACTATTATAAAGATAAAGAGAAATATACCTTCCCCAGCTCAATCATGAGATTTCATCTGTGACAAAGTATCAAAACGAATAATTAAAATATCTTTGGATTTTGCAATTTTTCTGAAAAAGAATAAAAACAGAAAAGAAAATATTTTTGGAGTTTTGGAGTTTTCTGAAAAAGAATAAAAATAGAAAAGGAAATATTTTTCGAATTTTGGAGTTTAACTTAAGACAAAAAGTAGATAAAGCAAAAAGATATACAAAATATACAAAGGATATGTGAGTCCCAAACCATAGAGAAAAACAATCGCTCGCTTTTCAAAAATTAAGAGAGGCGAAATAGACCGAGCCTTCGGTTCATTTCGGTTCCCGAAAAATTAGGATCCGAAATAGACCAAGTGTTCGGTTCATTTCGGTTGTTAATTTTTTTTATAAAAGCGAAAGCGAAAGTTACCTCCACTGTTTGCTTCTTGGTGATTCCAGTGGTTAACTCCACTGTTTGCTTCTTGGTGATTCCATTGGTTAACTCCACGGTTCATTTCGGTTCCCGAAAAATTAGGATCCGAAATAGACTGTTTCGTCTGCATTGTCAATAGGAGCTGACCAGAAAAAGTTATCACACCCATCAGCATTATCTTCATCTACCAAAGAGGTTAACTCCACTGTTTGCTTCTTGGTGATTCCAGTGGTTGCATATACTTGATTCGGCACGGTTTGCACCTTTTGATATACGACCACCTTTTCTTTAAGGATTTTGGTTTTGTCTTTGGAAGCACAAGCGAAGTCAACAGAGTTTTCAGAAATTAGAGGCTTTTCCAGTTTCGGTTCCCTTTTGAGGAATTCAGAGCAGTCAACCTCATCCTCTATAGAAATTTCGCTCATATCACTGTCCTCATTAAATTCAGAAGAATTTTCCACATCTATTTTGTGTTCTGAACTTACTTTGGTACTCAATGAGTCAAATTTTTGTATGGTTTCGGTCTTTAATTTTAATTTATCATTTTCGTCCATTAAATTCCTAAGCATGTCCTTATGGTCTTTGGACTTAATAAAGGCCTCAATTTTGTCCAGACTAATCCTGTAAGCATCTGAAATCTCTTCAGATGAAACAACAGATTCACATTTATAGCAATCTGCATCTATTTCGTCTTCTTTTAATTCAAGAAAGGGCAAAATCATTTTATGAATCTTTTTGCCAATATCACAATTCAAATGCAACTGAGTAATATTAGTGTAAAGACGTTTTGCAATCAAACAAAAAATATTCCTCTGTTTTAAAAACTTTAAATTGTCACGTTGTAAATAAATCGACTCATCTCTCGCCCTCACTAAATCTAACTCCGTCTTCTCTATCCACATCCTTCGCTCCTCACTCTTGGATGACACCCTGCTAAGTTGATCGGTTAGGTTAGCATTTGTAAGACGGGTTTGCACTAGACTACCACTTAAACTAGAAAACTTGAATTTTAATTCGTTTAATTCCTTTTCATAGTTTGTTACGGGTATTTTAAGTGAATCGAGAATAGAATGTACCTTCTTGATCAACAGGTCACATTCGTTGATCCTCTCGCTCATCGGCTTGGCAGCGAAGCACTTATCTTCCCTCTCTTTCGCCTCATCGCGCTCGCCTTCGGTTGTGTATCCCCTCATCTGTGATACTCAGGCCGTCACCATCAAGCACTTTCCAGCTAGCTCAGCGTGATCCTCTTTCACCACAAATGCCCTGCCGTGTGTGGGCTTTCTAACTTCATCATCCTCAGAGTCTGTAGACCAGACCTCTACTCCACCAAACTCATCATCCACAAGATTCTCCTGCACAATCAAATCATTCATAGTTTGGTTAGAAGATTTCTTCTTCTTTATCTCCTCCAGCTTGCGCATATAATACGCTTCATCATCTTCACTCTCCTTTTTCTCCGACATCTTCCTCAACATGCAGTCTTTGGCAAAATGGTTTTTGCCATGGCATAAGTTGCAATCATACCCAGAGTCTCCTGTCAGTTTACTTTCCTTCTTTTCTTCTTCCCTTTGAGGATTGCCTTTTGGTTCTTCTTTCGTCTTTTCTGAACTATAACTTCCCTGCCAGTTTCGGTTCTTGGTAGCGGGGAACTTTCTGCGTGCAAAATTCTTTGGGTTGGAAACCATCAGGGCGTACTCTTCGCTTGTCAGATCACATTCAGATAGTTCTGACTCTTCCTCGTCTTCTGCCACATTCTTGCCTTTGGAGAAGAGGGCCAAGGATCCCATACTCGTTACCACCTTCGCTTCCTTCGTCACAACACTTTCATGTGACTTTAGAATTCCCACCATTTTTGCCAATGAATAGGTTTTAAACTGCTCATGTGCCTTCACAGTTGATACCACAACCATCCATTCTGGTCTTAAACCATTCAGAAAAGTGATTTTCTTCTCAATCACTTCCCTTCCAATACCGTGCTTGATCATTTTGCTTAGAAAATGGTTGAACCGATCAAACGCCAGAATAAGTGTTTCGTCCGCCTTTTGTTGGAATGCACCGAACTCAGAAAGCAACAAAGTTTGAATGGAGTGTTCCAGGTCCTCATCCGTGGAATACAACTCTTTAAGCCTGTCCCATATCTCTTTTGCCGTGGTGCATGGGCTGACCAAGCGAAAGGTATTAGTCTGCAAGGAAAACCTAATCATTCTCATGGCTTTAATGTTGTACAGTAACATATCTTTTTCATCTTGAGGAATCTTTTCAACATCGGTTTAGAGCTGATTGTACTCCTTTTGAGTTTTAATGGTTCGGTTTGTTCCAGAGTGAACAAATGGACCTATTGTTATTGCTTCCTAGATGAGATAACCATTATCTTTAGAACCGACGACGTAATCTTCAAAGTGGTGCGTCCAAACCTCGTAGTCCTGAGTGTAAAGAATTGGAATTCTGGTTGTAGATCCAATGCTGTTGGAGATATTGATAGGATTGTTTTGTGAATCTTCGTGAGACATAATGACTGGATTCAAATATCTGCAAAGAATCAGACTTGTAAATATTAAATTATGGTTTTATCAAAACCAGAAACAGCGTCAATGAAGAGATGACGGCTCCTATGGATTCGATAAAAGCGGAAACCCTAAAAAGATTCTTCAAACAGAAGAGATGCGTATGATTTACACAGTCTCCCGCTCTGATACCAATTGATGAGTTGAAAATACTTTAAGATCAATAGATTCATCAGATATTATGAACACAATTATAATCAATGAAGAACAATAAACAACAGTGAGAATCAAACGTATGTCGAATGATTAAAAGGCTCAACCTCAGAGGAATTCAATGAGAAATGCTTCTGTAGAGGTGTGCTAGGGTTTACAATACAAAAGATGTGAAAAATTATAATCTGGAATCGTAACCTCATAATGATGCATGCATGCACCATAAATACTAAACCCTAATGCTAAACACGGTTGGACAGGCCCAAACCGTGAGTTCAAAATAGACTAAAACGAGAAGCCCAATGACGCAACACTAAACAGACCCAACAATGTGTATATATATATATATATATATATATATATATATATATATATATATATATATATATAGCTAGGTTCAAATGTGGATTGACATCTATTGTGCGGACGTGTGGACAGTGCTATTCTTTGAGAATGAAAAAGAAAATATATTGTTTGATAATATGAATACGTCCAATCTTACATAACTATTGTCATTATCACACATTCTCACTAATTAAATCATCTATAAGGTTATTATAGACTTTTTATTATTATCCTCATTCTGTCAGAATGTTGTCAGAATGTTTATTAAGTCGTATTCTGTCAGAATGAAAATGAGTGAAAAACAATGTGTAAGAACAAAAATGAATAAGAATTAGTGAGAATGCATGAAAATGACGATATTTTTGTAAGGTTAAACGTGTTCAAATTAGTAAACAACTTATTCTCCTAGTAATTCTCATAGTATAGTACTATCCACACGTCCGCACAATACTTGTCTATCCACATTATAACCTAGCCCTTTATATATATATATATATATATATATATATATATATATATATATATATAATGTAATAGATATGGTGATATGTGTAACATCCTGAGTTCGGGTATGTTAATTTAATTATTTATTTATTGTTTTATTGAGGAACTCGACGAGTTGATGCATCAACTCGTCGAGTAGAATCTGATCTATTGGCGCATTTTCGCGAACGGACTCGCCGAGTCGGTGCTGATTAGGAAAACCCTAATCCCCGGGTTTGGGAGCCTATTTAAAGACCTTTATGGCCTTCATTTGCGGCCACCTTGTTCCAGAGAAACCCTAGAGAGCTGAGATAGTGAGTTTGAGGGCAAGATGAGGCTATTTCTTCATCTTTTTGTGTGGTTTTGCTTGAAGGAAGATAGGAGTACAAATCTAGAGTGTGAAGGGGACTGGATCTGAGCTAATCATCTCGTGATATCATCTTTGGAGGTATAAACCTTTCCATTTCGTGTTATATTGATGGACTTCTTGATTTTAGGGTTTTTACCCTCATTTTATGAAAGATCTAGTGAGTACGAGGTCCTCTTTGGGGTTATGACATCAGATCTGGACCATGAGAGGTCCCTAGAGTCATTACCTTCTAGCTTTTTGCAAGCAAATAATCAATTGGAGACTAGGTTGCCATTTCTAGTGTTATTTCTCCATTTGAGGCTTGAATTGGGTTGCATGCACGTAAAGGTTGCACCTTTACGTGACTTTTGAGTGTTTAATGGTTAGATCTATGATTTGGCTAAGCAGATCTGACCTCAGGAGGTTGTATGAGCAAGTCCATGGAGGAAACTCGCCGAGTCCATATATAGACTCGACGAGTCGGACCGGGTTGCCCTGGGGTCTGACTCCAGTGGTGATCCAGTGAGTTGAGGGGTGACTCAGTGAGTCGAGTGAGGCTTAGAAAGGGAGGAGTCTATGGGGACGATGGGACTCGCCGAGTCGTCATATGCACTCGACGAGTCTGGTCAAAATGGACAGTTGACTTTTGGGTTGACTTTTAGGGTTTGTCAACAAAAGGGCCTTGGGCCTGTAGAGGGGTAGAATGGTCTTTTACCCTTCCAGGGATTTGCATGAAAGAATATCCAAATTGTGAAGAGACATTTATTTAGTAAAATTTATTATTGTGACTAGGTGGAGGCTAGGGCAGTATTCTGATATCGAGATTTTACCGAGATTCCCGAGGTGAGTCTTCTCACTATACTTTACCTAGAGTGGTAATCAGAGCTATGTGACAGTGTATCTTGTATGCTATTTATGTGTTGTTATTCTATGTGATATGTGATATGCATGATTCAGAGTTTACAGAGTTAGGACCAGTGGGTCCACAGAGTTATGGGACTAAGAGGGTCCCACAGAGATATTCGACCAGAGGGTCATCAGAGTTACAACCTTGAGTGGCTGATATGTGTTTATGTGGTATTTTGGGGAACTCACTAAGCATTTATGCTTACAGAGTTTTGTGTATGTGTTTCAGGTACAGTGATGATCGCGAGAAGGCGCCGGCATGATCTGTACACACTCATGGAGCTTTTGTTTATATGATTCTGGGATATGTTTTTCTATGATGACAGTGGATACATTATGTTTATTATTATTTTATGAATGAAAGTATGTTTTAAAATTGTGGAAAATTATTCGAAAATTTGGGTGTTACAAGTTGGTATCAGAGCCTTGGTTTGAGGGATTCGGGTGCACCTTCGGGCGTCTCTGAACTCAAACTGAGGATTTGAGGGATTTTCAAAATAAAATTCACAAAATTTTTCTCAAGAGTAAAAAGTTTTGAAAGAGCAGAGCAGAGCAGTGTGTACGATCAGCCAGCGCCCGAACGGTGATTTCCCAAAATACCCTTACATTATGAGTTATGAGATATGTTATGATATAATATGCATGCTAGAGTAGGCTAGGTATTCTTATTAGGACTAGAGTGGCCTGATTTGTGATGCCTTAGCCTAGGGATTTTGCTGCTAGGAGATGCTTGAGAGTGAATAGATAGCAAAGAGGAGCATATTGAGAGATCTGCTAGAGAGTAGACTATGTATAGAGAGAGTAGAGTACTTGGGACTTGGGATCCTAAGAGGAGGACTTGGGGTGAATATTGATGTGGTGTGGACGGTAGTATTGGGCCCGTACTACCGAAGGCACCGGATGAGTGCACAGCCCAAGTAAGAATCCTTAGGGTACCAGGGATCAAGTAGGAATGGGATATCGAGTGTGTGTACACTCGAGCGAGTCTCTGATATCTTGTGTTGTATTTTAGAGAGACATCATGGTTGGGACACGCCACATGCCAGGGACTAACGAAGGGGGTGTGAGTGATGAGGAGCTCCGCCAGATGATTCATGATGAGGTGGCTGCGGCCATCCGCGCTGAGATTCCAGAGATGTTCGGGTCTATCAAGACCACACTGATTGAGACTTTTGATGAGCGGTATGCTGCTCTTACTGATGCTGCTGTTGCTGCAGGCACTGCAGCCAGGCCGCAGGGGGGTGACGCGTTGCTGTACCGGGAGTTCAACAACACGAAGCCACCAGAGTTTGATGAGACTCAGGATCCGATAGCCGCGATGAGGTGGATCTCTGATATTGAGGGGTGCTTCTACACATGTTCATGTCCGGAGCATCTGAGGGTACGGTTCGCTTTGAACCAGCTTCGCTTGGGAGCGAAGGACTGGTGGAAGTTTGTGACAACACACTTCACTTCTGCAGAGCTCGCTGCGGTGACCTGGGAGAGGTTCACCACTATGTTTCGAGATGAGTACGTTCCCCCGGTGGAAAAGGAACGTTTGGCCCATGAGTTTCTGACCCTTAAGCAGGGTACCGAGTCTGTTACAGTGATCACCAGGATGTTTCATGAGAGGGCGATGTTCTGCCCTGAGCACGTGTCTTCCGAGCAGGCACGCATGAGCATATATTTGAGTATTTTAAGGAGAGATATCCGCGAGTTCCTGGCGAACTCGACATACCGGACATTTTCCGAGCTTCAGACAAATGCCCGGAAGAGAGAGATTGAGCTAGAGACTTAGGCCAGGGAGGAGGCGGAGTCTCAGGGGAGGGATCGGCGACCGACACAGTCCCAGCCGGCTGCCAAGCGGGCTAAGCCCGCCGATTCGAGATCAGGGAACCAGAAGGGCCGCACTTGTGGCAAGTGCGGCAAGAGTCATGAGGGGGTATGCAAAGCAGGGTCTTGCTACAAGTGTGGCAAGGAGGGGCACATGGCCAAGGATTGCCCCAAGGGGTTTGCAATTTGTTTTCACTGCAACCAGACCGGACACCGGAAGGCCGAGTGTCCGCAGTTACGAGGGTCAGCTCAGGGAGCTTCTCAGGGATCTGTCCCTGCTGCTGTTCGAGCTACGGAGAGTCGGCCGGTGAAGGCCGAGGCGCCGAAGGCTCGCGGGAGAGCCTTCCAGTTGACAGCGGAGGAGGTCCGCGCAGCACCCGATGTTGTGGCTGGTATGTATTCTTTCATCTGTTTATTTTGAGTTTGTGGTGTTATGCTTATATTGTGATATGCGTAGGTACATATCTTGTGTGTTCTGTACCTGCTTTGGTGTTATTTGACTCGGGTGCGAGTCGGTCTTTTGTGTCGTTAGCCTTTAGTCAGCACATCAGTATTCGTCGAGAGGCGTTAAGTCGACCTTTGCGAGTTTCCATAGCTGACGAGAGAGCAGTGTATGCCACTGATGTGATTCGAGGATGTGTACTCGAGATCTTCGGCGTTGAGTTTCCGATTGATTTGGTCCCGATTGCTATGGGAGATGTCTGTGTCATCGTGGGCATGGACTGGTTGAGCAGATTTGGAGCGGTTATCGACTGCGAGCGACAGCTGGTGACCATACGAGACCCTAGTGGGGGAGTTCTTACGGTTTATGGCGAGGGTACCCGTTCTGGGTCAGCATTTTGTTCAGCCGCGAGAGCGAGGCAGACTCTACAGCAGGGCTGTAGTGGGTTTGTGGCTTATGTGGTAGATACGAGGGTAGGTGCAGAGAGACCGAGGTCGGTCGATGAGGTCCCGATAGTGCGTGAGTTCCCGGATGTTTTCCCCGAGGAGTTGCCGGGTGTGCCTCCGGAGAGGCAGGTGGAGTTCCGTATCGATTTGGTTCCGGGGGCAGCGCCTATTGCCAAGGCGCCCTACCGCCTTGCTCCTCCAGAGATGCAGGAGTTATCCTCGCAGCTTCAGGAGCTGCTGGGAAAGGGGTTTATACGGCCGAGTAGCTCACCGTGGGGAGCGCCGATCCTTTTTGTCAAGAAAAAGGATGGTTCACACCGGATGTGCATTGATTACCGGGAGTTGAACAAGCTGACGGTCAAGAACCGTTACCCCTTACCGAGGATCGACGATTTGTTCGATCAGTTGCAGGGAGCGTCTTGGTTCTCCAAGATTGATTTGAGGTCTGGATATCATCAGATGAGGGTGCGTGATGAGGATATCCAGAAGACAACATTCAGAACTCGTTACGGGCATTACGAGTTCGTGGTGATGCCTTTCGGGCTCACCAATGCACCGGTGGCGTTCATGGATCTCATGAACAGGGTGTGCAGGCCGATGTTGGATCATTCGGTGCTCGTGTTCATTGATGATATCTTGGTGTATTCGAGATCCAGAGAGCAGCATGAGGAGCATTTGAGGGAGATCCTCGGAGTTCTGAGATCGGAGAGGCTTTACGCCAAATTCTCCAAGTGCGATTTCTGGTTACGAGAGGTCTAGTTTTTAGGACACCTCGTCAACCAGAATGGGATATTGGTCGATCCGGCCAAGATTGAGGCGGTGATGAGTTGGGAGGTGCCGAGATCCCCTTCGGAGATCAGGAGTTTCTTGGGGTTGGCTGGTTATTATCGGAGATTCATCCAGGATTTCTCCAGGATTGCTGTTCCTCTCACCAGACTAACCCGGAAGGGCGTGACTTTCAGTTGGGGCCCGTAGCAGCAGGCCTCATTCGAGACACTTCGCCAGAGATTGTGCGAAGCCCCAATGTTGGCCCTTCCGGAGGGAATGGAGGACTTTGTGGTATATTATGACGTGTCGATATCGGGACTGGGTGCGGTGCTGATGCAGAGAGGGCATGTGGTAGCATACGCATCGAGGCAGCTGAAGCCTCATGAGACGAGGTATCCTACTCACGATCTGGAGTTGGGGGCTGTGGTGTTCGCCCTCAAGATCTGGCGTCACTATTTGTATGGGGTTCGGTGTACCATATACACAGACCACAAGAGCTTGAAGTATCTGATGGATCAGCCCAACCTGAACATGCGTCAGAGGAGATGGTTGGACGTGGTAAAGGATTATGAGTGTGAGATCCGGTACCACCCAGGCAAGGCTAACGTGGTAGCCGATGCCTTGAGTCGCAGGGCAGAGAGTGCCCCTTTGCGAGATGTTTGTCTGAGGTTGACAGTGATGACTCCGGTGTTGGACACCATTCGGGAGGCCCAGGTAGAGGCCATGACACCGGAGAACCGCAAGCGAGAGCGGGTGATTGGACAGATATCTGAGTTCATTGCCGATAGCCGGGGACTTATGACCTCCCAAGGCCGGATTTGGGTGTTATTTGAGGGCGGAGCACGTGCCATTTTGATGGAGGAGGCGCACAGGTCGAGGTTTTCGATCCATCCCGGGACCACCAAGATGTATTTGGACCTGAAAAGAGACTATTGGTGGCCCTGTATGAAGAGGGATGTGGCGTGGTTTGTAGAGAGGTGCTTGACCTGTCGCAGGGTTAAGGCCGAGCACCAGTGTCCACATGGCAAGTTGCAGCCGCTTGAGGTTCCCCAGTGGAAGTGGGAACAGATTTCCATGGATTTTGTCACCAAATTGCCGAGGACTGCGAGAGGCGTCGATGCAATTTGGGTGATCGTCGACCGGCTGACAAAGAACGCTCATTTTCTTGCTATCAGCGAGAGCTCTTCCGCGGAGAGGCTGGCAGAGGTGTATGTGAGGGAGGTGGTATCGCGGCATGGTGTACCGATCTCGATTGTGTCAGATCGAGATGTGCGTTTCACTTCCAGTTCCTGGAAGAAGTTCCATGAGGAGTTGGGTACTAGGCTGCATTTCAGTACCGCTTACCACCCACAGACGGACGGACAGAGTGAGCGGACGATTCAGACGCTCGAGGACATGCTTCGGGCATGTGTGTTGGACTTCGGAGGGAGTTGGGACACGTATCTGCCTTTGGTTGAGTTTTCCTATAACAACAGCCACCATTCGAGCATTGGTATGCCTCCCTTCGAGTTGTTGTATGGGAGGAAGTGTCGAACTCCCATCTGTTGGGGAGAGGTAGGACAGCGAGTGATGGGTAGCATGGAGATAGTGCTTCAGACGACTGAGCAGATACACCAGGTCAGGCAGAGGTTGCTGACGGCTCAGAGTCGTCAGAAGAGCTACGCGGATAGGCGTCGCTCAGAGCTCGAGTTCCAGGTTGGTGATTTCGTTCTCCTGAAGGTGTCACCTTGGAAAGGTGTGATCCGGTTTAGGAAGAGAGGCAAGTTGGGGCCTCGGTATATTGGTCAATTCAGGGTGATCGCGAGAGTAGGCATGGTAGCGTATCGTTTGGAGTTACCTGCGGAGTTGAGTCAGATTCATGATACCTTCCACGTGTCTCAGTTGAGGAAGTGTATTGCCGATGAATCGGCGGTGGTACCGTTAGAGGATATTCAGGTGGATGCGAGCCTGAATTATGTTGAAAGGCCAATTGCGATTCGGGATCGGAGAATCAAGGTTTTGAGAAACAAGGAGGTGTCCTTGGTGCAGGTTCAGTGGCAGCATTGGAAGGGGTCCGAGCTGACATGGGAACCAGAGATTGAGATGTGTGAGCAGTATCCAGAGTTATTTGCAGAGCGAGACTTCGAGGGCGAAGTCTGATTCTAGTGGGGGAGAATTGTAACATCCTGAGTTCGGGTATGTTAATTTAATTATTTATTTATTGTTTTATTGAGGAACTCGACGAGTTGATGCCTCAACTCGTCGAGTAGAGTCTGATCTATTGGCGCATTTTCGTGAACGGACTCGACGAGTCGGGACCTGACTCGCCGAGTCGGTGCTGATTAGGAAAACCCTAATCCCCGGGTTTGGGAGCCTATTTAAAGACCTTTATGGCCTTCATTTGCGGCCACCTTGTTCCAGAGAAACCCTAGAGAGCTGAGATAGTGAGTTTGAGGGCAAGAGGAGGCTATTTCTTCATCTTTTTGTGTGGTTTTGCTTGAAGGAAGATAGGAGCACAAATCTAGAGTGTGAAGGGGACTGGATCTGAGCTAATCATCTCGTGATATCATCTTTGGAGGTATAAACCTTTCCATTTCGTGTTATATTGATGGACTTCTTGATTTTAGGGTTTTTACCCTCATTTTATGAAAGATCTAGTGAGTACGAGGTCCTCTTTGGGGTTATGACATCAGATCTGGACCATGAGAGGTCCCTAGAGTCATTACATTCTAGCTTTTTGCAAGCAAATAAGCAATTGGAGACTAGGTTGCCATTTCTAGTGTTATTTCTCCATTTGAGGCTTGAATTGGGTTGCATGCACGTAAAGGTTGCACCTTTACGTGACTTTTGAGTGTTTAAGGGTTAGATCTATGATTTGGCTAAGCAGATCTGACCTCAGGAGGTTGTATGAGCAAGTCCATGGAGGAAACTCGTCGAGTCCATATGTAGACTCGACGAGTCGGACCGGGTTGCCCTGGGGTCTGACTCCAGTGGTGATCCGGTGAGTTGAGGGGTGACTCAGTGAGTCGAGTGAGGCTTAGAAAGGGAGGAGTCTGTGGGGACGATGGGACTCGTCGAGTCGTCGTATGCACTCGACGAGTCTGGTCAAAATGGACAGTTGACTTTTGGGTTGACTTTTAGGGTTTGTCAACAAAAGGGCCTTGGGCCTGTAGAGGGGTAGAATGGTCTTTTACCCTTCCAGGGATTTGCATGAAAGAATATCCAAATTGTGAAGAGACATTTATTTAGTAAAATTTATTATTGTGACTAGGTAGAGGCTAGGGCAGTATTCTGATATCGAGATTTTACCGAGATTCCCGAGGTGAGTCTTCTCACTATACTTTACCTAGAGTGGTAATCAGAGCTATGTGACAGTGTATCTTGTATGCTATTTATGTGTTGTTATTCTATGTGATATGTGATATGCATGATTCAGAGTTTACAGAGTTAGGACCAGTGGGTCCACAGAGTTATGGGACCAAGAGGGTCCCACAGAGATATTCGACCAGAGGGTCATCAGAGTTACAGCCTTGAGTGGCTGATATGTGTTTATGTGGTATTTTGGGGAACTCACTAAGCATTTATGCTTACAGAGTTTTGTGTATGTGTTTCAGGTACCAGTGATGATCGCGGGAAGGCGCCGACATGATCTGTACACACTCATGGAGCTTTTGTTTATATGATTCTGGGATATGTTTTTCTATGATGACAGTGGATACATTATGTTTATTATTAATTTATGAATAAAAGTATGTTTTAAAATTGTGAAAAATTATTCGAAAATTTGGGTGTTACAATATGAATTATTCGTATGTTCATATGTATCATTTTTTAAATGTAACAAAACAAGAGACTATAACTTATTTATTGTCATGTTTTATTTTATTATTAATTAAATGAAAACGGTGTGACTATAAGTATTTTATGGTCACACTTTACGTTATGTTGTATGTCTATAAGTCAGTGTTGTAAAACTCGTCGAGTTGGCGAATTACTCGGCCGACTACTCCCTACTCTGCCCCTTACCGAGACGAGTTACAGAAACTGAGTACTCCCCGATCGGCCCCTTACTGAAACAAGCTATGTTGTAAAACTTGGCCAACTCGATGATTAATATGTATAATATACTTAATGATTTATTATTTAACACACACATGTGATTATTTCTACATATTTATCTTAAATTTTCAATACTTATTCACAAAGCGAGACAATTATGCGTTTTTAAGTGTTTGTGTATTCACATGTATCTAATTTTGTTATATATTTCAATCAAATTACGATTTTAACTTATAATTTTGACATATATAATTTTCCTAAAAATATTTCTACATGAATTACCAAACCCGAGTACTCTTAAGTACTCCCGACACTCGCTACTCGGCTGTTGGCCGAACAGGTACCGAGTGGCGAGTTCTACAACCATGATATAAGTAAAAAATAGTCATATTAAAAGAAGAAAATATAACAGTATGTATGTAATGGTCATTGATTTATTTATTATGTGTGTATAATAGCAAAAAATTATATTAATTGTTAACTACATAGCATATGACTAAAACTATTTTATTGCCACATATAGAATAGAACAAGTGATAACAGTTCTATTAACGGTAAGTATGTAATGGTCATTGATTTATTTATTATGTGTGTATAATAGCAAAAAATTATATTAATTATTAACTACATAGCATGTAACTAAAACTATTTTATTGTCACATTTAGAACAAAACTTGTGGTTGTAACATTCGGATTCCCAGGTATCATAATTTGAGTATTTATCTTTGAGTTAAGAAGAGGGAATCGACGAGTTGACGCCTAAACTCGTCGAGTAGGATCGCGACTGATGACTCGGATTAATGAGTGGACTCGACGAGTCGGTGAGTGAACTCGACGAGTCCGTGCTGTTGGCAGAAACCCTAAATCTTTGGGCCCGTGCCCTATTTAAGGGACCTTATGGCCTTCATTGGCGGCCACTTACACCCTTGAGAGACCCTAACGAACCAGAGAGCATAGAGAGTGAGAGAAGGAGCTAATTACACCATTTTAGTGCATTCTTGCAAGGAAGGAAAGGAGATTCAAGCTAGGCTGATTGGAGGGGGCTCAGGTCTGCTATCATTTCATCAAGGGTTGCTGTTTGAGGTATGATTTCAGGCATATTCTCGTATATATAGCAGATTCCATGAATCTAGGGTTTCCTTACCCCCTTTTTAATTGAGTATTGGAGCATGTGAAGTCCCATTGAGGAATAGGCATTGGATCTGGACCTTGAGAGGTCTAGAGAGTCCCAATCATCTAGCTTTATTCAGTCCTATTGGAGTTTTGAATCTAGGTTGTCATTTTAAGAGTTATTCCATCAAATAGAGCTTGATGTGTGGTGTATGGACATAAAGGTTGAACCTTTACGTGACTTTTGGGTGTTAGAAGGCCAGATCTATAAGTTAGAGAAACAGATCTGACCTCAGGAGGTCGAATGAGTATGGCCATGGTGGAAACTCGCCGAGTCCATGAGAGAACTCGACGAGTCGGATCGGGTTGCCCCGCGATTCGTGACCAGTGGTAACCCGCTGAGTTGAAGGCTAACTCGACGAGTCGAGTGAGGCCTTAGGTGGAGTCAGAGGACACGCATGGACTCGCCGAGTCACCCGAGTGCACTCGACGAGTCTGGTCAAAGTTGGACTGTTGACTGAGTTGACTTCAGTTGACCTTAGGGTTGGTCAAACTGATTTAAGAGAGGTCAGGGAGGGGTAGAATAGTCTTCTACCCATTCTTAGAGAGGAGGATGTAAGGAGTGTTCTCATTAGAGATGTTATCATTTTGATAGGCGGAGGCTAGATCGGGGATTCGAGCACGAGAGTTCCTAGACATCTTACGAGGTGAGTCTTCTCACTATACATTACCTAGAGTGCTATCTATGTGCCGACCGGAGGGTCTTACATGTTATGTGCTTGCTTGAGATTATGTTCTTTGTGATTTATGTATGCTATGTGATATTAGACCGGACCGGAGGGTCCAACGACTTACGAGGCCAGAAGGTCCTCGATCAGACCGGACCGGAGGGTCCAACGATTTAGACCGGACTGGAGGGTCCAACGAGCTACGGGGGAGAATTGTAACATCCGGATTCCCATGTATCATAATTTGAGTATTTATCTTTGAGTTAAGAAGAGGGACTCAACGAGTTAACGCCTAAACTCGTCGAGTAGGATCGCGACTGATGACTCGGATTAATGAGTGGACTCGACGAGTCGGTGAGTGAACTCGACGAGTCCGTGCTGTTGGCAGAAACCCTAAATCTTTGGGTAGAATAGTCTTCTACCCATTCTTAGAGAGGAGGATGTAAGGAGTGTTCTGATTAGAGATGTTATCATTTTGATAGGCGGAGGCTAGATCGGGGATTCGAGCACGAGAGTTCCTAGACATCTTACGAGGTGAGTCTTCTCACTATACATTACCTAGAGTGGTATCTATGTGCAGACCGGAGGGTCTTACGTGTTATGTGCTTGCTTGAGATTATGTGATTTTTGATTTATGTATGCTATATGATATTAGACCGGACCGGAGGGTCCAACGACTTACGAGGCCAGAGGGTCCTCAATCAGACCGGACTGGAGGGTCCAACGAGCTACGGGACTGGAAGGTCCCGCTGAGACACATTGACCGGAGGGTCATACCGAGTTATAGCCTCGAGTGGCTTATGTGTTGTATGTGGTATTTTGGGGAACTCACTAAGCATTTATGCTTACAGTGTTATGTGATATGTGTTTCAGGTACTAGCGAGGATCGTGGGAAGGCGCCGACATGATTTGTACACACTGATAGAGGATTTGTATTTGAGATTCTGGGATATGTCTTATTGTGATGATACTGATAAACATGAGATTTTGAGAATATTAATTGAGTTTTATGGTGTTTGAAAAATGAAAAATTGTTCTGAATTTTCACGTCATTACAATGGTAACATGTAACACCCATAAAAATCAAGCAAATTTAAAACTTTTTTAATCATTCAAAAACCCTTAGTTATTACAAATCTGTTTTCAAATAGTTTAAACATCAGAGTATCCCATAAATCCAAATCAAAATATGAGGAAGTGTATGGTCACGCCTTCGCCTTCCTGCAGTCATCCGTTGTACCTGAAACAATAATTAATAAATGTAAGCTCGAAGGCTTAGTGAGTTACATTAGCGAGGCTACTATACTATAAGGTGGGTCCTTTGACCCACCTAATTGTTAAAGATTTACCATGAATTATATACCTAAAAAGTTTAGGACCCACCTTAAAAATATTGAAGGACCTACCTTGTGTTGAAAAAGAAAAAGAAAAAAAAATATTAGTTAAAGAAAAATAAATATATTTGAGAAACCATTTTGATTCAAAAGCATGTATTTACCGTCTATAGTTAGTCTTACGTCGACTAACCGAATGAAATATATAAGAGATGATGTCTTATAAATAATAAGATCAGAGAAAACTTTAAAGTACGTTTGTGTTTGATGTGTATGACTTACCTAATAAGTTAAAAATCGATTAGTCGGGATGCCTTTTTATCATAAATTGGTTTGTACTTTTAATGCATATATTTATCAAAACCGGTTTTTGAAAGGTCTAATCGGTCCGGTCGAACCCGTTTTTTTGGCAAGTTGGTCGGTTCCCCCTTGTTTGCTAACATGCGGTCTTTGAGTTAAAAACGATAATCTCAACTGTTATGGTTCAACCGGTAGAACCGCTGGTGCGATCAAATTTTCAATCCCATGCATGTATTGGTCCGACGAAACTTGGTTAGTGAACCAGGTGGTGTTTTATTCTAAACTCGCCACTGGTGAGTTACCCCCAAAATACCAACCTCATACAACCAATCATATCATATAAACAACAACATGTATCTCGAGTGTACACTATGACTGGACCACCTGCACCGGGCCTTCAGTCTACTTGGTCCACTCTTAGAATCTACAGTATGAATGGACCGCCCACACCGGGCCTTCAGTCTATCTGGCCCACTCTCCGAGCCTCGGCACGTCTGGACCGCCCTCTCGGGGCCTTCAGCCTATCCGGACCGCTCCCCGGGCCTTCGGCCTGACTATATGCGCTCTTGGGTCTGCTGTCTATCCAGTCCGCTCTGGGTATGTTGGCCTACAACACAAAGCAGGACCCGCCTCAACCCAATCCCCCATACCAACAAACAATCATGTGCACATAAGTATCATACGCTAGCATGTATATAACAGATAATCATACAGATCTAACAGATCAGTAACACAACAACCATCCTATAACCATGATACCGACCTAACCGGTCACTAACATAGCATCATCCTATATACCAGGATACCGACCTAAACCAGGTCACAAATCATATCACCATCCTAACTACCAGGTTGCCAACCTAAACCAGGTCACTAAGCATATCACCATCCTAACTACCAGAATGTAAATCAATAAACATATCATGCAATAATCCGGATACAAATCCATAAAGGGCCGACCTTGGTGCCTTAGACCCTGTTGATATAGTGAGGATAACTCACCTCGCAAGTAGCTCGGAAGATAGTGTCAAACTCCTCCAAATATATCTCCAACTCCAACACATATATTCACCAATGTCCATTGCCATAAATGTCCAACTTACCAAAATACCCTCAGAAGTCAAACTGGTCAACCCTTGGTCAAAGTCAAAGTCAACGGTCAAGGTCAACAGTCCATGTTGACCCGACTCGTCGAGTACAGTATACTGACTCGTGAAGTTCATCCATAACTTACAGTGTCATAAAGCCCTAGTCTACTCATCGAGTTTCCAAGCAACTTGTCGAGTTCAAGCGTGTCCAATTGTCGGGAAAACCCCATTTGACTCGTCGAGTCGCCTCACCGACTCGTCGAGCCCATGCAGAAACTCAGAACGGGAAAACCCCTTCCAACTCGCCGAGTTGGATTATCCGACTCGCCGAGTTCATACAATCCATTTTATTTCCAGATGATTCTAAGCTGCTCCAATGCTTCATATAGTAGATCTAACCTCCTAGGGCATGTTTACCACATAAAGTTGCAAACTTTATGTGCATTCAAGGCCCTACTCATCAAAACCAAGCTAAAGAAGATGTTCTAGGTGAGAAGAAAGCCATATCTTGCATAAAGGCCGGGACTTTATGACTATATGGACCTAGAGGAGTCCAAATCTGAAACCTTGTCCTTGTGACAAGCTCAAACTCGAAGGTGACTCTATTTTGCACTAGAAATGACCATTTTCTTTCACAAGGGAAGATCTAAACAATGAAGTGTAAAGGTGGTTGCTTTATACCTCAAGGTGGCTGCCACAACAATGCAAAGGCCGGATCTACAAGCTCTTCATTGCTCAAAGTTCTTAACTCTTCAAGAGATGCTCCAAACACACTCTATTTTGACCTCACACACTCAAAAATGGAGGGTAAGCTTGCTAGGGTTTGCTTCTGGACGATAGGGTGGTAAGGGAGGATGGGGAGGAGAGTTAAGGTCCCTTAAATAGGGTGCAAACCCTAAATTTTAGGGTTTTCTCATTCCAGCTCCAACTCGTCGAGTTGGTCACTTAATTCCCGCGGGTTGACTTCTTTCTGCACGACGAGTTGGGGCTTCTTACTCGTCCAGTAGGCTTCCATATTCGCAATAAAACCCTAAAATCACACTTATGGAAATCGAGATGTTACAACTCTCCCCCACTTAAATTCGATTTCGTCCTCGAAATTTTTTCTTACCATTCTTGGCATGCCCAACATCCTGAAGGGCACCTCCACCACTCGAACTCACAACGACTTCCCAAGACGAGCAACCCAACATAAATCACTACCTTGGAGACACTCAATTCATAATTCCACATAACAACCAATCCCACCTCACCCGAACCCTGAAATCTGGAATCTCGAAACCGGTCTGACTTCCTGAAAGACCTCATATACTGAATCATTGTTACTTCCATTCCACTGATCCTTTAGTCTGACTATCCAACTCCTGATAATTCGAGGTCCTCACCAGAAACAAAACCGCAGATTACCTGCTGATGCGACAATTTAACGCCTTCATAAATTACCAAACCAACGTTCACCGAGCCTTCGGCATGACTGGACCCCCTCTTAGGGCCTACAGCCTCCCCGGACCACTCGCCGGGCGTTTGACCTGACTGGGCCACCTTACCAGGTCTTCAGTCTATCCAAACCATCTTGGTCCGCTAACCACCTGCCACAATCATACTTTTCTACTGAACCCCTGTGCCTATGACTTACCGTCGGCCCGCACCGGGTGTCTTGGCCTACTGCCTCTACCCTATCGTTCTCCCTAGAACCTATGTGCCCACGACTCACCGTCGTTCCGCACCGGGTATCTTGGCCTACTGCATAGAGCAGGACCGCCTCAGCCCGATCGAGCACAACATGCCATCCAATAGACCATCAGGATCAGATGTACACATAATACCGACAATCATTTACCATGTCGTTCCTTGTCGCCCACCACTTCCATAAAATACAGTCCCGCAGGCGATTACCACCAAACAACATACCTACCACTTCCAGCCAACCGGCACGACACTCATATCTAGCCTATATCAACCTTCGAGTTGGAATACCAACATGCCAAGTCCAATCGATCATAGGGTCCGGTCATCCTCGGGATGGAATACCCTAGATTGGAATACCAACATACGTATAACTCGGGTCCAAACTCATACTTGAAATCCAAGGGTCTATCCTTGAATTTCACCCAAACTCCTCTGATTCGTCGCAACCTTTCATTATCCTGGGTGTAAAGATTCTCTCACCCGTCGCTGAGAGTACCAGTCTCTCATCTGGTCCAGCCTCCAGGTCCCCAGAACCTGAAAGACAGGACATTCTAATCCCAAGCCTTCCTAAAGCTGAAGAATAGCCATTCGGATCTACTCCCAGTCCCCAGCTGGAGCATTACCAGATCCAAGAAGATTAATCCTGTGAGACACTCCGAACTGATGAGATCACCAAGATCCTCCGTACTCCATCCGATCGCTAATAACAACTTCCGAACAAACAAAAAAAATACACCGGAGTCTTCACCATACTTCAGTAGCATGCTCAATACCAGGAGACAGACCTACTGATTACTATAGCATAGCAGCATACTCAATACCCGAACATAGATCTACAAACACATATAGATTCTTTAACATGACTGGACCGCCTTACCAGGCCTTCAGCCTATCTGGACCACTCTCAGAATCTTCAACATGTCTGGACCGCCTCTTCGGGCCTTCAGCATGTCTAGACCGTTCTCCGAACCTTCAGCATGTCTAGACCGCCTCTCCGGGCCTTCAGCCTGTCTGGGCCGTTCTCCGAGCCTTCAGCCTGACTGGTACGCCGCGCTGGCCTTCAGTCTATCCGGACCGCCCCATGTTTGTTGAGCATCACCCTGGACCCATCCTGGTGCTCTCCCCCATATAGCCGGTTCTCACCCACTTGGGGTTTCGAACTCCTGATCCAATCCGTGGACTATAACCCCGGACTAACCCTAGACCTCATGTTGATCTCCCACCCTCTCGGAAAACTGTGGTCTGATCCATGGCCCACGTATCTGCCACATATGCTAAATATCCCGCACACCCGTTGAAAAGTACTGCTGAACCCTGGCAGCTAAACAAAACCCTCAATGGCTGAGGCTCCATCCGAGAATTCCCAATTCTCCCCCACTTGGGACACTAACCACTACCTACTAGTGGCGAAACCAAAACACCACTTAACCGTCCAAACCAAGTATTTCCATACTTCACCATAGAATGAATAACCCACACAAAATAATCCTCCCAATACAGATCAATCGAGCCCAAGAGAAACATGATTCTCTATTGAAAACCTTCGTCATGCAGAACGACATATAGCGACTCTCAATATCCAATATAGCAAATAGTCAACCCGGGATGTGACATACCCAATCCATCAAAACTCCAGCACAACACGATTCCCTGATACAACCTCGAAGAATATAGAAGATGTCATACTCTCAAAGGCATGCAAAGACATTCTGAATCCCCCTTCCGAATTCCTGACCAACCCAAGGGTATGTCAAAAAACTCCTCTTCGATCCTGCTTGTAATCCTGGAGACAAACCCGACACCCGGCATACCCGAGACTGTAGTCCCTATCCTGCCTCGCAAGATACTCATGCCACATCAATCCACCTGCGTCTCCCGGCATCGACATCCTGTCGCCAACCATTGCGACCAACTCACCCCGAACTGAACATACAACCTGACCCTGGGGTCACAAACCTGCTCACTCCTTCGAACTCTGAAAACTAAAAGGGTACACCCTCACCATAGACAAAGAAATTCTAATCCACCAATCTATCATTCTACTCCCAGTTGCAAAACTCAGCCAATCACAACCATCGCTCCCTTCCTGAGTCCCGCGACTCGCATTCCTGACCTCGAATAAAACCTTTGAGGTCTCAAACCAAAACCCACTAGGCATGCACTAACAACTTGAATCCATAACGCCACTAGGATCACAACACATACCAAGCCCTTCCTCATGATTGAGTAGCCATAGCCAAAAGATTGGCAGGAAAAGGACACTGCCACGAATCATGGTATCCAACCATGCTAACTCCCCTGACCAGCCCTTAGAATCCCCAAAACTTTCCTTGATTCGAGTATGGAACCTGTGCTTTCAATAGTACGGGCCCAATACTACCTTCCACACCTATCCATACTTTCCTCAAGAATTATCTTTGGTCCTCTAAGTCCTAGTCATAAAATACTCCTGAAACCTGCGCAACTGCGAAACAACTGCGCTATCATACACCCTAGGCTATCCTAGGACTTGCCCACGCTTCTCTCCCATCAGTTGCTGAAGAACTCTTCACAATGTCAATTAGTCATTCCATGAATACAATCACATGCAACAAAGATCAGATAATCCTTCGAGTAACAAACTCATCCCTACAACGGTTAAGACTCAGACGAGATCTACGCAATAGGGTCAAATCCGTCACTCTAAGATTATCTAACCTCTTTCGCATGTGACTTGACGTATTCACTTAATGGCTAACTCACATCACTCGTGAACTCCACAAAGCACAAAGCAAGAAGCATTCGAGCAGAGGAGCCACCTAAACATACTACAATCGTACAGACCCTCATACGAGACTCTTGATCTCCAGCTTCCGTATCTCGGTGCATCATCGCCCTGCTCTCACTCTTAAAAGCGTGGCTGATCATTCCTTGCGGCGTCCCACTATACACTGCACCAGCTCCAAGCAAGCTACTTTCCATCATCCAACGATGCGACTGGTCGGTGGACCCCGCGCGACTCACTATAACACTAACTGTCACCCGACTCTCCAATGGTGCCAAATCACACACGAAAGAGTCACACAACAATCAAATAAGATAACTCTATAGGAACTAAGGCATCATATAATCAGGCAATTCTATCATGCAATTCCTCAAGATCCCTAGCCTATAACTAACATGCTGTTCTAACACATCATAATATTAAATAATAGTATGGTATTTTGGGGTCTACTTACTGGCTCCGACTGATCGTACACTTGCATCCTCCTTTCATATTTTGAAAACCATTTGAAAAATCATTTTGAAAACTTTTTCCTTTATTTGAGACTGGATTCACACGAGTGTTCCTCCAATTCACTCAAACCTACGCTCTGATACCAACTTGTAACACCCATAAAAATCAAGCCAATTTAAAACTTTTTAAATCATTCAAAAACCCTTAGTTATTACAAATCTGTTTTCAAATAGTTTAAACATCAGAGTATCCCAGAAATCCAAATCAAAATATGAGCAAGTGTACGGTCACGCCTTCGTCTTCCCGCAGTCATCCGCTGTACCTGAAACAATAATCGATAAATGTAAGCTCGAAGGCTTAGTGAGTTACCCCCAAAACACTAACCTCATACAACCAATCATATCATATAAATAACAACATGTATCTCGAGTCTACATTATGACTGGACCGCCCGCACCGGGCCTTCAGTCTACCTGGTCCACTCTTAGAATCTATAGTATGACTGGACCGCCCTCACCGGGCCTTCAGTCTATCAGGCCCACTCTCCGAGCCTCGGAACGTCTGGACCGCCCTCTCGGGGCCTTCAGCCTATCCGGACCGCTCCCCGGGCCTTCGACCTGGCTATATGCCGTCCCGGGTCTGCTGTCTATCCGGTCCGCCCTGGGTATGTTGGCCCACAACACAAAGCAGGACCCGCCTCAACCCAATCCCTCATACCAACAAACAATCATGTGCACATAAGTATCATACGCTAGTATGTATATAACAGATAATCATACAGATCTAATAGATCACTAACACAACAACCATCCTATAACCATGATACCGACCTAACCGGTCACTAACATAACATCATCCTATATACCAGGATACCGACCTAAACCAGGTCACAAAGCATATCACCATCCTATCTACCAGGATGCCTACCTAAACCAGGTCACTAAGCATATCACCATCCTAACTACCAGGATGTAAATCAATAAACATATCATGCAATAATCCGGATACAAATCCATAAAGGGCCGGCCTTGGTGCCTTAGACCCTGTTGATATAGTGAGGATAACTCACCTCGCAAGTAGCTCGGAAGATAGTGTCAAACTCCTCCAAATATAGCTCCAACTTCAACACCTATATTCACCAATGTCCATTGCCATAAATGTCCAATTTACCAAAATACCCTCAGAAGTCAAACTGGTCAACCCTTGGTCAAAGTCAAAATCAACGGTCAAGGTCAACAGTCCATGTTGAGCCGACTCGTCGAGTACAGTATACTGACTCGTCGAGTTCATCCAAAACTGACAGTGTCATAAAACCCTAGTCTACTCGTCGAGTTTCCAAGCAACTCGCCGAGTTCAAGCGTGTCCAATTGTCGGGAAAACGCCCTCTGACTCGTCGAGTCGCCTCACCGACTCGTCGAGCCCATGCAGAAACTCAGAACGGGAAAACCCCTTCCAACTCGCTGAGTTGGATTATCCGACTCGCCGAGTTCATGCAGTCCATTTCATTTCCAGATGATTCTAAGCTACTCCAATGCTCCATACAGTAGATCTAACCTCCTAGGGCATGTTTACCACGTAAAGTTGCAAACTTTACGTGCATGCAAGGCCCTACTCATCAAAACCAAGCTAGAGAAGATGTTCTAGGTGAGAAGAAGGTCATATCTTGCATAAAGGCCGAGACTTTATGACTATATGGACCTAGAGGAGTCATGATCTGAAACCTTGTCCTTATGACAAGCTCAAACTCGAAGGTGACTATATTTTGCACTAGAAATGACCATTTCCTTTCACAAGGGAAGATCTAAACAATGAAGTGTAAAGGTGGTTGCTTTATACCTCAAGGTGGCGGCCAAAACAATGCAAAGGCCGGATCTACAGGCTCTTCCGTGCTCCTCTTCAATAGATGCTCCAAACACACTCTCTTTTGACCTCACACACTCAGCAATGGAGGGTAAGCTTGCTAGGGTTTTCTTCTGGATGATAGGTGGTAAGGGAGTCTGGGGAGGAGAGTTAAGGTCCCTTAAATAGGGTTCAAACCTTAAATTTTAGGGTTTCTCATTCCAGCTCCAACTCGTCGAGTTGGTCACTTAATTCCCGCAGGTTGACTTCTTTCTGCACGACGAGTTGGGGATTCCGACTCGTCGAGTAGGCTTCCATATTCGCAATAAAACCCTAAAATCACACTTCTAGAAACCAGTATGTTACATAACATTTTTATGGCCTCGATATAATGTTTTATGTATGTATAAAAATAAATAATAGTCATATGATAAAATAAAAAAGATATGACTATTATTTATAACGTCCCCAAATATAGAGTAAAATTCTCATTTTAAATAAAACAAAACCAACGAAATATCATTTCATCAAAAGATCGTCATAGTATCAAAAGTAGTTTTAGAACAAAACATCAAGGTATCATAAAACAATAGTGCGGAATCTCCGATGAATGGCGATGCAATCAAGCCAGACTCTTCCCCGTGCTACAATAAGATACTGAAACATTTAAACTTAAACCGTAAAAACAAATCTTAGTGAGTCCCCAAAATACCACATACCACCATACATAAAGTAATATGACCGTTTCAACCTAATTGAAGGCCATGTGCCAAATCATAATCTTACAATCACTTCCTGCCATGGGCCAAATCATGGTCTTTCATACAAATGTCACATGCCAAATCATGTTCTTCCATACAAATGTCTTAGGCCAAATCATTGTCTTTCAAACATACCCATGCAAGAGTCAAAAAAGACAACTAGCATCAAACATCCTACATAGTATAGTGATAAGACTCACCTCCCAGTCAAAGTAGGCTAACACCACAACTGGTAAGAATGTAAGGTTGGTACTAAACACCACTTCAACGGTAACATCCTAAAAATTTGCAATAAATTTGAACTTTAAAAAACGACATAAGTATAATCAAAATCATATATTTTACTCAAATGAAGTTTCAAAACCACAACCCCAAGATCAAGTAATTCCAAAAACCATTTAATAATTATAAATTCGAAATTCAAGAAAAGCATAATCCAATGTAACATCAAAACTCCAACAATCTGTCTTGAGCCAGTGTGTACTATCACACCTTGCTATCCTGAGTACCTACTGATCCTGAAATAGTAATTTTTAATGGAAAGGGAGTAAGCACAAAGCTTAGTGAATTTCACACATACACAATATCATATCATACAAGCTCTACCCCTAATACACATATAACAATAGTATTAGCCACACAACCACATATGCATGTTAAAGAACAAATCAGTAACAACATATACCTACTGGGACATATTTTATATGCACTATCCCCCTTGCTCACTACATTAAGCCCTTTAGACATATTGTCTAAGCCCGATCCCTTGAACCTAAACCCATTGGGATACATTGGTTATGCCCGATCCCCCTTGCTCAGTTCGTTGAGCCCTTGGGACACATTGGCTACGCCCGATCCCCGCTAGGATTCGTCAATCCCTCCTATATGTATTCCTCAGTATGTGAGAAAATACCATACCCCCACTAGACACTAACCTAACCTAGTGTTACTCTCATAAACACCCTATAACACACATGAGTTAAGAAAAGAATGCACAACATCACATAGTGTAGTGAAAAAGTCACCTTAAGTATCATTGTAAACCTCTAACTGCATCCTGGAACCCACTCACACCACTTACACCAAGTCACCCTTCAACACTTCTAAGAATAATAATCAAGATTAAAAATGCTACCATTCACCCTAAACATATAATTAAACTACTAGGTTAAATTTCTAAATTTTAACATGAAACAGCTGCCTGTTCAAGACCTGCTTCCCCCTAACCCATCCAAACCAAATTACGAAAACATATTCATGAACTTCAGGTCAACAACTTTCTATGGACTACTTTCACAAGTCAATACGATTTTTACACAATTTATAATGGATTTTACAAAACTACATATCAATGCAGCTCATTCCGGACTAGTCTGTGAAAATGACCATTTTCACCTTAGTTAGGACCAACATCAGATAAGGGAAAAAATAAAGGACATACTAGACTTAAAATATAAACTTTTAGAGTTTACGAATCCTAAATCTGACTCCTAATTATTTTTATAGAATTTTTACAAAACATGAGCATAATAGGTATTTTCTATAAATTCTCAGATTTAACTTATTGGGTTAACTTGGCATCTTAACCCAACAAGTCATCAACCATAAACTCTTAATGCTAGAAATTAAGTACCTAATGGTAGAAATAAGTAATCGAGTCAGATGATAATCCAAAACTCAAACCCAAACCCAAAGTACATTTTTTAAAGGAGAATTTCAAAGTACAATGCTAGAAAGATAAAATCATGAATTAGGGTTAGGTTTTTCTCCAAGTTCAGGACTCCTAAAATCAGAAACCACACCACCCATTTCCACCCTAGCACGGTGGGAAATAGTGTTTGTTGATGATAGCCATGGCCGAAGGCCATGGTAGTTCCCGGTCGTGCTAGAATCGCACGAAAGAAGAAGAAAAGAAGGGAAAGAGTTGCTTGACTTACTTGGAGAATATCACACCACTTCCTAGATTTTCCTTTGAACTTGATTGATTCCTTCTCCTTCACAAATACCTTTCACCCTCTTATTAGAGTAAACTATAATTTGTGACTAAGTAATAGTATAAAATATCGTATGTGAGTATGTTAAAGTGAGTAACTTTGTAATAGAAGTGTTTAGGCCAAAAAGGGTATTGTAACATCCAAAATCATAAGTAAAAATTTTAGTTTTTAATTCAACCAAAAACCATAAATATTCATTTCAAACCATCCAAAAGTATGTCAAAGTAAAAATAGTTATCAGAGTACAATCCTAAAATCATAAAAGTGCAGAAACATGTGTGGATGCGCCGTGATCAAGTTGGGCCCTTTCCCCTCGAACTGAAAGTACCTAAAGCAAAACTTAAACTGTAAGCACGAAGCATAGTGAGCTCTCCCCAAAATACCACATACCATACATACAATGGACCTCGCCCAACATCCATCGGGCCTCTCCCGACATTAGGCCCCGCTCAGTACAGATCTGTTAGTAAAATGCGATGGGCCCCACCCAACACGCTCATCAGGCCTCGCCTGGCATCGAGCCCCTACCGGTATACATGCAAACACATACAATACATGCAAGAGTCATACAGATAACTAGCATTCTAATAACAATCATCATTGGGCCAACATTGGTGCCTTCGACTCGCCAAAACACTGTGAGAAGACTCACCTCAATCAAATGATGAACAATCACATACACAGGCTACTGCTACGATAGGTCCTCAGATGAACACATCCAAACTAATTCTAATAAATACTCTGGTAATGACCACAACTAAAAGTCCATTCATAAATACTCATACAAAGGGTAAAATACCTTTTTTACCCTTCCTACCCTAAGCTCAATAAGCCATGGACCAAGCCTAAAGACCTAAGGCCCATGAAATGACCCAAAAGGCTTCTGGTGAGTGCGCCCTGCATACCACCAATATGCCCTACATATAACCTTCAACAGTGAGAAAACGGGGGTTGAAAGCATTACATTGGTCGTACGCATACGTACGCCCAACGTACTCCCTTGATGGCCAAACTCATGTTAAGCACTTAATAGCTTAATTCCAAACGTCCAAATCATAGATCTAGGTCATGGGGAACGTCTTAAATGATAAATTCATCAACTTGGTGCCTTTTCACGGTTCAAACAATGCCCAACACCCATTTCTAACACTCTAACTTCATATTATGACCATCAAATTTTGCATGGTTGAGCTAAATCCATCAAGATGACATTTTTATGAACAAGGAACCTCAAAAACATCAAGATCTACTATTATAAACTTTTGGAGTAACTTATACTCACAAGAACCAACTAAAGGGACCAAAATATGCCAAAAACCCTAACTAGCTTAGATCTAAACAAAGAATCACCAAGGTCAAAGACTTTATACCTTCTGGAAGATGATGAAAGTGAGTAGATTCTGGATCCACAAGCTTCAAATCAACAAGAGCTTCTCCAAGGGTTCTTCTTTCCTTCAAGGAGCACTAAACACACACCAAAACACACACATGACTCAATATTATCTAAAGAGGGATTATGGTTTCATGAAAGCTGCTTTGGGACGAAGGAGACTGATAATATAAGAAACATTGGGGTTATAAAGTGATTAAATAGGGTCCAAACTCTAAAATTTAGGGTTTGACTCTGGCTTGAGTACGCCCAACATACCATAGGTACGCCCAACGTACAAGGGGGAAAACCTTGTGTCCAAAGTTTGCCACGGTATGCCCAACGTATCATTATTATGCCCAGTGTAATAGACCAACATGCAAAATGTAACACTCAGATTCTGGTATGTCCCTTTAAGCCCCTGAGTTATTGATTTATTGTGAAAGAAGTCCCTCTGTATGCTGGGTGTACGTTTATGTACGCTTAACGTACATGGGACATATGGAGTCAGGATCTTTAGTTACATATGCGGGGCGTACGTAGCCTTTCATTAAAACCCAAATTTTCGGGCATGAGACCTATTTAAGCTCATTTATGACCTTGGACCCTCATTCTTATCAACCTCCACTGCCTTTGAAAGTCCCTAAAACCCTAGTTTCCATTGAGAGTGATCTTTAAGCTTGAAAGTGACATTAGTAGCCCTTTTTGGTGTGTTTGTAAGAAGAAGAAATTGGTGAGCAAGCCTTGGACATGGTTGAGCTTCAATATCCTGAATCTACATCATCTTAGGAAGCCTTTGGAGGTAAATAGTTCATACCTTGTTGATCCTCCTGCTATATTGAGTTAGGGTTTGGTTATGAGTTCATTTTTGGTCCATGGATCCTCTTTCATGAGTTTGGGAAACTCCAGAGGTTAGAAATGTTAGATCTTAGTCCCTTTGTTACGTTCGAAGCATAAAAATGTAATTTTTTTGATGGATATGAAGGCATTCATGAGTCTAGGACCTTTAAGTGAGATTTGGTAGACTAAAAGGAAGGTTGGGCTCCCATAAGTCATGCCAAGGCATAAAGTTGCCAACTTTATGCCCTAAGACCGTTTTTCCAATCGAGATCTGGTATTGGGATTCAATGTCTCCATGGTTTAAATGTCAAACGGCTGTATGGGTTGAGCTGGGCAATACGCTGAGTGTACCAAGGTGTACGCAATGCGTACTACATGGCAGACTAGTATGTTGCGCGTTCAAGGATTACGCCCCACATACGCTCCCAGTGAGCTTTTGGGCTTGTGTTGGGCTTTTGAGTCATTTGGGGCCCTAATTGGTTTTGGGCCTTGATCTGTTTAAAGTGGGTGGGCCTTTGAGCTTGCTAATGGGCCTAAAGTGGCGCTGTTGGGCCTTGGGGTCCATTATTGCTTTTGGGCCCTTATTTTGGGAATTTGGACTTAGGGTTTTGGCCCATGATTTGGATTGTGCCCTAACTCTAATTAGGGTAATTTGCGTATTCAATGTGAGATTTTTGGAGCGGTAGCTGAGCAGTTGGTATTTATCAGCAGACCGTGGTGAGTCTTCTCACTATATCAATGGGTCGAAGGCACCAATGTCGGCCCATTACTTGACATGTGGAATACTAGTTGACTACGTGTTTGCTTTCCTGAAAGACCTCGAGGGTAGCCCATGGCATTTGTATTGAAGACCATCGGGGTGACGCATGGCATAAAAGACCATGGGGGTAGCCCATGGCACTTGGATATCAGACCATGGGGGTAGCCCATGACATTCCAGGGAAAAGACCATGGGGTAGCCCATGGCATTTATATGTATGTTGTGTGGTATTTTGTGATTATATGTGATGGGTTTTGAGCATTCTAACACTTCCTAAGTGTACATGCAACCCTAATAACCTTGGATCTATGTTTGTCTAATTATCATGCAAAGTTGAATTCCAAGGTTATATTCCTATCTAGCATACATGGGGAACATTTTTAACTTGAATGAAAGATAGAATAACTTACCTTGTTGTTGATTATGATCCTTGAAACCTTGTGAGCCTAGCACCCCAAGTGTGATGCCTCAAATGCTTCACACAACACCAAATGCAAAGGAGTAAACTTTGAGAGAATCTTACACTTGCAAAATCGGCTCTAGCCCTCTTGTTTCTTAGTGTCGCCAATTTTGGTGGAGAATGGGTTTCTTATATAGTGTTGACACATCTAGGGTTACACCATGTAAACCCTAATGTGTCATGACTCTTCATTTCCATGACCCATGGGTTTGTAACTCCCATGGAGCATCCATGGAGCATCCTATGGGTGGAACCCAACTTGATAATCCATGGAGCCTCTTAGCCCACTATATAAGATATGGAAGATTTACATAATCTACCCATATATTTAATTAGTTATCTTTTGATCACTTAATTAATTCTAAATTAATTCTTGGTCAAACTAATTAAATAATATTATTAATATATTAGAACTTATAATATATTAATAAACCATAAGTGTTATTTCTCTCATTTTAGTTTATCCAATTGCATGGTGCCATGCAACCCAAATGAACCATGCCGGGTCGGGTCAAGTACATACCAGAAATAGTTATGGACTTAGACACCTTATCCAACAGTCTCCCACTTGGATAAGTCTAATAACTATAACTGCAATACTTCAGGAACCGATCGGCAATCGTAGCTCTTTCAAGGTCTCTCGGAACTGAGAAGATGATGATACGCCATTTAAGATAAGTGATCATATAATCCTCTGTTCTAGATATCAGCCGGACAAATACATGGAAACATGTCTTACTTATTGTCCAGCAGTTTGTTTCCCGATTTCCGATTTGTTTGACAAAGAACTTAATTGAACACATCAACTTAGTTCTGACCGGGCCCGGTACATAGGTCAAAACAAAATCATCGAGGGGCCCAGATATCAGCTTCTAATCCAAGAAGGAACAGATAAACTTCGACTCATATGTTTGTTCTACTACTCATTGAATTATACACAAGAGCACGTTTTATAACATTGAGTTACCAATGCGTTTTCGTACAATCAATGCATAACCAACTCATAAGTAACAAATCATATATCTAGGTTTGAAGACTTATATGATATTACCGTCTCACGATCACTCGAGATAAATTCCATGAAGTGATTCCAGTGAGCGTGGGTTGAGTCCAATGCTCAGAACTTATGAGCACTCATGAGTGTTGTAGCCATGTCCAACAACTTAGACCTCTGCAACCAATCATGACAGTCTTGATTCATACCTACTTCCGACATATGACCGACTGTGGAGGTTCGAATAATATGATATACCAAACATAATTATTCTGGAAGTCAAAACATGCAAAAGAAATATAGTAAACGATCGACAAGAGATAGCAACACTTTACTCATAAATAAAACACCTTTTATTCATCATCTAATGTCAATTACACTTTACAAATTTCAAGGTTATCTAACTACTAAATTTACTATCATCCTTCAGCCCTATGCTCCGAGCATGCTGGAGATGCTTAGCCCGAGTCTGTCGCTTCGTGAGGGGATCTGCTGGATTCTCATCCGATGATACCCTCTTTGCCACGAGGAGTCCTTCTTCTATTCGATGCCTGATGAAATGTTATTTTCTGTCGATGTGTCTGGATCTCCCGTGATCCCTTGGTTCCTTGGCTAAGGCAACTGCACTTTCACTATCACAAAAAATTTCCATTGGCTCTTTAATAGCTGGTACAACTCCAAGGTCTCCAATGAAGTTCTTCAGCCATATCGCCTCCTTTGCTGCCTCGCTAGCTGCTATATACTCTGATTCGCAAGTTGAATCAGCCACTGTCTCTTGCTTGGAACTCTTCCAAGAAATTGCTCCTCCATTTAAGGTAAAGACCCAGCCTGACTGAGAGCGGAAATTATCCCTATCAGTCTGAAAGCTAGCATCACTATACCCTACAACTCTCAAGTCTTCACTCCCACCGAGGGTAAGGACCCAGTCCTTAGTCCTCCGTAGGTACTTGAGGATATTCTTTACCGCAGTCCAGTGTGCCTTGCCAGGGTTCCCCTGATACCTGCTAACCATGCTCAAAGCAAAGGCTACATCAGGTCGAGTACACGTCATAGCATACATGATCGATCCTACAGCCGAAGCATAAGGTATTCGACTCATTTTTGCTATCTCAGCCTCAGTACTAGGGCTTTGTGTCTTACTCAATCTGGCGTTACTCTGGATGGGTAACTCTCCTTTCTTGGAGTCCTGCATGCCGAATCTCTTCAGCACCTTATCCAAGTAGGTACTCTGACTAAGTCCAATTAGTCTTTTACTCCGGTCTCTCAAGATCCTTATCCCTAGAATATAGGCAGCTTCTCCTAGGTCCTTCATAGAGAAACACTTCCCAAGCCAGGACTTAACTTCCTGTAGAGTTGGGATGTCATTTCCTATGAGTAGTATGTCATCCACATACAATACCAAAAAGCTAACTATACTCCCACTAGCCTTGACATATACACAAGATTCATCTTCACTCCTAGAAAAGCCAAATTCTTTGACTTTCTCATCAAAGCAAAGATTCCATCTGCGAGGTGCTTGCTTTAACCCATAAATGGATTTCTCAAGCTTACACACTCTATTAGGGTACTCTGTATTGACAAAACCCTCTGGCTGACTCATGTAAACATCCTCAACCAACTTTCCATTAAGGAAAGCGGTTTTGACATCCATTTGCCATATTTCATAGTCATGAAATGCAGCTATGGCTAACAGAACCCTAATAGACTTAATCTTGGCCACTGGAGAAAAGGTCTCATCATAATCAACTCCCGGAGTTTGTGAGAAACCCTTTGCAACCAGTCGTGCCTTATAAGTGTGTACATTACCATCCATGTCGGTCTTCTTCTTGAAGATCCATTTGCACCCTACAGTCTTACGACCTGGTACATTCTCAACCAAGTTCCAAACTTGATTGTCATACATGGATTGTATCTCGCTGTCCATTGCCTCTTTCCACTTGGCTGACTCAGGGCCTGCCATGGCTTCCGCGTAACTGTTAGGTTCATCCAGACCTATCAGTGTCTCATCACTGATAAGTGTATCACCTTCCGCAGTAGTATGGAATCCATAGTAATGCTCAGGTGCATTCCTAACCCTTGTGGAACGCCTCAGAGGTACAGACTTGTCAATTGGCTCAACAGGAGTTTCCTCCTCAAGTTGAGTGCTAGGGTTTGAAGTTCCTTCACCATTTGACTCTTGAATTTCTTCAAGGTCAACTTGTCTCCCACTGTCTCCTTGGCTTATGAACTCTCTCTCTCGAAAGAAAGCCCTCCTAGCTACAAAGACCACATTCTCACTAGGTCTGTAGAAGAGGTAACCAAAGGATTTCTGTGGGTAGCCGATGAAAATACACCTCTCACTTCGAGGTTCGAGCTTATCATGAGTCTCGCATCTCACGAAAGCCTCGCAACCCCAAATCTTAATGTGGTCTAGTTTGGGTACTTTACCAGTCCACATCTCATGAGGAGTTTTGGCAACTTTCTTTGTGGGAACTAGATTAAGGATATGGGCGGCAGTCTCTAAGGCATACCCCCAAAATGAGATTGCTAGCGAAGCTCGACTCATCATGGAACGAACCATATCTAACAAGGTTCGATTACGCCTCTCAGCTACACCATTCAACTGCGGTGTCCTTGGAGGTGTCAATTGTGAGACACTCCCACATTCCCTAAGATAGTCGAGGAACTCTGAACTAAGACACTCACCACCTCGATCGGATCGAAGCATCTTAATGTTCCCGCCCAATTGATTCTCGACTTCTTGTTTAAACTCTTTAAACCTCTCAAAAGTCTCTGACTTATGCTTTATTAAGTAGACATATCCATATCTACTATAATCATCAGTAAAAGTCAAATAATAACGATTAGCATCCCTTGTGGCATGTTTGAAGGGCCCACACACATCCGTGTGTATAAGATCCAACAAACCTTCACCCCTCTCACAAGAACCTGTGAAGGGTGACTTTGTCATTTTTCCAAGTAAGCATGATTCGCAACTATCATCTGACTTTAGGTCAAATGACTCCAATACTCCATCCTTTTGGAGTTGGCCTATGCGTTTCTTGCTTATATGTCCAAGACGACAATGCCATAATGATGCTTTATCCAAGTTATTATCATTAACAGAATCAATACACAATAAATTATTTCCTAAGTTATCAACCACGGATACAGTTTCATACACACCATCACAAGGTAATGCTTTAAAATAAAGAACATTATTAAAGAAAGCATTAATCGAACCAACTTCATTATCAAATGAAAAGGTGAAACCTTGTTTATACAATGCATGAAAGGAAATAATATTTCTTGCCATTTCTGGCGAATAACAACATTTATTCAAATCTAAACTAAACCCACTACTTAGCGATAAAGTATAAACTCCAATCTTGGTGACAGGTAAAGCTTTCCTATTCCCCATGATTAAGTTTATTCTTCCATGCTCCACATTCTCACTTCTTCTTAGTCCCTGCAAATCAGAACATATATGAATACCACAACCGGTATCAAGGACCCAAGAGTTAGAATGGGGTGAGTTATTAGATAAGATAGTGTAAATACCTGCATGGTTGGGTTTAACTTTCCCATCCTTCACATCTTGCTGGTACTTTGGGTAGTTCTGCTTCCAATGTGACTTTTCATGGCAATAGAAGCATTCAGCCTCTTTAGGGTCAGAAGAAGGAGTGACCAAACGTTTCTTGGTTCCACTTTAAGAAGAGCCATCAAGGGTCCTAGCCTTGGTACCCTTCGAAGAGCTCTTCCTCTTCTTCCCTCTACCTTTCCCGATTGCCAAAACCGGGGCGGAGTTTGGAGTAGGAGTTTTAACAACCGACTTACCCTTAAGACCTGTTTCTGCGGTCTTGAGGAGTCCCTGAAGTTTGCTGAGTGTGACCTCTTCCTTATTCATGTGATATGTCATGCGGAATTGATCATAACACGATGGTAAGGAGTGCAAAATGATATCTATTGCAAGCTCCTCAGGGAAGTTCACATTAAGCTTCAGCAACCGATCCACATACCTTTGCATTTTCTGCATGTGGCTCGTAACGGATTCCCCGTCCTTCATCATGGTTGTTATGATAGAGCATATGATTTCATACCTCTCTTGTCGTGCACTTTGATGGTATCTTTCCATCAGATCTTGGTGCATTTCAAAAGGGTAGAAGTCCTCATAGGACTTTTGGAGTTCCGCTGTCATGGTGGCCAACATGATGCATGCCACTTTTGTAGCATCCCTTTCATGTGCCCGGAAGTCAGCGATCTCCTGGGGAGTTGCAGTGGTCTCATCAATCTCCTTAAGCTCCTTGTCAAGGACATATTCTTTGTCCTCGTAGCGGGTAATCATCCTGATGTTTCTGATCCATTCATTGAAGTTGGATCCATCAAAAGTGACTTTCCCACACAAGTTCATAAGGGTAAAGGAGACATTAGGATTAGAGCCAGAAGCAGCATTGTTTGAAGACATCTGAAAGAAGAGAACAAGATTAGTTTAGATATTAAGAGAGTCCTTAATAAAACACCCAAATGTAATATTAAGGCTAGGATCCAATCACAATATATTATAACTTAGAAGAGGTATGCCGTAATCCAAGCTATAAATATTTGAAAGGTAGGTGAATGACGATTCACCAATTTCCACCATGAAAAACGAAATATAGATATTAGGTTTTTAATTGGTTCTTAGAAATTCCTAGATTCTTTTGAGATTCAATGAACTTTTCAAAGGCATGTTTCAATCTCGAGTGTGCCCTCCAAGTTTTGTGACTGGGATACCGAGGATCACAAAACGAGGTGTGAAGTAACCATGCAAATCACTTGGTACCCTCAAGGTTTATCACTCAATCGATGTGCCGGTAAACCACACACGCTCCACCGATGCTATGGTAAACCTTAAGTCACCCTTTACCTACCTTGTTAAGTCCAAGTTAGTGTGCCGGTTAACCACACACGCTCCACCAACGACTTAAACAAAGTGTAAAGTGTAATTTCATGGATTAGCACCTTATTCACATTTTCCTAAAGTAACTAAGATTGGGAGTTTAATAAAAGCATTTAGTTACTTTATAATATTCATCATACTTTTAATGAGAATTTATAAGTCCTTGTCCTACCCGTTCGGCTAACGACCCTCCACCGATCAAGGAAGCGGTGGGTGAGAGTGGACACCCATTAAGTTGCCATTTTATAGGCAACAACCTTATACCCCCCTTATAGACCGGCTTCATGAATGAGGCGTACTAGCGGTAAGACGACTTGATCTTATACATATATATATATATATATATATATATATATATATATATATATATATATATATATATATATTAGTAACTTATAATATTATAAAGTATAAGGGTTGAATTTTAACTTTTAAAATTCTAAGGGTTGGAACTAAAGTTTTAATCAAGACTTTACTTGTTCCAAAACTTGAGGGCAAGTTTTGTAAACTTCAAAAACTTTTCATTTCTTATAACTTATGAATTAATTGAGTAATAAAAATGAAGACTCTTCATTTTTATAACACGTGTGTTCTTTTAATGGCTTTAATAAAAGTGAGACTTTTGGTTTTCCATAACTTGAGAACAAGTTATGGACTCCATTAAAACACATTATGATCATGAATTAAACTACCATGAAGGTTACAAACAATTCCTATGATCATCTAATCTTCATAAGTTCAAGAACATGAATATGAACACTTTCAAGAATACAAAATTACACTTAAAAAAAACTTGTAATTTTGATAATTGCCATTGTAAATGGATTATCATAAACATTACACCATCTAAAACAAGTTTTAAAACACCAAAACAGTTTAGGGTAATGTTTCTAGTCCATTTCCAGCAACAAATGTCGAAATTCTGAAAACTGCAGCCTCTACTCGTCGAGTGCAAGAACAGACTCGACGAGTAACTTACACAAAAAAACAACAAACAAACCTAGGCTCTGATACCACTGATGGGTTTTGAGCATTCTAACACTTCCTAAGTATACATGCAACCCTAATAACCTTGGATCTATGTTTGTCTAATTATCATGCAAAGTTGAATTCCAAGGTTATATTCCTATCTAGCATACATGGGGAACATTTTTAACTTGAATGAAAGATAGAATAACTTACCTTGTTGTTGATTATGATCCTTGAAACCTTGTGAGCCTAGCACCCCAAGTGTGATGCCTCAAATGCTTCACACAACACCAAATGCAAAGGAGTAAACTTTGAGAGAATCTTACACTTGCAAAATCGGCTCTAGCCCTCTTGTTTCTTAGTGTCGCCAATTTTGGTGGAGAATGGGTTTCTTATATAGTGTTGACACATCTAGGGTTACACCATGTAAACCCTAATGTGTCATGACTCTTCATTTCCATGACCCATGGGTTTGTAACTCCCATGGAGCATCCATGGAGCATCCTATGGGTGGAACCCAACTTGATAATCCATGGAGCCTCTTAGCCCACTATATAAGATATGGAAGATTTACATAATCTACCCATATATTTAATTAGTTATCTTTTGATCACTTAATTAATTCTAAATTAATTCTTGATCAAACTAATTAAATAATATTATTAATATATTAGAACTTATAATATATTAATAAACCATAAGTGTTATTTCTCTCATTTTAGTTTATCCAATTGCATGGTGCCATGCAACCCAAATGGACCATGCCGGGTCGGGTCAAGTACATACCAGAAATAGTTATGGACTTAGACACTTTATCCAACAATATGTTATGTGGTATTTGGGAAACTCGCTAAGCTTTTGCTTACAGTTTGTATTGTGGTTTCAAGTACTTCCGGTACTAAGGGGAAGGGCCCGACTTGATGGCGCAACATTCACTCTCCACCGTTTTCCGCACTTACTGATATTATTACTCTGATAATTGGACATGTTTATTATGTAATGGATCTTTGAAGCAAATTATAGATGCAATTTCCTATTTGAAAATGAAAAAATTTTATTTGGTTTTTTGGTTGTTACAAATTGGTATCAGAGCCTTGGTTTGAGGGATTCAGGCACACACTCAGGTGTGTCAGAAGAAATGATAATCTTTTCAAAAGAAAAAGAACCAAATTTCTCTGAAAAAGGTTTTCTTAAGTAAAAGGGAGAGTGCAATGCGTGCGATCGGCCAAGATCAAGTAAGTGTTTTCCAAAAATTAACCATACTTATGTATTGAAGCTAGTATGTTGGTATGTGACGTGCATGCTAGAGTAGGGCTAAGGATACCTTCATGGATTCTATGATAAAATTTCCTAATTTTTGTGATGCCTTATAGCCTAGGAAAATTTGATGCCATATATTTCTTGAAGTCAATGTTGACTCTGTTATTTACTAAGTGTATGCTTTCAATGTTATATATGCTTAGGATTGCATAGCCCTAGAATGATGGATTCTGCCTCATTTCCTGTTCCTTGTTTGGTTTTGGACTTAGGGTAGAAACTTTATTTGACAGTCTATGTGATTGTATTTGTGTATAACTTGCATGCATAAGGCAACCTGTAGTGTTGATTGAGGTTTCTCGTTCTAGGAGGAATGAGAAATCATAGAAGAGTCTACGATGTGTGTGATGTATTATATAAGTTATGTTTCTGAGTATAGTTGGGTGAATTAGAGGTATCAGGTATGACCTTGAGGAAGGTACAGGTAGGTGTGGAAGGTAGTATTGGGCCCATACTACTGAAAGCACATGACTTGTACCCGAGACAAGAGCAGACCTGGAAGCTCTAAGGAGTTCGGTGAGGAGGAATTCCTTCGAACTTCTTATCAATTGTTTCTATGTTGTATTTTCAGTTGAGGATGGTGATGACTACTTGAGGGGGTTCAGTTTCGCGATTGAGTTCTGGTTCGGGTTTTGGAATCGGTGCGGAACCGATTGATGAGAGGCCGCGAGAGCTCATCGCAACCGAGGTTACTCGTGGCATCCTTGACGCTACCCTGGTGATTTTCGGTACTGTCAATGAGGGGCATGGAGATCATAAAGGAGCGACTCAGATCATTTCGAGCCGAGATTGCCGCGGGTCAGATTGGGACTCGAATCCCTCGTTCTGGGAGTTCAAGGCGTTCAGAGCGTGTAAGTTTTTTGAGGCTAAAGACCCAATTTCTAGCCGCCGCTGGATCACTAACATGGAGAATGCTCAACGCACGATCTTTTTCCTGAGGCGGAAAAAGTAGGAATCGCGTCCTGCATGCTGAGGGACCAAGTGTGGGACTGGTGGGAGGAGGTTACCCGTGAGGTAGGGATGATGGGTGTGACAGTGATGGCATGGGAGGAGTTTATGAAGAGGTTTGATCAGGAGTTTTTACCAACCATTGAGGTGCAACAGATGGTGAGGGAGTTCCGGGACCTTCACCAGAATACGTAGTATGTGGCAGAGATCACCGCCAAATTTATAGAGAGTGCATTGCTAGTTTCATAGTAGGCTACGGATGAGGAGATGAAGAAGACAAGATATCATGCTATGCTGAGGGATGATATCGGGGAGTTCGTGAGCTTTTCAGGGTGCAAGACCCTGAATGATATGATTGAGAAAGCTCGTGAGCAGGAAATCGAGTTGGAGCTCCGGATGAAGGGGAGGCCGAAACAGGTACAGACAAAAGTGGGCCAGGCCAAGAAGCCTAAGACCTCCGATATTTCTAGTAGAGGTCAGCAGGTTTGGGGCCATTGTGCCAAGTGTGGTAAGCCGCACAGCGGGGCCTTTCGGGTAACAGGCTCAGTATGTTACAGTTGTGGTCAGTCGCGCCACATGAGCAGGGAGTGCCCTAAGAAGGGCTTGATTTGTTTTCACTGCAACCAGACCGGCCATAAAAAATCCGATTGTCCGAGGTTGTCTGGTGGAGCAGTGGTGGTGCCTGCGCCAACCACCTTGAGGATTACTGATGGCCGCCAAGGCAAGGCGGAGGCACATAGGGTGAAGAGCAGAGCGTTTCAGTTGACCACCGATGAGGCCAGAGTAGCACTGGATGTAGTTACTGGTATGTGACTTAACTCTATCTTTTATTGTTTTCTTATTATGCTTATGTTTGTTATGATCTTGTATATGACCTTTTTGGTCAATGGGTTGTTGGCTCATGTTTTATTTGATTCGGGGGCTACCCGATCCTGTATATCTCTTGCGCTCAACAAGAAGTTTCGAGATGCGGGGACTTTGGACTCCCCTATGGAGGTGGAGATTGTGGATGATCGCACTGTGAGCACTGAAAGGGTATTCCGAGGATGTGTTCTGAACATGTTCAGTGAGAGGTTTCCTATCGATTTGGTACCGATTCCCTTGAGGGGATTGAAGGTGATCATCAGGATGGACTGGTTGGGGCCCAATGGGGACGTCATAGATTGTGAGCGTTAGTTGGTGAGTGTTCGAACCCCAAGTGGGGGAGAACTAATCATTACTAATGAGGGAGCTTCGCACAGACCAACTCTCTGTTCAGCTTCGACGGCTAGGAGGCTTCTTCAGCAGGGTTGTTCTAGGTTTCTGGCTTATGTTTCAGATTTGTGGGTTGAGACCACGTCAGAGTTGATCAGGGTACCAATTATGTGAGATTTTCCCAACGTCTTTCCCAAGGAGTTGCCGGGAGTTCCTCCCGAGAGGCAGGTTGAGTTTTGGATCGATTTGATGCCTGGTTCGGCTCCAACATCCGAGGTACCATATCACCTAGCACCACCTGAGATGCAGGATTTGTCTACACAGCTGCAGGAGCTGCTAGACAAGGGTTTTATCTGTCTAAGCGGTTCCCCGTGGGGAGCAGCAATCCTGTTTGTGAAAAGAAGGACGAGTCTCACAAGATGTGTATTTATTATCAGGAATTCAACATGCTAAAGGTGAAGAACCGTTAACCACTTCAAAGGATCGACGACTTATTTGATCAGCTTCAGGGTGCATCTTGGTTCTCCAAGATTAATCTTCGGTCAGGATATCATTAGACGAGAATCAGGGATGAGGATATACAGAAGATGGCCTTTATAACTCGTTATGGTAATTATGAGTTTGTGGTGATGCCTTTCGTGCTCACCAATGCACTAGCAACGTTCATTGATCTCATAAACTGGGTTTGCAGGCCGATGCTGGATCGGTCTGTGATTATTTTCATTGATGATATTCTGGTCTACTCCAAGACCAAGGAGCAGCATGAGCAGCATTTGTGAGAGGTGTTGGAGACCTTAAGGAGGGAGAGGCTTTATGCCAAATTCTCCAAATGTAAGTTTTGGTTGCGTGAGGTGCAATTTTTGGGGCACATCATCAACCAGGGTGGTATCTTGGTGGAACCGGCCAAGATTAAGGCTGTGATGCGTTGGGAAGTTCCGAAGAACGCATCTGAGATTCAGAGTTTTGTGGGTCTTGCGGGGTATTATTGGATATTTATTCAAAACTTCTCCAAGATAGCAGTGCCTTTGACCCGCCTGACCAAGAAGAATGTGATTTTTCGGTGGGGTCCAGATCAACAGTTGGCCTTCGAGACTCTGAGGCAGAGATTGTGCGATGCCCTGATTCTCGCATTACCTAAGGGATTGGATGATTTTGTGGTTTATTGCAATGCTTCTCATTCGGGATTGGGAGTTGTCCTTATGCAAATTGGGCATGTGATTGCTGTTGGATTTGGTGTCTAAGCCCATAACTATAACTGGGATGTACTTGACCTGTTTATAGCATGGTCCTTTTGGGTTGCCTTCACCAGTGCAATTTGATAGGATGGACTTTTGAGAATAAGGTTATTTGTGATTTATTAATATATTATAAGTATAATATATTAATTGAGAAATCATATTAGTTAATTAGTATTGATCAAGAACTAATTTGGAATTGATTTTGTGATCAAAAGAGACTAATTAAATATATGGGGATTGATTATGTAAATCAATCATTCCTATAGCGTGGGCCAATGATCCATGGTTATTTAGGATGGGCTAAACCAATGAGATAGTCTATGGATAGTCCATGGAGGTTTAACCCATGGAGCCTAAGTAATATGAAAGGTCATGGTGAATTAGGGTTTGCATGGATGTAACCCTAGCATTTGCAACACTATAAAAGGAACCCCTCATGGCCAAAATCGGCTCCTCCCATGCATCTAAGAAGAGCATAACCGATTTTGTGCTAAGTAACTTATTCTCTCAAGCCTCCTCTTGCATTTGGTGTTTGTGACACATTGGAGGCATCACACTTGAGGTGCTAAGCTTTCAAAGGCCAAGAACTACACCCTACATCAGGAGGTATTCATCTAAACTAGTTTTTATGTTGTATATCTTCACTTGTATGCTAGTTAGGATGTATGCTTTGGAAAACTGAAAATGCATGTATAATTAGAGAAAACATAGATCCAAAGTATCTAGGGTTGCATGTGCACCACAGGAGTGTTATAGTGCTCAAAACCCAACAGTGGTATCAGAGCCTAGGGTTGTTTTCTATTATATTTGATGCTTGCTATTTTTCAAAGTTGAAAAAATCGATTTTCTGGCCTCTGACAGATGAACTCGCCAAGTCCACTGGCTGACTCGACGAGTCCACTCAGTAAAAGGGCAACTCGACGAGTCATGATCATGCACTCGTCGAGTAGACGCCTCTGTTTGCAGAATTTCAAGTTTTTGGCCTGGATTGAATATGGATCACTACTACAAACTGTTTTTGTATCATTCAAAAGTTTTTTTTTGATAGGGTAGTGATTGTATTCATCCAATATACAAGATAATTGTCAAAGTTTTAAGATAATTGTTAATTTATATGATAAACAAAGTTGCTTGTAAATTGTTGACTTGGTATTATCTTGTTTATGAGTTTAGTTAGATCAATCATGAATTATATGATTAATTTATTTGTTGTAATTGATCTAAATGATTTTAATGACTTCCATCACTTGTCCTCAAGTTATGGAACATGAAAAGTCTTTTCATAAATGTTTTCTATGAACTCCATAACTTGTCCTCAAGTTATGGAAAATCAAGAGTTTTTTCATAAAACCAACATTAACTCATGAGTTAAGGATATAGAGAGTTTTGACAAGTTTCAAAACTTGCCCTCAAGTTTTGGAATTTGTAAAGCCTCACTAATGAAACTTTAATTCCAAATCCTAGAGTTTTAAAAGTTAAAATTCAACCCTTATACTATTATAATATTAAAAGTTAATACTTATATATATTTATAAGACAAGTCAGTCTTACCGTTAGTAGGCCTCATTCACGAAGCCGGTCTATAAGGGGGGTATAAGGTTACTGCCTATAAAATGGTGGTTTAATGGGTGTCCACTCTCGCCCACCGCTTCCTTGACTGGTGAAGGGTCGTTAGCAGAACGGGTAGGATAGGACATTAATTCTCATTAAAAGTATAATGATAATTATAAAGTAATTAAAATTTTATTAAATTCCCAATCTTGGTTACGTTAGGAAAAATGTGAAATGGTGCTAATCCATGAAATTGCACTCTGCACCTTGTTGAGTCGTTAGTGGAGCGTGTGTGTTTAACCAGACACACTAATCTGGGACTGACAGTGCGTGGCAAAGGGTATCTTGATGTTAATCATAGATCAATGGATCGCGTGTGGTTAACCGACACATTGATTATGTGATTTGTAACATTGAGTGTACCAAGGTAATTTGCATGGTTATTTACACCTTGTTTGTGATCCTCGGCATCTCAGTCACAAACTTGAAGGGCACAATCGAGATTTAAATATGCCATTGAAAAGTTCAATGTATCTCAAAGGATCTAGGAATTTCAATCCAATTAAAACTTAATAATCTATTTCGTTTTTCATGGTGGAAATTGGTAAATCGTCATTTACCTACCTTCAAATATTTTACAATTGGAGTACGGCATCCCTCTCCGCAATTGTAGAATATTGTGTTGGGTCCTAGCCTTAATATTTCGTTTTGGGTGTTATATTAAGGACTTAAATCAACTAACTTGAATTTCTCCCATTATAGATGTATAGGCCAGACAACTATGGTCTTCCCGAATCTGTTGGAAAAAGCTTTCCACATGAAGATGATATTCCACAATATCATACTTCACTTCCTCCACTTCCTCCAATTATTCTCCTTGACCCACATGTTTGTCGACTTGAAAAGTTCAAGGTCACTCAAGCCCTATTGGCAAGCAAACATGAAGATGGAAGGTCTATGTGTGCACATGTCTTGGAGATGAAGTCACACATTGACAGGCTGGGAGTGTTAGGAGTCGATGTCTCGAGGAAGTTCGCTGTTGACTTGGTTCTTCAGTCACTTCCCAAGTCGTATAGTCAGTTTGTTAAAGACTACTATATGATAGACCGTGACGTGACCCTTATTAATCTTACATATTTGCTTATTGCTGCTGAGTCTGCAATGATTTGGCGCACTGGTAAAGCAAATTCGATTGGAAGATCTACTTCCCAAACTTCCATGGAAATTGACAATGGAAACATTGGAAGTCCAGAAAAGATTTCTCTTTCCAAGGGAAAGGGAAAGGCCAAGTCTGAGATTATCCCCTGTACCATTCCAGAAGAGTTTGTTTGTTTCTATTGCCAAGAAAAGGGACATTGGAATCGAAGTTGCCCTGACTACCTAAGAAGTTTAATCAAATTGTATGGTTCTACTTCAGGTAAGTCAACCATCTAACTCTATTAAGTTCCTGTTTGTAGATTCTTAATACATGATGTGATAAGATTACATTTTAACATTTTGTAGGATCAAAGGAAGCTTAAAGGAAAGGCATGCTGAGTCTGATCGCGAAGAGATGGATTTCGATCGCATGGTTCGATGATTGGATTTTTGAGCTGATGCTAGGAGTTGTGATAGATTGCTTAGAAATGTTTAGTAACATAGTTTTCATTTGTAATTGCATTGTAAGGAAAAGTTTTTCCGCACATTTTTATAAATAAATAAAATTTTGATTTTATCTTATTTTATATTTCCTTGCAATGACATTTGTGAAAATTGATGTTTGTATGTTTCTATTGTTAGGAATGTTGAAAATGGATTTGATTCTTTCGTTTGTGGTAGTGTCAAAATTTACCAAATAAGGGAAGATTCTCATCACCCAAGTTTCAATTGGATAGAAACTTGGAATCATGGAACTTGTATTGTGTGATGCATGATAACCTTCATCTTTGGGAAATTAAGACTAATTCCTTGTTCACATGTATATGTGAGTCAAGTGAAGGACTAAGAGATCGAGTACACATTCTTGTGCAATGGTCAAGTCCACCACAAAGAACGATAAGACTATTGGTCATGATTTACTAAAGTTTAGTAAATATGGTTGTGCTTACAAGATTAAATATAATTCTGAATCGTTGGAAAAGTTTCAATGTATAGCAGATCGAATAGGAAGAATCAAAGTTGGCAGAAAGATAAAAGTTTCTCCAATCTGAAAAGAGGGGAGAGTATTTGAGTATCGTGTTTTATGATTGTCTTAGTGATTATGAAACCATACCATAATTGATCCTCTAAGAGCATCTTAGTGCACTTGTATGGCTAGGAAGAGGAATCGTGAATTGTTGAAATGGTTAAACCAAGAAGATAAATCATACTTCGTTCCAAAATCAAGTCTTAGAGTCATACTCCAAGATTGTATTTTGAGTGACATGTCCTAAGAAGGTTTGTAACACATCATAGAATGTGGAGTAGAAAGGTTTTCTTGCTCATGCACATTTGAGATTGGTAGTTGTGTGTAAGTCCCCAAATCTGCTTGTGTATCAATCAGATCCGTTTGATGGTGCGGAATCCCAATCAAACGGATGATTTCAGATCAAATAGAAGAGAAGGAGAAGAAGAAGAAGATGAATCTATGATGTATTCAATGAAATGATTGAAGCTCCATACACATAGTTCACACACACTCTTCTCTCTTGTTTCTCTCACACCTTAGAATGCACACACTTAAGCTCCTTGGCTCTTACCCTCACATGCACTTCTCACCCTATATATATATGGACCTAAGGCCAAGCCCAAAATACAATTAATCCTATACTATTTTCGGCCCAAATAATAAAAACAATAAATGCTTAGAAAAGCAAAGTATAAACCAAATTTTGACCCAACAATCTCCCCCTTGGTTTATAGCTTTCTTTTCTAAATGACCCAACAAGCTCCCCCTAAAAAGGTAGCTGGTTTTTCTTGTTAATATTCATTGTGAGCTTGGCTTCATCATTTATCTTCAAATTCTTCAAAACTTCAAGATGAACTTGATGAATCTTCAATGAATGACTTCATCTGGAGTAGTTGGGCTTATCTTCAAAATTTGACATTGAACGCGCATTGGGTGAGGAGGCTTATTGAAAAGATTCTTGAAAGATAGCGCTTTCAGCTTGAGAATCTTCAGATAGAACATCAGAGAGAACGAATCTTCTGGATCACTTCAGCAGGTACATAGATAACAGCAAATTGATTGAGGAGGCTTCAATGCAATCTGTCACATAATCTTCAAGTGCAGCTTCACCTTGCTTCTAGGGTTGAAACATTGAATGTCGAAAGAATAATCTTCATTTCTTGCTCCTTCGAATGAGAATTCTTCGATGATCACGGATGAAGCCATGGCACAGAAAATCTTCGATACAGTCTCCATGAGTCTCATATACACCTGGATTTACTTTTCAAGACAAAACAAAACTAAAAGAAAACTTAGCACACAAATTAAAACATAAACTAAAATATTTTTGAGTTTTTGATTTTTCTGATTTTTGTTTGATTTTTAATTTTCTGATTTTTTTTTGATTTTTAATTTTTTGATTTTTGTTTGATTTTTTTTAATTCTCCCCCTAAATTTGTGCATAGAGGAAAACTGTGAACAAATTTAACAAAAACAAAGATATTTGGGATCAAAGTTGTTAGACAGCCTTAATCCGTTTATCGGTACCTCCCCTTTCATGAATAGATCTGGTCGATCGCCGGTATTGTGGTCCACTTAAGCACGAAAAATTGTGACAAATTTTGGACATGCTATAAGTGACAAGACAAGTTGATCCTATGTTCCTAGATAAAACTTCCTAAGGACCATTCATCTGACGACGACCAAGGATATTATTGTCCACCTAAGTTGAGAAGCGAGATCTACAGACAATCTAGAATTATTCAATTTTAGATGTACTAGAACATGTTTCCCGCTTCCTGATATACCCCAATAATCAAGAACTTCCGAGATACTCCTTACTTTAGGTGAGCAGACTATTATTAATAGGGAGGATAGATGTAGAATGCATATGTTGTACACTCAGGTCGGATCTTTCAATCTCGCAGAGAGTGAAACATATGACTGACTAGAATTTCAGAGGGATTGAGAAGTAGAAGGTTGCATATGCTGTGTACCAGGTCGGATTGTTAATCACGCAAAGGAGACAACATATGGCTAACAGATAGGAAGAATTGCATAGATAGAAGATGCAGAGAAATAGAGTTGCATATGCTGCAGTCCAGGTCGGATCTTTTGATCACACAGAGGAGGCAACATATGACTAACAGTAGGAGAGAAAGAAAATAATTTCCTACAGACCTACTTTATCGGAATTCCCCAGTCGCCCCGTCAATATCGGAATTAAGGACAAAATCCGTACATCGAGGAAAAGTTAAACCACAGTTCTAGATACGAATTTCTTTAATGTGACTGGTGGATTCTCATTCATATCTCCCTGCTCAACCTATCCAAGCGTCGTATTGTCAGGCTAAATGGAACTATCTAGGTCAGAATTTATCAAGTCTCTAGATTCCTTAAGTTCATCTGTACCTAGTCAAGTCCATTTAAATCTTTCGTGCTTACCAGCGCATCGAACACAGAGCCTAGACAATTCAGCTTTGGTACTTTACACAGACTCAGATTGCCTGTTATCACTTGTTGATATCACTTCCCAATAATACCTACTAACGAAAACTATAAGAAAATAAAAGATTAACTTCAAAATGAATAAGTGTAAAATAAACTCAGGAGTATCGAGAAGAAAACTCAAACCGTAATTCACCGATTGAATTTGCATCCAGAAGGTCTGAGAACAGCATGCATAATCTCGTAACAGATCCGAAAATTCTTCATGTCATTAAGCACTAACCCCATGTGTGATCCCTTCCTTTCTTCCTTTCCCACAAAGGACACATACTCTCAAACAAAGTTCTGAATGTTGTACAGTTGAGAGATGTCTCCTATCAAGTGCCTGGAACAGCCACTATCAACAAACCGAAGTCTGATGATATGCCTCCATAGCTGTTCCGACACCGAGCGGGATCAGTTGGTCTTTGGAACCCAGTCCATTTTGAAACTGGGTTGACCTTTGTCATCTTTGCAAGGAACTCTCTCCCACGACATATCCTGCATATCACAAATAGAAGATGACGAAATATTAGAATCGTTAGATGATTTGGGAGATTGAACCTTTGGTACCCATTTATAGTTGGGTTTAATCCATTTCTTTTTCGGTCCGATGGGTGCCTCGGCACTTGTTTTTGAACTGGAAGCCGATCTTCGAGTTGACTTTGATTTTGGATTGGGCTTTTTGGCCGACATTCCCTTCTTGACCTTGGGAGTTGGATTCTTGGTCTTGTGGGATTGATTTTTTGCCTTCGTGGCATTCCAGTCGCCATTTTCTGAACGTGGCCTCGAAGGGTTTCCATTGTAGAATCTCCCTCGTGGCGCATTCTGCCAGCCTTGTTCGTAGTAGGGAACATATGCACGATTTGGACAATTTCTGGCAATGTGTCCAGGTGTTCCACAGTGAAAACATGTCTTTTTCTTCACTGTGAAGTTGTTTCTTCCTGCCCCTGGTGGCGTATCCTTGCCTTGTCTCTGGTTGTTCCCACATGCACACTTGCAGGAGTCACTCTGTTTCACTGGAATTGGTGGCCTGTATTTCTCAACAGCAGGTTGATCAGAAGCAGCTGAGTTCGAAGCAACAGATTCAGAGCTCAAGGAGATGTTGGTTTGTTCAATGGTTTTCTCCTTGTTCTCATCTTCTGCTACTTTACCTGCACATGAAGTAGAAACATTAGTATTTTCAACCTGAATACCTCCTGACACAAATCCAGCTGGTTTGCCATATTGAAGATGTGCCTCCCTGTCAATTTCTTCCTGTGTCGTAGGGATGGATGTGTAGTTATGATTGAAAGGTGGAGGAACACTATCATACCCTAGACCCTTGTTTTGATTATCTTTGAATTTTAATTGGGTTTCAAATAAGGACTCGACTGTCTTACTTGACGTAGTATAATTTTTGAAACTAACATCTGTTTTTCCACACTTAATTTTCAAAGCGTCAAGTTCTTTAGTTACAGCAACAAGTTTTTTCTTAATGTGATCGTAATTTTCACACTTGTTGCTGTAATCTTCTTGTAATTTCCTAAAGTCCTTAGTCTTGGCCTCTAATTGAGCTTTCAGAGGTTTCTGACCTTTCCTAAGAGTATAGCCTTCGTATTTAAGGTCCTCATTTTCTCTTTTTAATAAATTGATTTGATCTCGGAGAAATTTAATAGTAGTTTCACAAGATGGAGTACATGAAACTTCATTTACCGGAATGGATGCGGAAATCATTTTTTTTTAAATTGCCCTTTGACTTAAAAACCGAGAAAGTTAACCTTCAAATTCAAATTTAAAAGTCAAACTTAAAAAGTCAAACTTGAAAAGTCAAACCGAAAGGCTAAATTTGAAAATTTAAAAGTTAAACGAAAAAGTCAAAGTTTAAAGTCAAAGGTCAAACTTTAAAAGTCAAAGTCAAAAGTCAAAAAATAAAAGTCAAAAATTAAAAACTAAAATTTTTGGTTGAAAATGAAATTTAAAAATAAAGGAAATTTACTTTTGGGATGAAATTGACAAAAATGCGAAAGTTGGGAAGAAAATGAAATTTGAAAATTTGAAAAAATTGATTTTTGGGCAAAAAGTGTCAAATTTGCAAAAATAGGAATCGAAATTGAGAAGCCTTTTGAATTAAATTGGGAAGGAGGAGACCATCCAGCAAGCTAGCTCAGATGGTAAGGTGTGTGGTGAGTTGGGAGGAGACCCGGGTTCGATCCCCGACACCTCCAAAAATCCGATTCTTTTTTAATGGAAGCTGCTGTGCGAGGTTGCTGAGTGCGAAGACTGCTGCGAAGCTTGCTGAATCAGATGCGAGACCGAGGACGAGGCTGCTAGCGATCGAGACCGAAAACGTGTGTGAACCGAACACGTGCAAGCCTCGGACCGAAAACCTCGGACCGAACACGTGTCTTCGGGCCGAAAACTCTGACCGAAAACGTGACCGAGAACCTCGGAAATCGCTGGTTACGACGAAAAACAGCGTTTTTGCTCCTTTTTGCTCCAAAACTCGATCAAAAACTCGTTTTTATGAAAAACGCGAAGAACACACCCCCCTTATTTTGCCAAAATCTAATCCAAAAACGCAAAAATCTCTTCAAAATAAGATCAAATAAGCTCCAGATTTGAAAAAATTGATTGATACAACCAAGCTCTGATACCACTTGTAAGTCCCCAAAACTGCTTGTGTATCAATCAGATCCGTTTGATGGTGCGGAATCCCAATCAAACGGATGATTTCAGATCAAATAGAAGAGAAGGAGAAGAAGAAGAAGATGAATCTATGATGTATTCAATGAAATGATTGAAGCTCCATACACATAGTTCACACACACTCTTCTCTCTTGTTTCTCTCACACCTTAGAATGCACACACCTAAGCTCCTTGGCTCTTACCCTCACATGCACTCCTCACCCTATATATATATGGACCTAAGGCCAAGCCCAAAATACAATTAATCCTATACTATTTTCGGCCCAAATAATAAAAACAATAAATGCTTAGAAAAGCAAAGTATAAACCAAATTTTTGACCCAACATTGTGATGTTTTGGATAAAACAAAAACCAACTAAGACCAATTATATGAAGTGTTATTTTTGATAAGAATCTGCACTAATTCTTGAATATTTGTTTGTCAAGAAATGTTTCTTGACAAAAGAATCTTATATGTCAAGAGGTCAGTGGGAGTCTTAAAGACCTTGAAAAAATTCAAGAGCTAATCAAGAATAAACCTATCATTTATCACTAGCACACAACTTGAGGTTTGTAACCTATTGTGCTGACATATTCTTATTTTTGTGCCATCCTGGTTAAAGTTGACTATGCATGTGAGTCCTATGAGTTCTCAATTGTTTGCATAGAGAAAAGCACCTCGATCGGTGAAAGTTCATTGATCAGTAAGCGTGATCTGCTGAACAACTTGGAAGACATGGTAGGCCCTTGTGATGCCAGGTGGCAAGAAGTTAAGATTGAGTAAGTTCAGTCCATATGAGGTAGATTTTGTCACTAACCTTGTCTTGTGATTATGGTTATAACAAATTCACATAGATAGGAACACATACACCATAAAATCTAAGTGTCATAAGGTTTCTCTCCAACTCATGAAAATTATTGTGAGGAAACGCTTTCACTAAGAAGATTTTAAGGAGATAGCAGTTGTGTTAATTGCATTCTCAAATTCGTTAATGATTACAACATCCCTCTTCATAGTTCGAATTGTGAGAAATGGGAAATAAAGTTTGAACATTCGAAACTTATTCCTGTAAGTTCTGAAATAGTTTAGACACACATATGAGCTTTCTAATAAAAGGTGTATGCGCTAAGATAAAGGCTTATCGAAGCATCTCGTATCAGACATCTGAACTTTGGTAAGAAAGTTAATAAGTATTGATTTCTAGAAGTCCAACTGATTTTGGATACATGTCAAAGCTAGTGGGAGCATAAATGTTATGCTAATAACAAAAATTGTTATGCTAGTGGGAGCATAATTATTATGGTAAGTGTTGCAAGTTAGCAATGTTAATTATAGAAAACAAAGGTTTCAATTCGCAAAGTTGCAGGGTTCAAAAGTTGTTTTGCTATAATTAAGGGAGAGGAAATTATAGTTCATTTGAATTCTAAAAGTTTAGATTGAGAATTTTAATCAAATTTAGTCAAGGACATATATGAATGTTATGTTGAAAAGATTTGACATAAGGAAATTCTATATATTGGAAATGTTATAGCAAGAGACTAGTAAAGTATCAGGTCTTTATGTAAGACATTATGAATCGTGTCTTATATGCTTCGGATATAGGGTTGATTGCATAGGCTATAATATTCATGTTTTCTAATTTTCCCAATGCCTAGGGCATTAAAAGGGAAAAAGGACTAGAACTAGATATGACTAAAGTGGTTAAACAACTGTCAAGGACAATCTAAGGTTCGCTAAGGATTGATTGCTTATGGATAGTTGGAAGTATAGTAGTGAATGGACCATATTGATATAATTCTGAATAGATAGGATTCTATTAAGAATGGATAGTCATATGACAATTATGAAAAAGTTTCCATAATGGGAGTTGGATATCAACAATCTATGAGTAAGTTAGAAACTTTTATGCAAAGAAGGATGTTCAAAGGAATGTGCTTTGAATATGAGACTTCGTATCTATGGAATTGTTTTGTAACAATCTCCAATGGGAAGTTTTGTAATTGGCAAAGTCTTTGTGACTTGTGTACATAGTCATTACAAAAGGATCACTGCATATAAGGTTAAAATCTAACAGATTACAGTAAGTGGCAAGGACTTGGTACTCTTACACTTAAGGTAAGGATTTGGAATTGTGAAACGAGAGTCATTGGAAATGTTTGCAATCGATCTATTTCACAAAGTAAGGACCATTATAAACATAGTGTGCATGCTTGGAGCATGGGACGGATATTGTTTTTAATTTAAGTATTAAGTTGATTATTCGAAACATTATACAATGAATAATGAGTAATCAATATGGTGATTAAATAAAAGGTGTTTTATTTATACTCAAAAGGTTTGGGGCCATATATGATTAGTATTATTCTTGTGTTTCTCTTTGCATGTTTTGATTTCCCGAATAATAAGATTATTCAAACTATCCACAATCGATCATACTTTGGAAGTAGGTAATGAGGATAGACTATCATTAGTTGTCTTGTAGATTGTCTAAGACGTTATACATAGCAAAAGTTTGCTACACCATTCATGAGTACTTCAGAAATAAGATTTGAGTATTGGATTCAACCCACGCTCACCTGAATCACTTCATGGAATTTATCACTAGTGATTGAGATACGATAATATCATATAGTCTTCAAACCGAGATATATGAGTTGTTGACTACGAGTTGGTTGTGCATTGATGATACGAAAACGCATCAGTAACTTGATGTTATAAAACGTATCGTTGTGCATGATTTAATGAGTAGTTAGTACAAGCATATAATGTCGAAGTTTATCTGTTCCTTTTATCCTAAGAGGATTAAAAGCGATATCTTGGGCCCCTCGATGATTCTGTTTTGACTATGTGTCGGGCCCGGTCAGAACTAAATTGATGTGTTCAGTTATGTTCTATGTCAGACGAATCGGAAATCGGAAAACAAATTGCAGGACAATAAGTATGACTATGCTCCATGTATTTGTCCGCATAGATATCTTGAGAACAGAGGAATATATGATCCCTTATCTAAAGGACGCGTCATTGACTGGGTCAGATTTTGACAGCGGCTTTTGAGAGCTACGATTGCTAATCGGATCTTGAAGTTGCATTGGCAGTTATAGTTATTAGACTTATCCAAGTGGGAGACTATTGGATTTGGTGTTTGAGCCCATAACTCTAACTGGGATGTAATTGACCCGATTGTAGCATGGTCCTTTTGGGTTGCCTTCACCAGTGCAATTTGATAGGATGAACTTTTGAGAATAAGGTTATTTGTGATTTATTAATATATTATAAGTATAATATATTAATTGAGAAATCATATTATTTAATTAGTATTGATCAAGAATTAATTTGGAATTAATTTTGTGATCAAAAGAGACTAATTAAATATATAGGGATTGATTATGCAAATCAATCACTCCTATAGTGTGGGCCAATGATCCATGGTTATTTAGGATGGGCTAAACCAATGAGATAGTCCATGGAGGTTTAACCCATGGAGCCTAAGTAATATGAAAGGTCATGGTGCATTAGGGTTTGCATGGATATAACCCTAGCTTTTTCAACACTATAAAAGGAACCCCTCATGGCCAAAATCGGCTCCTCCCATGCATCTAAGAAGAGCATCCCTATGTGGAAATGAGAAGAAATTACTATGGATTTTATCAAAAAATTGCCTAGGACGGCGCAGGGTGTCGATTCTATTTGGGTAATTGTGGACAAATTGACAAGAGTGCACATTTTATTCTGATTGCCAAGAGTATATCCACATAAAAGTTAGCAGATATCTATGTTTGGGAGGTGGTAGTTAGGCACGGGGTGCCGGGATTTGTGGTCTCGGACCGCGATGTTCGTTTCACCTCCCGATTTTGGAGGAAGTTCCATGAGGAGTTGGGCACACAATTGCATTTCAGTACAACATACCACCCACAGACCGACGATCAGAGCGAGCGGCGATCCAGACGCTCGAGGATATGCTTAGGGCTTGCATGCTGGATTTTGGAGGGAGTTGGGATACTTACCTTCCTATGGCAGAGTTTTCCTAGAACAACAGTTATCATGCTAGTATTGACCGACCACCTTTTGAGATGTTGTATGGAAGGAGGTGTAGGACCGTGGTTTGTTGGGGAGAGGTCGGACATCGGGTCATGGGAAGCATTAAGGTGGTGCTTAAAATGACTGAGTTGATTCGGCAGGTATGCGATAGACTGCGAGTCACACAGAGTCGCCCGAAGAGTTATGTTAACCGACGTCGTTCTGATCTCAAGTTTCATGTGGGAGACTTTGTGTTGCTAAAGGTGTCCCCTTGGAAAGGTGTCATCCGATTTTGGAAGAGGGGCAATCTGGGTCCCCGATTTATTGGTCCATTCAGGATTTTTGCCTGTGTTGGCAGGGTTGCATACATGCTGGATCTTCCTGATGACCTCAATCAGATCCATAACACTTTCCATGTATTGTAGTTGTGGAAATGTGTAGCCGATGACTCTACATTTATCTCGTTAGATGACATTCAAGTAGATGAGCGCTTGAACTATGTGGAGAAGCCCATTGCAATTCTTGACAGGAAGACGAAGATTCTGCGTAACAAGGTGGTGACCATGGTGAAGGTGCAATGGCAGCACCGAAGGGGCTCCAAGTGGACTTAGGAGCCGGAGGGCGAGATGAGAGAACACTACCCAGAATTGTTCGTGGCAGTAGACTTCGAGGACGAAGTCTAATTCAAGTGGGGGAGATTTGTAACACTAGGATTCTGGTATGTCCCTTTAAGCCCCCGAGTTATTGATTTATTGTGAAAGAAGTCCCTCCGTATGCTGGGTGTACGTTTATGTATGCTTATCATACACGAGACATGCAGAGTCAGGATCTTTAGTTACGTACGTGAGGCGTACGTAGCGTACGCGGGGCGTATGTAGCCTTTCACTAAAACCCTAATTTTCAGGCATAATCCCTATTTAAGCTCATTTATGACCTTGGACCCTCATTCTTATCAGCTTGCACTGCCTTTGAACGTCCCTAAAACCCTATTTTCCATTGAGAGTGATCTTTAAGCTTGAAACTGACATTAGTAGCCCTTTTTGGTGTGTTTGCAAGAAAAAGAAGTTGGTGAGAAAGCCTTGGACGTGGTTGAGCTTCAATATCCTGAATCTACATCATCTTGGGAAGCTTTTGGAGGTAAAAAGTTCATACCTTGTTGATCCTCCTGCTATATTGAGTTAGGGTTTGGTTATGAGTTCATTTTTGGTCCATGGATCATCTTTTGTGAGTTTGGGCAACTCCAGAGGTTAGAAATGCTAGATCTTAGTCCCTTTGGCATGTCAGAAGCATAAAAATGTAATATTTTTGATGGATATGAAGCCATGCTGTAACGACGTGAAAATTTAAAACAATTTTTTTCATTTTTCAAACAACACAAAACTCATACAATATTTTCAAATCTCATGTTCTTCAAATATCATCATAATAAAACATATCCCAAGATCAGAAAATACAATCCTCTGTCAGTGTGTACGGATCATGCCGGCGCCTTCCTGCGATCCTCACTAGTACCCTATGTAGTCAATAGCGGCGCTATAGCGGTTAGCGGAGGTAAGGAAACGCTATTTCGAAATAGCGGTTTAGAATAGCGGTGACGCTATTAGCGCCGCGATTTACCGCTATTTACCGCGATTATGGTCACCGCTATAGCGACGCTATAACCGCTATTTGAATAAATTTCATTTTTGGGCTATTTTACATAAAAAAAACATTTTTTTGTGTCATTCCATTGAATAAAATTGTTTTTTCTTAGCCCCTAACTAAAACTTTTATGTCATTCCATTAAATAAAATTGTAATTTTGTGAGTGTCATGACTTCCATTGAAACCATGTATGTGTTGTGTTGCTAATTGTGTTGAAAACTTGAAGTACTACATTATGATTAACTATAAAATTGTTTAATAGTTTTATTTGATAACTGTAATTGTGTTAAAGTATGATAAAATAGTAACTATTTCATATGTTTTCTTGTTAATTGTGTTAGAGTGTAAGTATTTCATATGTTTTCTTGTTAATTGTGTTAGAGTATGATTAACTGGGGCATTGGTAACCGATCTGTGAAGTATGATTAACTCATTATGATATGTGAAGTATGATTAACTAAATAAGATATGTGAATTATGATTTACTGATTAACTAATAAACTGGATTGGGTTGAACTTTAAAGTATGATTGACTGATTAATACTATAATATATAAAAAATCTAAATAATAATTAAAAACGCTATATCACCGCTATACCACCGCGAAAACCGCGATTTCAAATAGCGGCCGGTGACCGCTATTATATATTTGACCGTGATAACTGCTTAGCTAGTACCTGAAACACATAACACATAACACTGTAAGCATAAATACTTAGTGAGTTCCCCAAAATACCACATACAACACATATTAGCCACTCGAGGCTATAACTCTGTTTGACCCTCTGGTCAATGTGTCTCAGTGGGACCCTCCAGTCTCATAACTCTATGGACCCTCTGGTCCTAACTCTATGGACCCTCTGGTCCTAAATCTGTAAACTCTAAATCACACATAGCACAAATCACATAGAAATCACATCATATAAATAGCATACAAAATACTCTGTCACATAACTCTAATTACCACTCTTGGTAAAGTACTGTGAGAAGACTCACCTCGGGTAACTCGGATAAATCTCGAACTCGATATACAGATCTAGCCTCCGCCTAATCACCTAAAATAAATACTCATAATCAATACGGCTCTCAAAGGCTAGACTAACCCTTCTCTAAATTCTCTCAGAAGGGTAAAAGACCATTTTACCCCTCTAATGGTCCAAATGTCCAATTGTTGACCAAACCCTAAAATTCAACGAAAGTCAACAGAGGGCAGTACGCGACGCGTACCAGCTCTTGTACGCGGGGCGTACGCCGGCGATCCAGAATCTGGGTCTCAACCCCTTACGCGGCGCGTTCTGAGATTTACGCCCAGCGTAAGTCCCAGTTTTATACTCTTTTTGATTTTTGGTCTTAAACGGTTAAGACATAAGCTCAAATTCTAGATCTGACTATTCTAAGGCCACTTAATCCATAAAGTCGAAACCTTTAAGCCTTTGCATGGCTGTAAGGGTCACCAATCACCCTAAACACCTTTCCTCTTCCCTCAATAAGCCCATATCTCATGCATGACTTAATATTCACGTCCAAGATTGGATTTTTATGAACCTACAACCATATTACACTGGAATAGGGCAGATCTAAGCTTATGGAGACCCTTTGCTCAAAAAGTCTCCACCTTGGAACCAAAAACCCTAAAAATGGGTCCATAAAGCACAAATAAAAAATGGCAAGGAAAGCTTTGAGCTTTTTACCTCCAAATGAAGATCAAACCTCTGTAGAACTCGGATCTAAGCTTGTCCTCCAACTTCTAGCTCCCACAATGGCCTCCTCTTCTTCTTCACCACCACAGAGTGGCACTTCCAAGCTTAAGAACACACGCACGCTTATAACGGGTTTTTGCTCTCTTAGGGTTTCACTCACTGAAATATGGTGGCTAGGGTAAGGGCCTTATCATTCCTTTTATAGTCCTATAATCTCATTTAGGGTTTTGCATCTGAGCCAGTTACGCCCAGCGTAACTTTGGTACGCCCGGCATACCTCATTGAGTCCGCGTCCATAATAAGCGCATGAGTACGCGCAGCGTACTCTTCAGTACGCCCAGCGTACTCATTTGCAACATTTCCACTCAAGGGCTAAACTTGACAACTTGGGAAAGAAGAAGGGTTAAATAGATATACCTGAATTTCGGGATGTTACAATTCTCCCCCACTAGAACCAGACTTCTCCCTCGAAGTCTCATGCCGTAAACAACTCCGGATGCTGCTCCTGCATCTCCGACTCCAGCTCCCAAGTCAGCTCGGACCCTCTCCGATGTTGCCACTGGACCTGAACCAGGGGCACCTCCTTGTTCCTCAGAATCTTGATCCTCCGATCCACGATTGCGACTGGCCTCTCAACGTAATTCAGGTTCGCATCTATCTGAATATCCTCCAGCGGCACTACTGCCGTCTCATTGGCTATACACTTCCTCAACTGAGACACGTGGAAGGTATCATGTATCTGGCTCAACTCCGCGGGTAGCTCTAAACGATACGCTACCCTGCCCACCCTCGCGGTCACCCTGAACGGACCAATGTACTGGGGCCCCAACTTGCCCCTCTTCCTGAATCGGACCAATCCTTTCCACGGAGATACCTTCCGGAGTACGAAGTCTCCAACCTGAAACTCAAGCTCGGATCGTCGCCTATCCGCATAACTCTTCTTGCGACTCTGAGCTGTCAGCAATCTCTGCCTGACCTGCTGTATCTGCTCGGTCGTCTGAAGTACTATCTCAGTGCTACCCATCACTCGCTGCCCTACCTCTCCCCAGCAGATGGGAGTCCGACATCTCCTCCCATACAAAAGCTCAAAGGGAGGCATACCAATGCTCGAATGGTGGCTGTTGTTGTAGGAAAACTCAGCCAATGGTAGGTATGTGTCCCAACTTCCTCCGAAGTCCAATACACATGCTCGAAGCATGTCCTCGAGCGTCTGAATCGTCTACTCACTCTGTCCGTCCGTTTGTGGGTGGTAAGCGGTGCTAAAGTGCAACCTCGTACCCAACTCCTCATGGAACTTCTTCCAGAACCTGAAAGTGAAACGTATGTCTCGATCTGACACAATCGAGATTGGCACCCCATGCCTCGACACCCCTCTCTCACGTATATCTCCGCCAGCCTCTCCGTGGAAGAGCTCTCACCGATAGCAAGGAAGTGAGCGCTCTTTGTCAGCCGGTCAACGATCACCCAAATTGCATCGACACCCCTCGCGGTCCTCGACAATTTGGTGATGAAATCCATAGAAATCTGTTCCCACTTCCACTAGGGAACCTCAAGTGGCTGCAACTTTCCATGCGGACGCTGCTGCTCGGCCTTAACCCTGCGATAGGTCAAGCACCGCTCAAAAAACCACGCCACATCCCTCTTCATACAGGGCCACCAATACTCTCTCTTCAGGTCCAAATACATCTTAGTGGCCCCGGGATGGATCGAGAACCTCGATCTGTGCGCCTCCTCCATCAGTATGCTACGTGCCCCTCCCATAAATGGCACCCAATTCGGACCATGAAAGGTCAATAGCCCTCAGCTATCGGTAACAAACTCGGACACCTGCCCAATCAGCCGCTCTCTCTTGCAGTTCTCTGGTTTCACCGCCTCTGCCTGGGCCTCTCGGATGGTGTCCAATACCGGAGTCATCACCGTCATCCTCATACAAATATCTCGCATCAGGGCACTCTCGTCCCTGCGGCTCAGGGCATCGGCTACAACATTAGCCTTGCCCGGGTGGTACAGGATCTCACAATCATAATCCTTCACCACATCTAACCATCTCCTCTGGCGCATATTCAGGTTGGGCTGGTCCATCAAGTACTTCAAACTCTTGTGGTCCGTGTATATGGTACACCGAACCCCATAAAATCATGGGTGGGATACCTCGTCTCATGAGGCTTCAGCTGCCTCGATGCATATGCTATCACGTGCCCTCTCTGCATAAGCACCGCACCCAACCCCAATATCGATGCGTCGCAATACACCAAAAAATCCTCCATCCCTTCTGGAAGGGCTAACACCGGGGCTTCGCATAACCTCTGGCGAAGCGTCTCAAATGAGGCCTGCTGCTCTGGACCCCAACTAAAAGTCACGCCCTTCCGGGTCAACCTGGTGAGAGGAACGACAATCTTGGAGAAATCCCTGATAAATCTCCGGTAATAGCCGGCCAATCCCAGAAAACTTCTGATCTCGGTGAGGGATCTCGGCACCTCCCATCTCATCACAACCTCAATCTTGGTTGGATCGACCAATATCCCATTCTGGTTGACGAGATGCCCTAAGAACTGGACCTCTCGTAACCAGAAATCACACTTGGAGAATTTGGCGTAAAGCCTCTCCGATCTCAATACTCTGAGAATCTCTCTCAGATGCTCCTCATGCTACTCTCTAGATCTCGAATACACCAGAATGTCGTCGATGAACACGATCACCGATCTATCCAACATCGGCCTGCATACTCTGTTCATGAGATCCATGAACGCTGCTGGTGCATTGGTGAGCCCGAAAGGCATCACCACAAACTCGTAATGCCCATAACGAGTCCTAAACGCCGTCTTCTGGATATCCTCATCACGTACCCTCATCTAATGATATCCAGACCTCAAGTCTATCTTGGAGAACCAAGATGCTCCCTGCAACTGATCGAACAGGTCGTCGATCCTCAGTAGTGGATAACGGTTCTTGACCGTCAACTTGTTCAACTCCCGGTAATCAATGCTCATCCAGTGTGAACCATCCTTTTTCTTGACAAAAAGGATCGGCGCTCCCCATGGTGAGCTACTCGGTCTGATAAATCCTTTCCCCAACAGCTCCTGAAGCTGTGAGGATAACTCCTGCATCTCTGGTGGCGCAAGGCGATAGGGAGCCTTAGCGATAGGCGCTGCCCCCGGAACCAAATCAATGCGGAACTCCACCTGCCTCTCGGGAGGCACTCCCGGCAACTCCTCGGGGAAAACATCCGGGAACTCACGCACTATCGGTACATCATCGACCGAGCTCAGCCTCTCTGCAGCCACTTGTGTGTCCATCACATAGGCTACAAATCCTTTACAGCCCTGCTGTAAACTCTGTCTCGCCCTGGCAGCCGAACAAAAAGCTGATCCCGATCGGGTACCCTCGCCATACACCGTAAGTACCCCCCTCCCCACTAGGGTCTCGTATCGTCACCAACTGGCGCTCGCAGTCTATAACAGCTCCAAATCGGCTCAACCAATCCATGACCACAATGATGCAAATGTCCCCCATCGCAATCGGGACTAGATCTATCAGAAAATCAACACCGAAGATCTCGAGTATACACCCTCGAATCACATCCGTAGCATAAACCGCTCGCTCGTCAGCTATGGAAACTCGAAGAGGTCGACTCAACGCCTCTTGACGGATACTGATGTGCTGGCTAAACGCTAAAGACACGAAAGATCGACTCGCACCCGAGTCAAATAACACCAAGGCAGGTACAGAAGTCACAAGAAAAGTACCTACGCATATCATAATATAAGCACAATATCTCAAACTCAGAATAAATAATGAAAGGATGCATACCTGCCACGACATCGGGCGCTGCGCGGACCTCCTCCGCTGTCAACTGGAAGGCTCTCCCGCGAGCCTTCGGTGCCTCGGCCTTAGCTGGCCGAATCTCAGTAGCTCGTATGGTAGCAGGGGCAGATCCCTGAGGTGCTCCCTGTGCCGACCCCCGCAACTGTGGACACTCGGCCTTCCGATGACCGGTCTGGTTGCAGTGAAAGCAAACTGCAAATCCCTTGGGGCAATCCTTAGCCATGTGCCCCTCCTTGCCACACTTGTAGTAAGACCCTGCTCGACAAGTCTCCTCATGAATCTTGCCGCACTTACCACAAGTGCGGCCCCTCTGGTTCCCTGGTCTCGAATCGGCGGGCTTTTTCCCGCTTAGCTGCCGGTTGGAACTGAGCCGGTCGCCGATCCCTCCCTTGAGACTCCGCCTCCTCCCTGGCCTGAGTCTCGATCTCGATCTCCCTCTTTTGAGCATTCGCCTGGAGCTCGGCGAATGTCCGGTACGTCGAGTTCGCCACGAACACGCGAATGTCCCTCCTCAGTATACTCAGATATCGACTCATGTGTGCCTGCTCAGAAGACACATGCTCAGGGCAAAACATCGCCCTCTTGTGAAACATCCTGGTAATCATAGTAACAGACTCAGTACCCTGCTTGAGGGTCAAGAACTCCTGGGCCAACCGTTCCCTTTCCACCGGGGGAACATACTCATCACGAAACATAGCGGTGAACCTCTCCCAGGTCACCGCGGTAAGCTCTGCAGAAGTGAAATCCGCCGTCAAGAACTTCCACCAGTCCTTCGCTCCCAAGCGAAGCTGGTTCAGCGCGAACCGTACCCTCAGATGCTCCGGACATGAACACGTGTAGAAGCATCCCTCAATGTCAGAGATCCATCTCATCGCAGCTATCGGATCCTGAGTCCCATCAAACTCTGGTGGCTTCGTGTTGCTGAACTCTCGGTACAGCAACGAGTCACCCCCTTACGGCCTGGCAGCAGCGACGGCTGCGGTGGCTGCAGCAACAGCAGCATCAGTAAGAGCAGCATACCGCTCATCAAAAGTATCGATCAACGTGGTCTTGATAGACCCAAACATCTCCGGTATCTCAGCTCGGATGGCTGCGGCCACCTCCTCATGAATCAATCGGCGAATCTCCTCATCGCTAACCCCACTGCTCTCTGGAATGTTGCGTGTCCCAACCATGATGCCTCTGAAACACAACATAAAGAAATCAGAGACTCGCTCGAGTATACTCGTACTCGATAACTCAACCCTACTTGTTCCTTAGTACCCTAAGGATTCTTACTTGGAATGTCCACTGACCCGGTGTTTCCGGTAGTACGGGCCCTATACTACCTTCCACACCACATCAGTATTCACCCCAAGTCCTCCTCCTAGGATCCCAACTCGCAAGTACTCTATACTACTCTGAATCCAACCTACTCTCTAGCAAGCCTCTCATAAGCTACTCTCTGCTACATAAATGCATTCAAAGCAACTCACAGCAGTAGAACTCCTAGGCTAAGGCATCACAAATCATGCCACTCTAGTCCTAAAATATGAATTACCTAGCCTACTCTAGCATGCATAACTCATTTCATAATATCATAACACATAATGTAAGGGTATTTTGGGAAATCACCGTTCGGGCGCTGGCTGATCGTACACACTGCTCCGTTCTGCCTTTCTCAAAATCTTTTACTCTTTTAGAAAGAATTTGTTTCTTTTGTGAAAAATTTCCTCAAATCCTCAGTTTGAGTTCAGATACGCCCGAAGGTGCATCCGAATCCCTCAAACCAAGGCTCTGATACCAACTTGTAACGACATGAAAATTTTAAACAATTTTTTTCATTTTTCAAACAACACAAAACTCATACAATATTTTCAAATCTCATGTTCGTCAAATATCATCATAATAAAACATATCCCAAGATCATAAAATACAATCCTCTGTCAGTGTGTACGGATCATGTCGGCGCCTTCCCGCGATCCTCACTAGTACCGGAAACACATAACACATAACACTATAAGCATAAATACTTAGTGAGTTCCCCAAAATACCACATACAACACATATTAGCCACTCGAGGCTATAGCTCTGTTTGACCCTCTGGTCAATGTGTCTCAGTGGGACCCTCCAGTCTCATAACTCTATGGACCCTCTGGTCCTAAATCTATGGACCCTCTGGTCCTAACTCTGTAAACTCTGAATCACACATAGCACAAATCACATAGAAATCACATCATATAAATAGCATACAAAATACTCTGTCACATAACTCTAATTACCACTCTTGGTAAAGTACTGTGAGAAGACTCAACTCGGGTAACTCGGATAAATCTCGAACTTGATATACAGATCTAACCTCTGCCTAATCACCTAAAATAAATACTCATAATCTATACGGCTCTCAAAGGCTAGACTAACCCTTCTCTAAATTCTCTCAGAAGGTTAAAAGACCATTTTACCCCTCTAATGGTCCAAATGTCCAATTGTTGACCAAACCCTAAAAGTCAACGAAAGTCAACAGAGGGCAGTACGCGGCGCGTACCAGCTCTTGTACGCGGGGCGTACTCCGACGATCCAGAATCGCGGTCTCAACCCCTTACGCGGCGCGTTCTGAGATTTACGCCCATCGTAAGTCCCAATTTTATACTCTTTTTGATTTTTGGTCTTAAACGGTTAAGACATAAGCTCAAACTCCAGATCTGACTATTTTAAGGCCACTTAATCCATAAAGTCGAAACCTTTAAGCCTTTGCATGGCTGTAAGGGTCACCAATCACCCTAAACACCTTTCCTCTTCCCTCAATAAGCCTATATCTCATGCATGACTTAATATTCACGTCCAAGATTGGATTTTTATGAACCTACAACCATATTACATTGGAATAGGGCAGATCTAAGCTTATGGAGACCTTTTGCTCAAAAAGTCTGCACCTTGGAACCAAAAACCCTAAAAATGGGTCCATAAAGCACAAATCAAAAATGGCAAGGAAAGCTTTGAGCTTTTTAACTCCAAATGAAGCTCCAACCTCTGTAGAACTCGAATCTAAGCTTGTCCTCCAACTTCTAGCTCCCACAATGGCCTCCTCTTCTTCTTCACCACCATAAAATGGCACTTCCAAGCTTAAGAACACACACACAAGCTTATAACGGGTTTTTGCTCTCTTAGGGTTTCACTCACTAAAATTTGGTGGCTGGGGTAAGGGCCTTATCATTCCTTTTATAGTCCTCAAGTCTCATTTAGGGTTTTGCATCTGAGCCAGTTACGCCCAGCGTACCTCATTGAGTCCACGTCCATAATAAGCGCATGAGTACGCGCAATGTACTCTTCAGTACGCCCATCGTACTCATTTGCAATATTTCCACTCAAGGGCTAAACTTGACAACTTGGTAAAGAAGAAGTGTTAAATAGATATACCTGAATTTTAGGATGTTACACATGCTCATGAGTCTAGGACCTTTAAGTGAGCTTTGGTGGACTAAAATGAAGGTTAGGCTCCTATAAATCATGCCAAGGCATAAAGTTGCCAACTTTATGTCCTAAGACCCTTTTGCAACTGAGATCTGGTATTAGGATTCCATGTCTACATGGTTTAAACATCAAATGGTTGTATGGGTTGAACTGGGCAGTACGCTGATTGTACCAACGTGTGCGCAACGCGTACTACATGGCGGGGTAGTATGCTACGCGTTCAAGGATTACTCCCCACGTGCGCTCCCAGTGAGCTTTTGGGCTTGTGTTGGACTTTTGAGTCATTTGGCTCCCTAATTGGTTTTGGGCCTTGATTAGATTAGGGTGGGTGGGCCTTTGAGCTTGCTAACGGTCCTTAAGTGGCATTGTTGGGCCTTGGGGCCCATTATTGCTTTATGGTCCTTATTTTAGGAATTTGGACTTAGGGTTTTGCCCCATGATTTGGGATTGTGCCCTAATTCTAATTAGGGTAATTTGTGTATTTAGTGTGAGATTTTTGGAGTGGTAGCCAAGCAGTTGGTATTTATCAACAGACCGAGGTAAGTCTTCTCACTATATAAATGGGTCGAAGGCACCAATGTCGGCCCATTACTTGACATGTGGAATACTAGTTGACTATGTGTTTGCTTGCCTGAAATATCTCGGGGGTAGCCTGTGGCACTTGTATGGAAGACCATGGGGGTAGCCCATGGCATGGAAGACATGGCACTTGGATATCAGACCATAGGGGTAGCCCATATCATTCCACGGAAAAAACCATGGGGGTAGCCCATGGAAATTATATGTATGCTGTGTGGTATTTTGCGATTGTATGTTATGTGGTATTTGGGAAACTCGTTTAGCTTTTGCTTACAGTTTGTATTGTGGTTTCACATACTTCCGGTACTAAGGGGAAGGGACCGACTTGATGACACAACATTCATTGTCCACTGTTTTCCGCACTTACTGATGTTATTACTCTGATAATTGGACATGTTTATTATGTAATGGATCTTTGAAACAAATTATGGATGTAATTTCCTATTTGAAAATGAAAAGATTTTATTTGGTTTTTGGGCTGTTACACAAAATAACCTAATACTTTAGAATTTAATAGATTTACCTGAAAACCGGACGTTACAGTTCTCCCCCACTTGAATCAGACGTCGTCCTTAAAGTCCACCTCTACAAAAAACTCTGGGTAATTCTCTCTCATTTCCTCCCCAGGCTCCCATGTCCATCCTGAACCCTTCCTATGCTGCCATTGCACCTTCACTAGACCAACAACCTTGTTTTGCGACATCTTCGTCATCTTGTATTGGATCGCGATCGGTCTCTCTAAGTAATTCAGGTGCCCATCCATCTGGATATCGTTCAAAGGAACCATTGTGGAATCATCAACCAAACACTTCCGCAGTTGAGAGACGTGGAAAGTGCTGTGAAGCTGCTGAGATCCTCGGGTAGCTCCAAACGATAAGCAACCCTGCCCACCTGGGCAATAACCCTGAAAGGACAGATATATCTGGGACCCAGCTTAGCCCTCTTCTTGAACCGGATGACACCTTTCCAAGGTGACACCTTTAGGAGTACCATATCCCCAACCTAAAATTCCAAATCTGACCGGTGTCTATCCACATAACTCTTTTGAAGGCTCTGTGTAGTCTGCAATCTCCCGTTCACTTGCTGAATCAACTCGGTAGTCCGGAGCACCACCTTTGTGCTACCCATGACTCGCTGACCGACCTCGCCCTAATAAATTAGGGTCCGACACTTCCTACCATAAAGCATCTTAGAAGGAGGTCGGTCAATGTTAGCGCGGTAGCTGTTGTTGTAAAAAAAATCAGCCGATGGGAAATATGTATCCCAGCTACCACCAAATTCTAGTACACATGCCCGAAGCATGTCCTCCAAGGTTTGAATAGTCTGCACGCTCTGACCATCGGTTTGCAGATGAAAAGTTGTACTGAAGTGCAACCAAATACCCAACTGCTCATGGAACCTCTTCTAAAACCTGGAAGTGAACCGAATATCCCAATCCGAAACCATTGAGATGGGAATTCCATGCCGTGCAACAACCTCCCAGATATAGACATCTACTTACTTCTCCGTGGAAATGCTCTCCCGAATGGGGATACAATGTGCACTCTTGGTCAATCGTTCCACGATGACCCAAATCGAACCCACCCCTCGTGCATTTCACGGTAGCTTGTGATAAAATCCATTGTTATCTCTTTTATTTCCAAACGGGAACACCCAACAACTCCATCTTATCGTGAGGCCACTGATGTTCGGCTGTAACACTCGGTTTTGGATTTGCTTCGTTGTTCGCGGCTGCGGCCCAATAATCAGTTCTCATAAGGCTTAGAGCCTTGGGAAAGGAAGGATTTGGCCCATTTCGTATATGGTTGTCATGGTATAAGTGATCCAAGCATTCGATTGTTTCTGTGGAGGCCAAGGTATGATTGTAATTTGATACCTCGGTCTTTTATGGACTTTGGGTTTTGTTCGGGAGGTTTTAAGGTTTGGGTGTATCGTTAGGAGTTTAGGGCTTCTTTCCACCTTTTCATGGATATAAGGATCGTTGGAAACGGACCTAGGATGAGAGAGTTATGGTATTTTGAATATATTGGCAGAATTGGCCCCTTATGGAAATATTTGGCAGATCAGTCCCATGCATGCAAGGATGCATGTGCGTGTTTGGCTGAGTATGCCCAACGTAAGCTAGGGTACACCCAACGTATAAAGAAAAGTGGTCGCGGGTGATTTATGAGTAAACCGGGCATACTAAGGGGTATGCGGGGCGTACTCCCTTCAGAGCAAAACCCTAATTTCGGGGTTCCTACCCTATATAAGCAACATTATACCACCCCTTTGGTCATTTTAAGCCAGCCACCACCCCTTTTGACGTTCATGAAACCCTAGAGTGCCTTGGGCGAAGCTTGGAGCTTGAAGGAAGATTCTTGGTGGTTTGTGTAAGAGAAGAAGAAGGTGAAAGACTTAACCTCTAGAGAAGAGCTTAGAGATCCAGTGTTAGCATCTCCATTTCGGGACTTTAGAGGTATACAGTCTCTATCTTGGCTATTCATTGTATAGATCTACTTTTTGTTGGTTTTTGGCCATTTTAGTCGCTTTTGCTTGGTCTTGGTGAGCTAGGGTTGTTTTAGGAGCTCAATCTAGTGGATCTAGACATTTACGGGTCCCTCATTCATCAAGGTGCAAGCTTTGTGGAGTTTTTGAGTTCAAGCATGAGTTTAGACCATCCATTAAGCTCTTTTGAGCTCTAGAGTCCCATTAAGCCATGCATGCTAGTAAAGTTGCCAACTTTACTTGAAAAGTCATCCATAGGAATCAGACTGGAGAGTTGAGCAAGGGCTGAAGTGATTAAGTGCTTATTGAAGAAGTTTGGAGTCTAGAGGAGTACGTTGGGTGTGTCCACCTGGTACGCTGCACGTACTGGCCCCAAAGGGTGGTCGCTTGGCGTACCAGATGAGTACGCAGGGCGTACTCGGCCTGGTTGACTCATCTTGTTTTGTTGACTTTTTGGGCTTTGAAACTTGGGCCAGGAGTTGACTAGGGTTGACCATTCAATATTTCACGCCTTTTTGGATATTGGGCCTTCTCGAGATAGGGCCATGATGGATTTGGGCCTAATTAGGTTAATTGGGCCTTGTGGTGCCATTTCGGGTTCGGGCTATCTTATGGGCTTTTATTGCATGGGGTTTTGTTGGGCTAGCTATGATTATTTCTTTTGGTTCAGAAAAAGTAAATGGGCTTTAGGGAAAGGCCCATGTAAGGGTTTGGGCCCAATTTGGAAAATTGGGCCATTAGTGGGCTTTTATGGATTTTGTGGTTTTGGGTTTGTTTGATTTTGGGCTTGGGCCTTAGTTGTGAGTCTTGTTGGGACAGGGGTAAAATGGTCATTTTACCCTAAGTTTGGATTATGGATCATGGTTTGGAACCCAATTGCTAATTGGGTGATATTTTGGTGTTGTTATCTCGGGAAGTTGTCAGGGCATCTGCTAAGGATTTCTTGCAGTAAGCTTCAACATTCGAGGTGAGTCTCCTCATTGTTTGTATGGGTCGAAGGCACCAATGCCGGCCCATGATATTTATTTGTAGTGGTTATTTGCGAATGTGCTATCAATGAGTTATGTATTTATATGAAGACCATGTGGGGGTTCCCATGGCACCCGGAGTAAGAGCATGGAGGGTTTCCATGGCGTCCTTATATGTGTTGGGTTTTTAGCATTCTAACACTCCTATGGTGTACATGCAATCCTAGAAACCTTGGATCTATGTTTTACTAAAAATACATGCAAATTTGTTTTCCAAGGTTCATAACCTATCTAGCTTGGCATGGGGTACTTTTAAACATAAAAGACTAGAAGAAACACATACCTTTTATTAGTGAGTTGATTCCTTTGGAGTTTGAGAGCCAAGCACCAATAGTATGGATGCCTCAAATGGAAGTCACAAAACACCACATACTTGGAAAACTTTATGAGAGAGTATATTTGCTTCTAGAAATCGGCCACTCTTATGCACACACACATAGTGTCATTTCAAGCAACATAAGCACCTTTATATAGTGTAGAGGATTAGGGTTACATCCATGTAAACCCTAATAACCCATGTCTTTTCCTTTCCAAGGATCCATGGGTTAAAAGCTCCATGGATCATCCATGCCATGCATGCTTAGCCCATTCTTAATGAGTGTAAGCCCACACTATATAAATATAATAGCCCATATTCAATTAGTCACCTTTTTTATCACTAAATTAATTCTTAATTAATTTAAGATCAATACTAATTAAATAATATGATTTCATATTAATATATTATAACTTATAATATATTAATAAATCATAAACATACTATTCTCATAATATTATCCATATAAATAGTTCGGGTGAAGTGCAACCCAAATGGACCATGCCGGGTCGGGTCAAGTATATACCAAATAAGTTATGGACTTAGACACCTTATCCAACAGTCTCCCACTTGGATAAGTCTGATAACTGTATTTGCCTATATTACTTCAGGAACCAACCGGCAATCGTAGCTCTTAAAACTCTGTTGAACTAAGAAGCACCATTTTGGATAAGTGATCATATAATCCTCTGTTCTCATGATATCAGCCGGACAAATACATGGAACAACGTCGTACTTATTGTCCAGCAGTTTGTTTCCCGATTTCCGATTTGTTTGACATAGAACGAAATTGAACACATCAATTAGGTTCTTACCGGGCCCGATACATAGGTCAAAACAAAATCATCGAGGGGCCCAGATATCGCTTCTAATCCAAGAAGGAACAGATAAACTTCAACTCATATGCTTGTTCTACTAATTGTTGAATTGTACACAAAGGCATGTTTTATAACATCAAGTTACTGATGCGTTTTTGTGCAATCAATGCACAACCAACTCATAGGCAACAACTCATATCTCTAGGTTTGAAGATTTATATGATATTACCGTCTCACGATCACTCGAGATAAATTCCATGAAGTGATACAAGTGAGCGTGGGTTTATTCCAATACTCATAACTTATGAGCACTCATGAATGTTGCAGCAACCATTGCTATGCCTAAATACCTTTAGCCATCTACAAGCCTAATTCATGACAGCCTTAATTCATACCTACTTCCGACGTATGACCGACTGTGGAAGGTTTGAATAAATTAATTTATTCTGGAAGTCAAAACATGCAAAGCTGAAACAATAGTAAATAACTGACAATGATAGCAACACCTTACTCATAAATAAACAACAACTTTTATTCATCATCAAATGTCGATTACATTTTACAAGTTTCAGAAATAACTATCTAATCTGTAAAACTAATATCGTCCCTCAGCCCGATGTGCCTCGCATGTTGCAAATGCCTAACCCTCGTCAGTCCCTTCGTAAGGGGATCTGCAGGATTCTCTTCTAACGATACCCTCTTTGCCACGAGGAGTCCTTCTTCTATCTTGTGTCTTATGAAGTGATATTTTCTGTCAATGTGTCGGGATCTGCCATGATCTCTTGGTTCCTTGGCTAAGGCAACCACACTATTACTGTCACAGAAAATCTCCATAGGCTCCTTAATAGCTGGTACAACTCCAAGGTCTCCGATGAAGTTCTTCAGCCATATCGCCTCCTTCGCCGCTTTACTCGCTGCTATGTATTCTGATTCACAAGTCGAATCAGCTACCGTCTCCTGGTTGGAACTCTTCCAAGTAGTTGCCCATCCATTTAGAGTAAAGACCCAGACCCTACAACTCTCAAGTCATCACTCCCACCAAGGGTTAGGATTCAATCCTTAGTCCTCCGCAGGTACTTGAGAATATTCTTTACCGCAGTCCAGTGAGCCTTGCCAGGGTTCCCCTGATATCTGTTGACCATGCTCAAAGCAAAGGCCACATCAGGACGGGTACAAGTCATAACATACATGATCGAGCCAACAGCGGAAGCATATGGTAATTGACTCATCTCAGCTATTTTAGCCTCTGTGCATGTTGAACCTTTTCAACACCTTATCCAAGTAGGTACTCTGGCTAAGTCCAATTATCATTTTACTCCTTTATCTTAATATCCTTATCCCTAGGATATAGGCAGCTTCCCCAAGGTCCCTCATAGCAAAGCACTTCCCAAGCCAAGACTTAACCTCCTGCAAGGTTGGGATGTCATTTCCTGTGAGTAGTATGTCATCCACATACAACACCAAAAAGCTAACTATACTCCCACTACCTCTGACATATACGCGGGACTCATCTTTGCTTCTCGAGAAGCCAAACTCTTTGAACTTTTCATCGAAACAAAGATTCCAGCTGCGAGATGCTTGTTTCAATCCATAAATGGATTTCTCAAGCTTGCACACTCTATTAGGTTAATCTGCACTGACAAAACCCTCTGGCTGATTCATGTAAACATCCTCATCCAACTTTCCATTAAGGAAAGCGGTTTTGACATCCATTTGCCATATTTCATAATCATGAAATGCAGCAATGGCTAGCATAACCCTAATAGACTTAATCTTCGCAACTGGTGAAAAGGTTTCATCATAATCAATACCCTGAGTCTGAGTAAAACCCTTCGCGACCAGTCGCGCGTTATAAGTGTGCACCTTACCATCCATGTCGGTCTTCTTCTTGAAGATCCATTTGCACCCGACTGTCTTACGGCCCGGTACATTGTCAACCAAGTTCCAAACTTGATTGTCATACATGGACTGTATCTCGCTGTCCATAGCCTCCTTCCATTTAGCAGACTCCGGGCCTGCCATGGCTTCCTTAAAGCTGTTAGGTTCATCCAAATTTACCAGTGTACTATCACTGATAAATGTACCACCCTCCGCAGTAATATGGAAACCATAGTAATGCTCAAGTGGATTCTTAACTCTTGTGGAACGCCTCAGAGGTACAGACTCGTCAGCTGGCTCAACAGGAGTTTCCTCCTCAGGTTGGTTGCTAGTGTCTGAGGTTCCTTCACCACTTGACTCTTGAATTTCTTCAAGGTAAATTTGCCTCCCACTGTTTCCTTGGCTTATAAATTCTCTCTCTCGAAAGACCCCTCTTCTTGCCACAAAGACCACATTTTCACTTCGGGGTTCGAGCTTATCTTGAGTCTCGCGTCTCACGAAAGCCTCGCAACCCCAAATCTTGATATGGTCCAAATTGGGGACTTTCCCAGTCCACATCTCATGAGGTGTTTTGGCAACCTTCTTTGTAGGGACTAGATTAAGGATGTGGGCAGCAGTCTCTAAGGCATACCCCCAAAAAGAGATTGGTAGCGAAGCTCGACTCATCATAGAGCGAACCATGTCCAACAAAGTCCGATTACGCCTCTCAGCCGCACCATTCAGCTGTGGTGTCCTGGGAGGTGTCAATTGTGAGACAATCCCACACTCCTTGAGATAGTCGAGGAACTCTGTACTAAGATACTCACCACCTCGGTCGGATCGAAGCATCTTAATGTTCCTGCCCAATTGATTCTCTACTTCTTGTTTAAACTCTTTAAACCTTTCAAAAGTTTCTGACTTATGCTTGATTAAGTAGACATAACCATATCTACTAAAATCATCAATAAAAGTATGATAATAGTGATTAGCATCCCTTGTGGCGGTTTTGAAGGGTCCACATACATCAGTATGTATAAGGTCCAATAAACCCTCACCCCTTACGCAAGTACCAGTGAAGGGTGATTTTGTCATTTTCCCAAGCAAACAAGATTCACAACTATCATCTGACTTTAGGTCAAATGACTCCAAGACTCCATCCTTTTGAAGTTGGCCTATGCGTTTCTTGCTTGCATGTCCAAGACGACAATGCCACAATGATGCTTTATCCAAGCTAGCAGAAGAATCAATACACAACACATTATTTCCTAGGGTATCTACAACCGACACAGTTTCATACACACCATCACAAGGTAATGCTTTAAAATAAAGAACATTATTAAAGAAAGCACTAATACCACCACATCCATTATCAAAAGAAAAGGTAAACCCTTGTTTGTACAAACCATGAAAGGAAATAACATTTCTCGCCATTTCAGACGAGTAAACACATTTATTCAAATCTAATTTTAACCCACTACTTAGCAACGAAGTATAAACTCCAATCTTGGTAACAGGTGAAGCCTTCCTATTCCCCATGATTAGGTTTATCTTCTCGTGCTCCACATCCTCACTTCTTCTTAGGCCCTGGAAATCAGAACATATGTGAATACCACAACCTGTATCAGGGACCCAAGAGTTAAAATATGGTGAGTTATTAGACAATATAGTGTAAATACCTGCGTGGGATGGTTTCACTTTCCCATCCTTGATATCCTGCAAGTACTTAGGTTAATTTCGCTTCCAATGCCCCTTGTTCTGGCAATAGAAGCAATCAACATCCTTAGGGATGGCAGAAGGAGTGATAGAACCACTTTTGGTTCCATATGAGGAGCCTTCAAGAGACTTTCCCTTGGTACCCTTCGAAGGGGTCTTCCTCTTCTTCCCTTTGCCTTGCCCGATAGCCAAAACAGGGGTAGCTGTAGGAGTAGGAGTAGGAGTAGTAACAACCGACTTACCTTTAAGACCACTTTCTGTGGTCTTCAAGAGTCCCTGAAGTTTGCTGAGGGTAACTTCCTCCTTGTGCATGTGGTATGTCATTCGAAATTGATCATAACACGAGGGTAAGGAGTGCAAAATGATATCAATTGCCAACTCCTCGAGGAAGTTCACATTAAGTTTCAGCAAACGGTCCACATACCATTGCATCTTTTTCATGTGGCCCATGATGGATTCACCATCCTTCATTCAGGTTGTTATCATGGAGGAGATTATTTCATACCGCTCTTGACGAGCACTCTGATGGTACCTTTCCATCAGGTCCTGGTGCATTTCAAAAGGGTAGAAGTCTTCATAGGATTTTTGGAGCTCGACTGTCATCGTGGCCATCATGATAACATGCCACCTTGGTGGCATCTCTCTCATGCGTCCTGAATTCAGCGATCTCCTCAGGAGTAGCAGTAGACTCATCAAGCTCCTTAAGCTCCTTATCGAGGACATATTCCTTGTCCTCGTAACGAGTGACCATCCTGATGTTCCGGATCCAATCCATAAAGTTGGAACCATCGAAGATGACTCTCCCACAAAGTTTCAAGAGAGAGAAGGAGCCAGTAGGGTTAGAGCCCGAACCATTGTTGTTGGAAGACATCTGAAAAGATGAAAACAAGTTTAGATTAGATATATAGAGTCCTTAATAAAACACCAAAATGTAATATTAAGGCTAGGACCCAACACAATATATTATAACTTAGAAGAGGGATGCCGTAATCTAAGCTATAACATATTTGAAGGTAGGTGAATGACGATTCACCAATTTCCACCATGAAAACGAAATAGAGTATTAGGTTTTAATTGGTTTTGAAATTCTTAGATTCTCTTGAGATTCATTGAACTTTTCAATGGCATGTTTCAATCTCGAATGTGCCCTTCAAATTTTGTGACTAGGATGCCGAGGATCACAAAACAAGGCGTGAATAACCATGCAAATTCACTTGGTACCCTTAATATTATCACCTAATCAATGTGCCGGTTACCCACACGCGCTCCACCGATCTATGATAAACATTAAGTCACCCTTTGTTGTCCTTACTAGTCCATGTTAGTGTGCCGGTTACCCACACGATCTCCACCAACGACTTGGTAAGGTACAAAGTGTGAATTTCATGGGTTAGCACCATATTCACATTTTCCTAAAGTAACTAAGATTGGGAATTATAAAAACATTTAGTTACTTTATAATAATCATTATACTTTTAATGAGAATTAAAGTCATTGTCCTACCCGTTCGGCTAACGATCCTCTACCGATCAAGGAAGCGGTGGGTGAGAGTGGACACCTATTAAGCTGCGATTTTATAGGCAACAACCTTATACCCCCCTTATAGACCGGCTTCGTGAATGAGGCCTACTAACGGTAGACCGACTTGATCTTATACATATATATAATAATTAACCATTAATGTTATAAAAGTATAAGGGTTGAATTTTAACTTTTAAAACTCTAAGGGTTGGAATTAAAGTATTTTAAAGTGTGTGAAACTTTACAAATTCCAAAACTTGAGGACAAGTTTTGAAACTATTCAAAAATTTTCATTTCATAACTTATGAGTTAATGGTTCATAAAAATGAAGACTCTTCATTTTGTGTAACCTATGTGTTTTAAATGTACATAAAAGAAAGTTCCTTTGGAAATCCATAACTTGAGGACAAATTATGGATTCCATTAAAACACATAAATGATCAAGAATTAATCATTAAACAATTTAGCAAGTAATTCCTATGATCTAACAATAACTCATAAGAACATGAATATCATATCAAAATTTCAAGAATCATATGAACACATATAAAACATGGAATTTTGATATTAGCCATTGTAAATGGATTAGCACAACCATTACACCATCTAAAACAAGTTTTATAACACCAAATCCGTTTAGGGTAATGTTTCTAGTCCATTTCCAGCAGCAAAACTCGAAAATCTGCACTCTGACAAGCCAACTCGTCGAGTGCATGAACTGACTCGCCGAGTTGGTTGAAGATATGCATTAACTCGTTGAGTCCCCCCATGGAATCGACGAGTTCACTGTCCAGATAGTAAGAATTTTCGATTTTTCAATAGTTTGCATCAAGTATTCAAGAAAACATTCCTAGACTCTGATACCGCTGTTGGGTTTTGAGCATTCTAACACTCCTATGGTGTACATGCAACCCTAGAAACCTTGGATCTATGTTTTACTAAAAATACATGCAAATTTGTTTTCCAAGGTTCATAACCTATCTAGCATGGCATGGGGTACTTTTAAACATAAAAGACTAGAAGAAATACATACCTTGTAGTAGTGAGTTGATTCTTTTGGAGTTTCAGAGCCAAGCACCAATAGTGTGGATGCCTCAAATGGAAGTCACAAAACACCACAGACTTGGAAAACTTTATGAGAGAGTATATTTGCTTCTAGAAATCAGCCACTCTTATGCACACACACATAGTTAATTTGAAACAACATAAGCACCTTTATATAGTGTAGAGGATTAGGGTTACATCCATGTAAACCCTAATAACCCATGTTTTTTCCTTTCCAAGGATCCATGGGTTAAAAGCTCCATGGATCATCCATGGACTCCCATGCATGCTTAGCCCATTCTTAATGAGTGTAAGCCCACACTATATAAATACAATAGCCCATATTCAATTAGTCACCTTTTTGATCACTAAATTAATTCTTAATTAATTTAAGATCAATACTAATTAAATAATATGATTTCATATTAATATATTATAACTTATAATATATTAATAAATCATAAACATACTATTCTCATAATATTATCCATATAAATAGTTTGGGTGAAGTGCAACCCAAATGGACCATGCCGGGTCGGGTCAAGTATATACCAAATAAGTTATGGACTCAGACACCTTATCCAACAATATGTGTGTATGCATGAATTATCTGGACTTATGTGATCTTATATGTTTGTGGCAGTTACTTATTTAAGTAGTGTATATTGTATGCTAGTTGTCTTTATGATGCTTGCATGGAGGACCCGGAGGTGGCTCCTGACACTTATCTATAAGACCCAGGGTTGTGGCCCCCGACCTGGAAAGGAAGACTACGAGGCGGTTCGTGGCATAATGGCAAGACTATGTGCGACACATAGCACCTTTATTGATTATGATATATGAACGATATGTATGGCTTGCGGTTATGTAAGGCATATATGGAGCATTTGATATGTATGGTATGTGGTATTTGGGGGAACTCACTAAGCTTTGTGCTTACCGTTTTTAGTTTTTGTTTCAAGTACTCCAGTTTTCAAATGAAAGAGCTCGGGACAATCTCATCGCATACACCCGTGTTTTCTGCAATATGTGATCTTTGGGATTGGACTATGATAATTGTTTTATTTAAAATGCTTTTCAATGTTTTGAACAAAGTTACAATAGTGTTTTGTTTTTAATAAAAATGAAATTTTTACGTTGGATTTTTGGGTTGTTACAAGTTGGTATTAGATCCTTGGTTTGAGGGATTCGGGCATACTCACAGGTGTGCCTAAACTCAAACTGAGGGTTTGGTGAAAATTTTTACGAAATAAATATTTAATTAAGAAGAATATTCTAATCAAGAAAGGGGTGTGATGCGTGCAATCGGCCGAGCTCAAGTAAGTGGTTCCCAGAATACCAATACATGATTATTATGATATATGATATGATTATGAGAATTGCATGTTAGATTAGGGCTAAGGATCTGCTTAGGATTATATGATAGCAGAGATGCCTTTTATGTGCCTGATTGTATGAACTTTAGTATCGTAAGCTAGTATGTATATCTGATAAGTGGGTAGAATGGCTTGATTTGGGTATGCTGGTTAGATTTTCCATTGCCTGAATGCTAGTTGCTTTGTGCTTGGTGGGGCTCTTAGCAATGTGAGTTAGGTACTAAGTGAATATACTAAGTCACATGTGGCACAGGCTGGATAATCTTAGAGTGATGGACTTGACGGTATTGCGTAGCTCTCATTTGAGTCCAACCGTTCTAAGATTGAGTCTTTTACTCGAAGAATTATCTGATCTCTGTTGCATGTGACTATATTCATAAGGTAGCTAGTTCACATTAATGGGAATCCTTCAACAGCTGAGGGCAGGGTGAGGTCGGAAACCTAGGAAAGCCTAGGATATGCTTCAGTGGGTTAGTGGTGCGGTTTAGTGAGTTTTGGCGCATTGGTTTGAGGAAGTGACTTAGAGGATTCAGAAGGATTGCTGAGGAAAGTATGGATAGGTGTGGAAGGTAATATTGGGCCCGTGCTATTGAAAACACAAGATTCATACTCAAATCAGTGAGAGTCTTGGAGAATCTAAGAAGCTGATGGAAGGAGGATTCTTGGGTATGTTTTGATTGTTGGCTTGTCGTATTTCAGTTTGGAGATGAGCGCTTAGGGAGCTGGTTCTGGTTCTGGTTCGGGTTCCGGATCAGGTACAGGTGCTGAGCTGATTAGTACCGCAGTATGCATCAGATGAGGAGATGATGAAAGTGAGGTATCATGATATGCTGCAGGATGATATCATGGAGTTCGTGAGTATTTCAGGCTGTGAGACCCTGAATGATATGATTTCTAGAGCCCGAGAGTGGGAGATTGATTTGGAGCACCTCAGGAAGATGGGATCAGATCAGGTGCATGTAGTGGAGGGTCACGGGAAGAGACCTAAGACTTCTGACCAACATTCGAGAGGCCAGCAGGGCCAGAGTCAGTGCAGCACGTGCGTGTCACACCCCCAAACTAGACCTGGCAATCGAGCGGATTTGGAGCGAATCAGCCTTGATCCAAACCCTTTTAACAAATTTCAAAATCCGATCCAAACCCGCTCCGTAACCCGTAGGGTTTTAAATAATCAGACCCATACCCTTCTCCACCGAATCAATGAGTATCCAAACCCGCCCCGTAACCCAAAGGTTTTTTAAATGATCAAACACATTTTAATTAATTCCTAAACTAAAATTTCTTAAATAAAAAAATGTGTACTAAATCTTAATACTTAAAATAACATTTTTTTAAATAAATTAAATTGAGTTAGAAAAGGACATTACATACTCGAGGAATTTCAATCGGAATTAAAAATCACTATTGCAACAACTTTGAATTGATTTATGACTGTCGGTTGTAGTTATAGCGAATAGCAATTGCCAACTTTTTCATGTTAAAAAATGATTTATTGAATTAGAAATAGATATGACGATTTCTTGATGAATATAAATTGAATGACATTATGATTCTTGTTAGAAGTCTATAAGTTTAGAAACCGACTTATCGATTCCTATGTAAAAGCGTTTTTTTCTTTGGTCTTTTCCCTTTGGACTTTTGATTGGAATTAAAATTAAACGTTAAGAAGTATAAAATATAAATGTATAATTCTAGAATTTATATGGGGCGGGTTATAAATGGAGCGGATCGGTGATGATCCATACCCGACCCATTTAATAAAAGGGTTAGCGGGTATGGATCGTTAACGGGTAAACAAATCAAAAACTGCGCTCCAAACCCATATAATTCTTACGGGTTTGGATCAGATCAGAGTTAAAACCCGCTTCATTGTCAGGTCTACCCCAAACCAGAACGACAGAAACGTTAGGGGGAGGAGGGCGTCATGTACAGTATCACAACAAAAGTATAATAGTAATGAAAGCAACAACATCCATTGTATTGATAACATAGTATTTACATTGTGTTCAAAACATTGTTTGTTTAACATTAATACTATAAGAAAAGATAAGACGTGATGCTACTATGCTCCGTCTTCGTAACGCCTGCGAGGGTACCTGTCTACTAATTTCCTGAGAATACAAGTGGTTTGAAAAATTGTCAACATTTAAGTTGGTGAGTTCATAAGTATTTTTGTTTGAAAATATATATTCTTTGTTCTTTGAAAAAGATCGTGTGTTCCTCTAGAAAATCCTATATTTTCTTAATAAGAATGTGACCATACTAATTTCCTTCTATGATCACTTAGTTTATACATGTTATATACAATGAAGATCGGACGGACAGTCGATTGTGTGATTCTACCTTAAGTCCACATCCAAACAAGGAAAAGGAACTAAGGCGGAAATCACACATTCTATTGTCTATCGGTTCTTCGTTATATATAACTCTGGTTTATAAGCTAACGAATCATAGAATTAACAATTAAGGGTCCTTTATGTTATACTAGTTCGTAACTAAGTTGTGACAATCCGGAACTTCTATCCTGTGCAACTATTCAATTCAATCAATGTTAAACTCGTTTATGTTGCCTCTTAGCACTGTTTAAGGGTTCATTTAAGTGTTCTAAGCTTAAGTACAACAGGGGTTGAGATTGGGGATGAGTTAGCAAGTCGTATAGCAGCATTTTCGGGCCATACACTCTCTTAGGAGGAGTGTGCGGCCGTACACATGGGTGTACGGCTGTACACCCCCCTCCTGGCCGCACACTCAAGGTGGTGGGTCACCCACCCCTATATATTTGAGTAGACCCCCTTCCTTCATTCCTTTCTTCTCTTGGCTGCACACTACTCCATTCTCTCTCAAGCTTACTCAACCGTGAACCCTCCAAGGCTTAAAAAACGTGAGTATTCCATCCTATAGCTTGTTATACTTGAAAGACCTCTTAATCTAAGCCTTGATTCATCAAGTTTCAGCATGTTCTTCATCCTTTGAAGGAGTACGGCCGCACACCTTCATAAGGTTGGTCGTACACACCTTAAAGGCCCTCCAAAGTGAGGGTTTGACCCCTATCTTCTAGATTGGACATGATCCTAGCCTTGCTGCACCTTAAAGTCGACAACTTTAGCATGAACATGAAGGGTGTACGGCCGCACACCCCTTTGTACGGCCGCACACACCTCTTAGGGCCGCAAACCCACTTTGATGATTATTTTAAGCCTCAAACTTGCATTACAACTAAGCATGGGACCTAGAACACTCGTTGAATGCTAGTTAGAACCTTGGAAACGCCTCAAAAACACATCTCATCGTGAGTGTACGACCGTACACTCATAGGCCGTACACCCATGGCCGTACACACCCTTAGGGTGGCCGTACACCTCCCTCACTCAATCACATATGGTTTAAACACTTTGTTCAAGTGTTTCCATGTCCTTAGGGTGGTTTTCTATCATGTCTAGTCGTGAAATACCCTAATTTGAATCATACAAACCACTCACTCGAGGTGAGTTCATACCCCTACATTTTTCGAGTTTTTAATGTTTTCAGGGGGGAATACAAGTAAAAGCACAAGAAATCTTGTGTTCAAATATATTATTTTGTTTAATATATTTCAATTAATAATATACATCGGATATAGAAATCAGTTTTACAAAACGTGTGAAGATACTAACCTTGCCAAAAGCAGTTTTCAAAACTAAGGAAATGAACTTAGGAATCATGAAACAAAAGATATTGTTTTATAAGGATTCATGTTAATAACAAAAAGGGTTTTCCTGTATTATTACTTGTAAAGTCGTTAATCTAATTGGAGACACGTCCTTGGGCGCTTACAAGCTTAACTAAGTGGAGGACTACCCCTTATGAACCAGAATCTCCTGTAGGGAGAACGTGATTTTTATGTATAGATCTATACGGGACTGACTATCCCGCACCTTACTGCTAGCTACGGTAGGACCGGTAGGTCTACGGGTGACAAAGTCATAAAGGATACTGGTGCCAGATTCGTGCCATATCAAGTTAATGTATGGTCATAAAGCTCGCAATGTAGATAACAACGACGTATTTACGTAATAATAGATCGAACGAACTAACTTCTGAGTTAATAACTAACTGATCACAGGAGGGTATTATAATACTTTTAGGATTCAGATCACCACGTATTCAATTAGTTTTATTTATGTAATAAGACTAATGTACATCACTGGAAGTAGCCAGGGTTTTCAAAAGGAACAAAGCTTAAACAATATAAGTATGGTAGATACTTGTACTTTCCGATTTAGAACGAGAAATTCAATAGCTTTCACAAAAGGGAAATATAGGATTTCCCAGGGTAAACATCAGTATTTTATAAACAGATGGTCTATTAATCAACTAACGTATATTCATATTACTTCCATAACTCCTTGGTTTATGCGTGTCTAGTATGAACAAAGAAGTCATAGAAGAAATGGGTTTAATCATGATTTTCATAAGAAAATATGGGATTTTCTTTAGGAACACTTTCAGCAGATATCAAAGAATAATTTTACTTAAGGTTTATACATTTATTACACCAGATAGTATAACGTTTTCTGGGAATGATATCGCACTTTTCAAAAGAACCGAGAACCGTCTGTCACAACTAGAAAATTAGGGTTAGATCTTAAATAGTGTACAAGATGATTCCTCCATGTAAACTTACAAGGACCCAGCTACTAAAATTCAAACTACGGCGCCATTTAAGTTAATACTTTCATATATTGTGATTCAAACCCAAAACTCGATCCAATAAGCCAAGCCCAATAATTTTTGGGCCATAACCCATAAATTCTCAATCCAATACCCTTATTGGACCAAGACTTCCTTATTGGGCCCTATTGGGCCGATAACTTCTTCAATTGGTCTTTTTGGGCCGAAAACATTTATTAGACCTTATATTGGGCCGAAAACCCTTCCTTGGGCTCTAATGGACCGAAAACTTCTTAATGAACCAAGAACTCTTTTAGGCCAAGCCCAAAACTCGAAACCAATCCTTTTTGGGCCATCATTTTGGGCCGAGAAACCTCTTGGGCCGGTTGGGCCTTTTAAAAAAAAGAAAAGAAATAAGGAATTAATCTAAGGTGACACCTCACAATTATCTTGCATGTAAACATGCACATTACACCTCATACATCTATGCAATTAAATGTTAACCAACAAGTAATGACCATTAACCTCTCTCTTCTCTCCTCCTTATCTAGGCCAAAACCCCCACCATCACTCTCATTCCTCACTTCAAACTTCACTCCCATCCTCCTTTCTCTCTAATCTTCAAGTGCTCTCTCACATTTCCTCCAAAAATTTCGTGGTTAAGAGTGTTCATCCAAGAGTTCTCATCAAAGATCATAACTTGGTAACGACTCACTTAGAGGAATTAACGTTATAAGATTTACGGGAAACCATTATAATTTCTTTTTGGGATAAAACAGGAAACCATTCTATTTTCTTTTTGGGATAAGACAGGAAACCATTCTATTTTCTTTTTGGGACAAAACAGGAAACCATTCTATTTTCTTTTTGGGATAAAACAGGAAATCATTCTATTTTCTTTTTGGGATAAAACAGGAAACCTTCTTTTTGATAAAACGACAATTTATAAGCACCGGTACTCAACCAACGGGGTTGAGATTCCAGCATCAGCTATCGCAGACAACATCGGGTTGTCTGGAAATCATTCTCTTTCTATTTTCGTAAACATTAACACACATGCATTAATATAAGATCAAACACAGATATTTCAAACCATTTCTTTTTAGAAAATATCGGATTTCTGAAAGCGTTATGAAAACTATTCTAAACAAGTACAAAAACCATTTTTATACAAAACTGCTTATGAACTCACCAACTTTTTAGTTGACGCTTTTCAAAACGACTTGTATTCTCAGGGATCCGGTAACAGGTAGTAAGTTCGACTAGGAGATCAAGTGGTGCAACTTCAAGAAATTTTACTTTCTTACTTTTGTGTAACTAATGAACAAGTTCAACATGTAAACTATGTAAGTGTGTATTTCTAATGTATGATGTTTGGTTGCTATGCTTCATTTATATTCAATTGTTATGATACTGTACACGAAGTCATCCGCCTGCGGACGTTTCCGCCGTCCAGGTTCGGGGGTGTGACAGGTTGGTATCAGAGCATTGTTTATAGTGAACTAGTATATCTAACCATACAAGATATACAACTATAAATACAATGGGACTAAAAACACTCTGACTAAAAGTATACCTTAAGAATATAAGTATCTTCTAAAAGTATACATACTTGCTAGAACCGTATCATAATAAGAACAAAACAAAAGTATTTAGATGTTGAACACTACGGTCAAACCTGAGCAGTTATGTAATCATATCTGGAATAAATAGAGCCTGATCAACTGTATTTATTCGAGATACGACCAACATGTGTTTGGGAGTGATGGTGGTGTTGTAACAAGTCTAAAACTTACAAACCCTACATGCAAAGGAGCATTAGAACCAAACCTAAGGTTTAAAATACTATAGGAGTATTTTATGATACTAAATAATAACAACAAGTCTAAAAACGTATCGATTTCGTATATCAGGAAGCCCTAGGATCAAACATGTAATACTATAGTAGCATTTTAGAATACCATAGGACCTCCACACTTAAATCTTCTACATGTATCTCATACCTCCACTCTCGCGAAGGCAACATTACTGAGCTTCACCCCGAAGACCCCTACTACCCTACGGTGATAGCCAACGAATGGACCGAGGGAGAACCAGAGGAAGTTCAAAGGGAGAACCCAGAATTGGGTCCTAATGAATACCAAGAGAGGAACCCCGAGGGAAAGGATTCTGATGAGGAGTTAGACATGGATGAAGGCGCCAGAGAGATCCTTAGCGAGCCTTACCCCTCGGAAGCAATACCGAACCAACACACAGAACAGGAAGACCTTACCAATCATCTCCGCCCCTTAGAAGAGGAGGTGACCTCCCTAAGGCAACAGCTCATGGAAGCTGAGGCTAGGGCAGCGTTAGCAGAGCAGAGAGCAGAAGAGGCCACTCATGAAATGAGCGAAGTGGTTGGACACATTTACGCTATTTAGGCATATGAGAGTCATCACACTATTCGCATTAAGTCCTAGGTTTACCATGTAATTCGTCACAACTAGTAGTAGTAAATCAAGAGAGGTACGCCCTACAAGAACTCATGTAACCTGAGCCAACTTAAGGATCTGATATCTATAATATATTAGGGTAACTTAACATTTGTACAATACCTATTTCTACATACTACCATTAATACATCATAGGGATGTAGGTCGAAACAACGAGAATCGTACAACAAAACATGTGATTCATATGCGTACATGCATAAGTTTATATCTATAATCATAGATGAGATACGAGTAGAAATAACCATAGCTACTCATGAACCTGTTTCTCATCACGCAACATAATCATGTCTTTCCATGGAAACAACCAGCTAGCCGACGAAACACCAGTTCTTCAGATGAACCCCGCAACCTTCCAAGCCGCTGTAACAGCTGCCGTGGCAGCCGTCATGGCGCAACTCAATGCCAACAACCCAAATGGAAATGGAAACGGTGTCGGCAACTCCAACTGTAGTAACAACCAAGGAAACCAACAAGGGACAACTTACCAAGACGCCCCAAACTCCAAACCTAAGGTCATGAAGCGAAAGCTAGGGAACAAGAAAGGAAGTGGATCGACTCAAGAGCCTACCAAAAGGAAACAAGTTGTAGCAGCCCCTAATCCCACTAGCCCCCACCCCAGCACCGAGAAAACCGTATCATGGAAACCTCCCGCTCTACAGCAAGTGCCGCTACCATCATCATGGAGTCTGCTGAGAATTGCATTGCAATAGGTGCAACAAGAAGGGACACATCTCCCGCTACTGTAGGGCCCCGGCCCCATGCGTCACTCCAACCCTCAACCCAGAAGTAAGTCCAGTATGCCACGCATGCGGTGAGACGGGACACTTCAAGAGGAATTGTCCAACAGAGAAGAATGACGGAGGACCAGGAGGAGTTTAACAATAGGACATGATGAAGCAACAAGGAACCCTACTGGGATTACCGGTACGTTTCAAAACAACAAAAATTAAGCGTCGCAGTTTCACAAAATTTTTGCCTATTAAAATTCATAATCATAAAGTACTCCCTCATCCGAACTAATCATATCCTTCGTAGGAAAACTAAATATCCTTGCGAAAGTTATGATAACTTAGTGTAAACGTAAGGCCGTGTGTAATTAAGACTCTACAAACTTAGAGTGCGTGGACCCGCCTTAATTCTTATTCCTTGGCTGACTGTGGATTTAGGGCATAACCACTCAGTCTACAACCTTTTCAATCTTTAATTACGTACGACTAAGCTACATTGAACCATCATAGAGAGGTCTAATAGAAATCAGACTATGAAATCACATCGTTTATACCAAGGCACTCGTATTGCTAGGGCACCCAAAAATTCAGACCGAGACAACCACAGTAGTAATACCAAGAATGAAATGGGTAACATTACAAATATGTACATAGAACACACTATCATTTCAAACAATTATCCCTTTCAGATCAATCCAGCACCTATTACAATAAAGAGCCCAACAGTGTCAATTGACATGGGCTGACTTGATCCTCACCATACGAAATTCACGTACCAACGAGACTCTTCACCTTAACCAATCGATTAACGAGACCCCTACAACTTGTAACGACAATACTCGAATTATCTCGGGCATCTAGACCCTTAGGTACCCGTTCAAGAAATACCACGCTCTCTCCAAGCCCATAGTAGGGATAAGAACCAAGGAGCAAGGGACACCGAGAGTAACCTAGAGATTTATAACCCCCTAAGATGTCTCCAAAGTCCTTCCGAAAATATAACCTACATGCCAAGTTGAGTTCGGAGATCGACTCAACTCATGGAACCATCCTCTTAGCCAGACCACTAAGACCACTTATCACCAACATAGACACCGAAGGTATCCGGTCGATGGGATGACCCAGTAAGTATGAGAATTATCAAACCAAGACTTGAACCTTAGAGAACGTCTATCCAACTCATAAACAGGAAATTCTAAGTGTCCATAGGACCACTGACTACTAAGAATCAAATGAACTCATCCTTAAGGATCGATATCCCCTATCCCAAATCAAGGATTTACTCGACCTACTCGTAGAAACAAGATAAGATCAACCTCCCACTAGTTCAAAATCTCGTGGTAAGAAACTCCCATGGAAACTTAAGAAGTATGAGGCCAACTATACCGCACGCAACCTTAACTTGGTGACGACGGTGTTCGCCTTAAGGTTTAGAGGCACTACTATTGGGACGCCAAGTACACAAATCCTCAATTCACCTCACCATATAGGACGTAAAAGTAGGATGCCTCTAAGTGGGGCTGAGATGACCAACACCCAACTAGCCGAAGGGCAAGTACCCGATGACACTGTCACCTGCCCTGAGAACACCAGGGAGGCAACGGAAGAGATCACACAAACTCGAGCGTGACTAAAGACATCTAGGAACTGACAAAAGGACTATGCAGTAAACGACATAAGTCTTTAGGATTCCAAGTCAGTGGCCTTGTGCTACTAAAAGCCCTATTTGGAAAGAGATAATAAGCTTTGGGAAGAGCATAGGAAAGCGAACCTGAGATACCCGCACCTTTTCCTTGATGCTTGAAATGCTGCTTTAGAATGAATTTCGGGACGAAATTCCCTCTAACGGGGGGATGATGTCACAACTAGCAAATTAGGGTTAGATCTTAAATAGTGTACAAGATGATTCCTCCATGTAAACTTAAAAGGACCCAGCTAGTAAAATTCGAAGTACGGCGCCATTTAAGTTCATACTTTCATATATTGTGATTCAAACCCAAAACTCGATCCAATAAGCCAAGCCCAATAATTTTTGGGCCATAACCCATAAATTCTTAACCCAATACCCTTATTGGACCAAGACTTCCTTATTGGGCCCTATTGGGCCGATAATTTCTTTAATTGGTCTTTTTGGGCCGAAAACATTTATTAGACCTTATATTGGGCCGAAAACCCTTCCTTGGGCTCTAACGGGCCGAAAACTTCTTAATGAACCAAGAACTCTTTTAGGCCAAGGCCAAAACTCGAAACCAATCCTTTTTGGGCCATCATTTTGGGCCGAGAAACCTCTTGGGCCGGTTGGGCCTTTTAAAAAAAAAGAAATAAGGAATTAATCTAAGGTGACACCTCACAATATCTTGCATGTAAACATGCACATTACACCTCATACATCTATGCAATTAAATGTTAACCAACAAGTAATGACCATTAACCTCTCTCTTCTCTCCTCCTTATCTAGGCCAAAACCCCCACCATCACTCTCATTCCTCACTTCAAACTTCACTCCCATCCTCCTTTCTCTCTAATCTTCAAGTGCTCTCTCACATTTCCTCCAAAAATTTCGTGGTTAAGAGTGTTCATCCAAGAGTTCTCATCAAAGATCATAACTTGGTAAGTTTACTCCACACTCAAGTTGTTTATTCCTTCTTATGCTAAGATCATTCCTCAAAACCACTCTAAATTTCGTGATTATGCTCTTAGAACACCAAAACTACACAAATCTCATCAAGAACTCAAGCTAGGTTCAAAGTTTCATCATCTTCTTCTTCTTCTACATCTCAAAAACCCCCAAGGTGAGTTCATACCCCCTTGTTTTTGGTTTTATAATGTTTTTGGGGGAGGATACAAGTGCTTTTGTGTTAGATCTATGTATATATGCATGTTTATGTGTTTAACTTTTAGATCTTTACTTGAAAATGAAGTTTATCACTTGGATCTTCATAAAAACCTTGAGAAAAGTATGTGTCATCACATATAATACATGTAAACTTGTAGATCTGGGATTTATCCACTTAAAATAGCAAAAACAAGTGTTGTGAACAAACTTAGATAACTTAAACTCAAAAATTAGCCCTTGACAGAAAAGTTTTAGTCCAATCTCGAACTGTTTTGACCTCCTTAATGGTAATATTTTTCAAAACTGTTTTACATGAAAAAATGTTCAGGTTATTACCTTTAAAATGACTACTCTCACGTTTTCATACGATTTTTCTACTATTTTTGGCGAATTTTACAAAATTGCCTATCTGATTTGAAATAATTTCGGACCAACCTGTGAAGGTGAGCAATTTCACACTTGTTAGACGCCAATAAAAATTATGAGAAAAATTGTAAACACGGTAGACAAAGTTTCCAAACTTCTAGAATTTACGGATCCAAATTTCGACTTACGATGATTTTTCTACAAATTTTCCAACAACTAGGTCAGAAAAGCCAAAAACCAGAAAAATGTGTATTTCACAAAAATCAAGCCAAAAATGATATTTTTGACAAAAATGGGTTTAAAATGTTATTTTTACAACAAACTAGTCAAAAACACAAGTTTTGAACAAAATGGGGGCTAAAATGTTATTTTTATACAAAACTGCTTATGAACTCACCAACTTTTTAGTTGACGCTTTTCAAAACGACTTGTATTCTCAGGGATCCGGTAACAGGTAGTAAGTTCGACTAGGAGATCAAGTGGTGCAACTTCAAGAAATTTTACTTTCTTACTTTTGTGTAACTAATGAACAAGTTCAACATGTAAACTATGTAAGTGTGTATTTCTAATGTATGATGTTTGGTTGCTATGCTTCATTTATATTCAATTGTTATGATACTGTACACGAAGTCATCCGCCCCCGGACGTTTCCGCCGTCCAGGTTCGGGGGTGTGACAGGTTGGTATCAGAGCATTGTTTATAGTGAACTAGTATATCTAACCATACAAGATATACAACTATAAATACAATGGGACTAAAAACACTCTGACTAAAAGTATACCTTAAGAATATAAGTATCTTCTAAAAGTATACATACTTGCTAGAACCGTATCATAATAAGAACAAAACAAAAGTATTTAGATGTTGAACACTACGGTCAAACCTGAGCAGTTATGTAATCATATCTGGAATAAATAGAGCCTGATCAACTGTATTTATTCGAGATACGACCAACATGTGTTTGGGAGTGATGGTGGTGTTGTAACAAGTCTAAAACTTACAAACCCTACATGCAAAGGAGCATTAGAACCAAACCTAAGGTTTAAAACTTACAAACCCTACATGCAAAGGAGCATTAGAACCAAACCTACATGGTGGTGTTGTAACAAGTCTAAAACTTACAAACCCTACATGCAAAGGAGTAACTGTGGTGTTGCAGCAAGCCTAAAACTTACCAAGTATATATACATCAAGATATCGATAGAACAGAACATACAACTTAAAATACTATAGGAGTATTTTAGCTAGAGCCGAAGACACCGTAAAGATTCATTCCAAGTGTTGCTACATACTCCTTCTTAGCGATAGATTACTTTCATTAGTAACCCTTATCTATTTGTCGCTTCGTAGAACACTTTATCTATCAGGCTGAGATATATTTTGTATTATATCTCTTGATTCTAAAATTCTAGGGGACTTACCATCCTCTTCTTCCTGGTCATTTTAGAACAAGATGCCTCCCCGAAGAAGACCCATCCGAAGGAACAATGACCCTCCGCCACCACTCCCTCCTCAGTTCGACCCAGCTATGTTCCAGGAAGCAGTTACGGCAGCTGTGGCTGCGGCGATGTCACAGATAAACCAGGGCAGATCTGGTGGATCTGGAGGTGGACCCGATACCCAAAGCCATGATGGAAGTCAGGGACATCAAAAGGAGTGTTCCTATAAAGACTTCATGAACGCCAAACCCAGGTCCTTCGACGGCAACAATGGAGTCAATTCTTTAACTCGATGGTTCGAGAAGATCGAATCCATCTTCGAAATTTGCACCTGTTCCGAAGCAAACAAGGTGAAGTTTGCCGCCTGCATCTTCACCGACAGAGCATTGACCTGGTGGAATGGTCAAATCAAATCCCTAACCTTGCCAGTGGCTAATGCTATGGGTTAGGAAAGACTGAAGGAACTCATGCTCGCCGAATACTGCCCAAGGGGCAAGATGCAGAAGTTGGAGCATGAGCTCTGGACCCTGAAGATGAAGGGTTTCGACATTGCTGCCTACACGACTAGATTCTGTGATCTGGCTCTCCTCTGTCCGGGAATGGTTACCCCGGAAAGCAAGAAGATTGAAAGGTACATTTGGGGACTGACGCCCCCAGCTCAAGGGAACGTGCTGGCTGCTAAGCCCACTACATTTGACAGCGCCAAGTGCCTGGCGCAAACCTTGATAGATCACATAGTTGATCTTGATGCTGTAATAGCCGCTCCCGAACCACCGAAGACTAGTGGTGTAAAGAAAAAGTCCTGGAACAAACGAAAGGGCCAGTCTTCGCAGGAGCCCTCCAAGAAACAACAAACAGTAGCAGTTCATGCTGCTACTACTCCTGCTGCGGTTTCCGTTACTACAACAACTCCCAGCCGCTATGCTGGAAACCTACCTCTGTGCAACAAGTGCAACTACCATCATCATGGGCAGTGTTGGGAGATGTTGTGCACCAGCTGTGGTAAGAAGGGACACTCAACTCGATTCTACAAGGCACTAGTCCAACCAACAAATCAGGCTCCAGGAGCAGGCGCTGGTCAAGCCTGTTATGGATGTGGAGAGGTTGGGCACTTCAAAAGAAATTGCCCCAAGGCAACAACAACTAGCAACACAGGGAGGGTGCTAGCTATGTGCCAGGAGGAAGCAGTCGCTGATCCTATCGTTGTTACAGGTACGTTCCTCCTTGACTACTCTTATGCATGCATTCTTTTTGATTATGGTGCGGAGAGGAGTTTTGTTAGTCATGCATTCAAGCATCTACTCAAATGTAAATCCTAACCTTTAACTGAATCATTTACCGTCGAGATGGATAACGGAAAGAAAGAGAGCACTAACGACATATTCATAGGCTGTACTCTTACCCTAGACGGTCATTCCTTTCCCATCAATCTTATGCCAGTATCCATAAAGAGCTTCGATGTCATAATCGGCATGGATTGGTTGAGCCCCAATCGTGCTGATATCCTTTGCTTCGAGAAAGCTATTCATCTCAATCTTCCCTCTGGCGAAGCCCTCACAATTTACGGTGATAAACCCAGTTCGAACCTTCGTATCATTTCATGCATCAAAACCCAGAAGTATCTACGGAAGGAGTGCTAGGCATTCCTAGCTCATGTTGTTGACGAAAAGCAAAAAGTTAAAGACCTCGAGAGTATCCCCGAAGTCTGCAACTTTCCTGATGTCTTCCCCGAAGATCTTCCAGGAATTCCCCCCGAAGGCCAAGTCGAGTTTCGTATCGACTTAATCCCCGGAGCTACTCCTGTAGCTAAATCTCCATATCGTCTAGCACCGGCAGAAATGCAAGAGTTACCCAGCCAGCTCAATGAGCTCATCAGCAAAGGATTCATAAGACCGAGTTCCTCACCCTGGGGAGCCCCGATCTTATTCGTGAAGAAGAAAGATGGATCCTTTCGGATGTGCATTGACTACCGAGAACTGAACAAGCTTACCATCAAGAACCGTTACCCCTTACCCAGAATCGACGACCTCTTCGACCAACTACATGGAGCCAGTTATTTCTCGAAGATAGACCTTAGATCAGGGTACCATCAGTTTCGAGTTCACGAGAATGATGTTCCCAAGACAGCATTCCGAACTCGCGACGGACACTACGAGTTTGTAGTAATGCCCTTCGGTCTAACCAACACAACCGCGGTGTTCATGGACCTGATGAATCGGGTGTGCCGCCCTTTCCTAGACAAGTTCATGATTGTGTTCATTGACGATATACTTGTCTATTCGCGGAGCGAAGATGATCATAAACAACACTTGAGGCAAGTGCTAGAGACATTAAGGGAAGAGAAACTATATGCAAAGTTTTCAAAATGCGAGTTCTGGATTAGAAAAGTAACCTTCCTTGGTCACGTGGTTAGCGAGGAAGGCATACATGTAGATCCTTCCAAGATCAAAGCGATCGAGAAATTTTCAGCACCAAAGACACCCACATAAATCCGCCAATTCTTGGGTCTTGCTGGCTATTATCGCAGATTTATTCAAAACTTCTCCAAAATCGCTAAGCCTTTAACCACCCTGACACAAAAAGGTGTAACCTTTAGTTGGGGAGAAAAGCAAGACACTGCGTTTCAAACATTGAAGCAGGCCCTATGTAGCGCACCTATCTTGTCCCTGCCTGAAGGGACGGAAGACTTTGTTGTCTACTGTGATGCATCCAATCAGGGCCTAGGCTGTGTGCTCATGCAGCGAGGAAAGGTTATCGCCTATGCCTCGAGACAGCTGAAAACGCACGAAGTCAATTACACAACTCACAATCTAGAGTTGGGAGCAGTGGTCTTCGCGTTAAAGATCTGGAGACATTATCTCTACGGAACCAAGTGCACTGTCTTCACCGACCATAAGAGCTTACAATATATCTTTGATCAGAAGGAGTTAAACATGAGGCAGCGACGATGGGTAGAACTACTCAGTGATTACGAGTGTGAAATATGCTACCATCTCGACAAGGCCAATGTGGTAGCAGATGCCCTCAGCCGAAAGGAGTATTCAGGTCGTAGAGTGAAGGAATTGACAATGACCATCCATTCCCAATTATCCACACAAATCAGAGAGGCTCATTTGGAAGCCTTAAAACCAGAGAACATGTCGGGTGAAGCCCTGAGAGGAATGGAAAAGAACTTAGAGGTCAAGGGAGACAGAGTTTACTGTTTCATGAACCGGATCTGGACACCAAAGTACGGCGGGTACAGAGAGTTTGTCATGAATGAGGCTCACAAGACTAGATACTCCGTTCACCCAGGTTCGGATAAGATGTATCTGGACCTCAAGCAACTCTATTGGTGGCCGAACATGAAAGCAGAGATCGCTACTTTCGTGGGCAAGTGTCTGACTTGCGCCAAGGTGAAGGTAGAATATCAAAAGCCCTAAGGTCTACTTCAGCAGCTAGAAATACCTGAGTGGAAGTGGGAGAGGATTACCATGGATTTCATCACTAAGTTACCCAGATCTCCGAGTGGGCACGACGCCATCTGGGTAATTGTCGATCGACTGACTAAATCCGCCCACTTCCTGCCAATCAAAGAGAACTTCAAAATGGAGAGACTCACACGAATATACATTCAAGAGATAGTCCGCCTTCATGGTGTACCTGCGTCCATTATCTCCGATCGAGATAACAGGTTTACCTCGAGATTATGGCAGTCACTACAGAAGGCTCTCGGAACTAAGCTGGATATGAGCACGACTTATCATCCTAAGACAGATGGAAAGAGTGAGAGAACAATTCAGACATTGGAAGATATGTTGAGAGCTTGCGTCATCGATTTCGGTATGTCGTGGGACACTCATTTGCCCTTGGTCGAATTTTCCTACAACAACAGCTACCATACCAGCATCAAGGATGCGCCGTTTGAAGCCCTCTATGGTCGTAAGTGTAGATCCCCTCTGTGTTGGGCTGAAGTGGGTGACACGCAGCTAGCCAAGGGTCAAGTCCCCGATAGCACTCTCACCGGTCCTGAAATCATCTGAGAGACGACTGAAAAGATCATACAAATCCGAGAACGACTAAAAGCATCAAGAGATAGATAAAAGAGCTACGCCGATAAGAGGCGAAAACACTTGGAATTCCAGGTTAGTCACTGTGTCCTTTTGAAGGTCTCACCCTAGAAAGGCATGATACGTTTCGGAAAGCGTGGAAAGCTAATTTCAAGATACATTGGACCATTCAAGATCCTCGCTAGGATTGGTCCGGTAGCATACAAACTCCGGTTACCCCGAAAGCTTAGCAACGTACATCCCATCTTTCACGTGTCGAACCTAAAGAAGTGTCTGTCCGATGAGACCCTTGTGATTCCCCTCGACGAGATCGAACTAGACGAGAGCTTACACTTCGTAGAGGAACCAATTGAAATCATCGACCGGGAAGTCAAGCGAACGAAACAAAGTCGCATCCCGATAGTGAAGGTTCGCTGGAATGCTAAGCGGGGACCTGAATTCACTTGGGAGCGTGAGGATTCAATGAAACAAAAGTACCCTCATCTTTTTCCAAGTCCATGATTTGTATTCTATCCTTGAATTTCGGGACGAAATTCCCTCTAACGGGGGGATGATGTGACAATCCGGAACTTCTATCCTGTGCAACTATTCAATTCAATCAATGTTAAACTCGTTTCTGTTGCCTCTTAGCACTGTTTAAGGCTTCATTTAAGTGTTCTAAGCTTAAGTACAACAGGGGTTGAGATTGGGGATGAGTTAGCAAGTCGTATATAAGCATTTTCGGGCCATACACTCCCTTAGGAGGAGTGTGCGGCCGTACACATGGGTGTACGGCCGTACACCCCCCCTCCTGGCCGCACACTCAAGGTGGTGGGTCACCCACCCCTATATATATGAGTAGACTCCCCCTTCATTCCTTTCTTCTCTTGGCTGCACACTACTCCATTCTCTCTCAAGCTTACTCAACCGTGAACCCTCCAAGGCTTCAAAAACGTGAGTATTCCATCCTATAACTTGTTATACTTAAAAGACCTCTTAATCTAAGCCTTGATTCATCAAGTTTCATCATGTTCTTCATCCTTTGAAGGAGTACGGCCGAACACCTTCATAAGGTTGGTCGTACACACCTTAAAGGCCCTCCAAAGTGAGAGTTTGACCCCTATCTTCTAGATTGGACATGATCCTAGCCTTGCTGCACCTTAAATCCTATATTTCCCTTAAAGTCACAAAAGGGAAATATAGGATTTCCCAGGGTAAACATCAGTATTTTATAAACAGATCGTCTATTAATCAACTAACGTATATTCATATTACTTCCATAACTCCTTGGTTTATGCGTGTCTAGTATGAACAAAGAAGTCATAGAAGAAATGGGTTTAATCATGATTTTCATAAGAAAATATGGGATTTTCTTGAGGAACACTTTCAGCAGATATCAAAGAATCATTTTACTTAAGGTTTATACATTTATTACACCAGATAGTATAAGGTTTTCTGGGAATGATATCACAGTTTTCAAAAGAACCGAGAACCGTCTTTCTAAAACAAAAAGCTTATGAACTCACCAGCTTTATGCTGATACTCTTTCAAAACTTACTTGTATTCTCAGGGTTCTAGTAGACAGGTACACCCCCGAAGTTTTGAGAAGACGGAGCGTATAGAGTCTCGTCTTTTTCTTTTGATTATACTTTTGATGTATAAAAACAAGTATCAAACAGATGTAAACCCTTTTCATATATGTATTCAATGTAATGGTTGTGTTTACTATGATTGCTATGATACAATTGTTGTGATACTATACATGACGTCATCCACCCCTGGACGTTTCCGCCGTTCCGGTTTGGGGGTGTGACATAAGTGTTGAACCTTTTGTAAATATATTCCTAGTTCTACCCACTCTACTATAAAGTGTTGTTTTTGGTAAGTAATCGTATTTGTTTCCAGAAAGTTAATTTGTAAACTGTTTGCTTGTAAAATGATGATGTTTATCCCAGAAAATCCTATATTTTCCAATAAAGCTGAAGTGTAGTCTTAACCGTTCCAAGATCGAAAAGTACAAGTATAATTACCATACTTAATTTAATAATATGTAGTTTTATTCATAAGTAAAACTAACTGAAGATGTGTTTACCTGTAAACTAGATGTGATGTTAATACCATCGTATGATTACTTAGTACATACATGTTATATATAATCAAGATCGGACGGACAAACGATTGTGTGATTCTACCTTAAGTCCACATCCAAACAAGGAAAAGGAAGTAAGGCGGAAATAACACATTCCACTGTCTATCGGTTCTTCATTATATATAACCTTAACGTATACCCCAAGTAGTCATAGAGTTAACACCCCTTAAGACTGTTTGAAAGTATAATAATACGTAAGTGTATCGTTATTTTCTACATGTGAGTTCTTATAACATACTAATATGACAAATATCCTGATACGACGTTCTTCGGACGTCGGTATCGTTAATGACATTTGTCACCCCAAAACAGCTGTAGCTAACAGTCAGGGTGTGGGATTGTCAGTCCCGTATACATCTATACACAAACTCACGTTCTCCCTCCAGGAGACTCTGGTTAATAAGTCAGGACTTCCGATGGTACTTAGGTAAGTACGCGAAGATGTGTCTCACAATTTATTGCTTCAACGAGTTCACGAGTAATACAGTGAAAAGCCTTTTTAGTAAATTAAAATGTAATTTTTATTTATACATGTTTATGATGGTAAATTTTGTGAACTGACCCAGAAATTATACCAATTATAATTTATATGTTTGTTTTCATAACGTCTTTCCTACTTAATAAAATAGTCTGTAATTTCCATAAACTATACCTATTATAGTTTATATGCGTATAAATTATGTAATAAAACTTTGGTGTTTTAACAATTTTAAAAGTTTATAAGTTTGGTGATAACGTTTATTTAGCATTTTCACGTAAAGTGTTTATAAAGTATAAGAGAACGTAATAAATGATTTATATTTTTAAACACAATATTTCTTGTGTTTTACTTGTATCCCCCCCCTTAAAACATAGAAAAAGTTTGGAAAAGTGTAGGGGTATAAACTCACCTCGAATGTGATTGCGGTTAGAATCTAGCTAGAAACAGTCAGCGGTTCATCGTTGTCAGGCTCGGGAAGGGAAACAGACTTCAAAAAACGAGAGAGAATGAACGAGAATGATGTAACGATTGAATGAGCCTCGATGGCTATTTATAGGCTGTTCTGGGCCCATTCACGTCGTGAACATGATAGGTTCACGTCGTGAAATTCCATGAGTCATCCCGTAGTCTTAACACGTGTTTTCTAGCTCCGATTAGTGTCCGTTGACTCCTCACGTCGTGGGTCCAGTCAGATCAGGATTTCTGACACGTTGCATGCTCTCGGACAGCTGTATCTTCGGTAGGTCATAAATTTTGTATACGAGCTCCATTTTTGACGTTCTTTATATCCACGCATAGGTATTTCCGAGTACTACAACTTTCTTTTAGGCTCCAATAGCTAGTTCTAAGTCTATTTTAAATTCCTCTTGTTACAAAGGCTATAGTGATAGAATTTATCATAGCATCTTCATGCGAAGTTAGTCTTAGACATTCTATATATTTTTGGAATCGTGTAGACTTGTAGTGTTGAATGAGAATATCATTAAATATTTATTATAATGTGTGTTTGTTATATTTGTGGGGATTATCTTTGACCTAATTTTGACTGGAAATAACGGGTTGTTACATTATCCCCCCGTTAGAGGGAATTTCGTCCTGAAATTATTTCTAAAGTGGGACTCATGAACTAAGGAAAAGATGCAGGTATTTTCGTTGTATTTGGTCTTCTCGTTTCCTAAGTGTATTCGGGTCCTCGCTTGGCATTCCAGCAGACCTTCACTTTTGGTATGCGGCTTTGTTTCGGTTACTCTTACTGTTTGCTTAGGGATGACAAACTGTACTCAAGACGGGTTGGGTTTTAAAAGACTCATGTAACGACTGTCAGGGGCGCGAGGAGAATCGATTCTCCCTTATTTGTGATAATTGATAGCGGTATACTGTGCAGTCTCACTACCTCTTTGTGATATGTTCCTGTCAGCTTTTCTATTTCATCTGTTGCTTTGATCGGTAAGAAGTGTGTGGGCCTGGTTAATTTTTTTACAATTGTTCAGGTGATAGCGTGTCCACCTATTGTCCTGGGTAACTTGTCCTGAAGTTCATGGTAGGATTCATACCTGGTTCATCTATCACAGTCTCGTGTATACAATTCGTATATAATTAAGATTGAAAAGACTGTCGAATAAATGATTCTTCCCTAAGCCCACATCCAAACAAGGAAAAGGAGTTAAAGTGGAATCATCAATTCTAAGCCTGTAGAACCTTAATTATGTACCACCCTTGTGTATACACTTAATAGTGATAGGTTAACCGCATTGGTCCTTAGTCTTCATTATTGAACTTGACTTGCTTGGAGAGTGGTATTCCTGGGAGGCCTGCTGGGAATACTTCGGGAAGGTTATGAAAGATATGGTACTCTTCGTATGGGCACTTCTAGGTTTTGAAGTGAGAGATGATTCGATGGTTTGTGTCAGGTTTGTCGGTATTGATTAAAAAGGGTTTCGCTAGTCGGTCGGTCAAGGCGAAGGGTCTTTTCGTAGCACATGAAATTGGTACGGTGAGGATCAAGTCAACTCATGTCGAATGACGACGTTAGAACTTCTTATAGTAATATGTGTTAAGCCGATTAGAAAAAGGTGTTTGTTAGAGCGATAGTGAATTCTATGTATATGTCTTTAGTGCTTTCTGTTTTATCCTTGTTATTACTACTGCTATTATTTTGTACCGCATTTAACGAGTACTAGCAGTACGATTGCTCATATGAATTGTGATGAAATCTCATAGTATGATATGATTTAATTGGCACTAGTTTTTGAAAAATTTCTAGGCCTAAACATTATTGTTAGGAAACATACTGATATTCGACGCTGGTTCCGGGAGAGTCGCTCCTGCAGTGATCATCAGTACTCTTCCATCTCCGTCAGAGTTCCTTGTTATTGGACAATCCCTCTTAAAGTGGCTAGTTTCACCACACCCGTAACAAGCCTGGCTTACTTCAATGCCGGGGACTTGGGAGATTGATCGCGCCGGTGCCCTAAAGAAACGGGCGGTGTGCCCTTTTCTGTTGCAGTTCTTGCAATGCATATTCCAACAAAATCCGGTGTGATGAAAGTTACATTTGTTACACTTCGGGAGGGTTCCAACATATCGACTAACAGGTGGTGGAGTGGCAGGTGTTGTGACAACATGGACATCAACTATCTGTTGTCTTTTCAAGGTCTCTTGTGTTGACTGTCTTTTCTTCTTGTTCCTAGAATTTTGCTTATAGTCGTCCTCTTTTGTTGGCTCAGGAACAGGGGTCATCACGCCTTGGCGAACTCCATGGCCTACGAGTCTCTGAGCCAAGCGTTTGGCGCTATCGAAAGTAGTTGGTTTGGAGGCTAATACATTTCCTTCAATCCGAGGAGATAGTTACCAAATGTATCTCTCTATTTTCTTGCTCTTCGGGGTAACCAGTCCGGGGCATAGTGCCGCTAGATCAGTGAATCTATTAGTGTAGGCCACTATGTCAGAGCCTGTCATGGTGAGACTCCAAAGTTCTTGCTCCAACTTTTGTACTTCGCCCCTCGGGCAGCATTCTTCCATCATCATCGCTTTTAGGTTCTCCCACCCATTGAATTTTCCACTGTAAGAGTCAGTGACTTGACATGGCCATTCCACCATGTAAGGGCCCCGTCCAAGAAAGTACAGGCAGCAAACTTCACCTTGCTCCCTTCTGGTCACACGCATATCTCAAAAACTAATTCTGTTTTCTCGAACCATTGCATTAGAGTAATGACTCCTCCGCTTCCAAAAAAGGATTTGGGTTTGCAGTTCATGAAGTCTTTATATGTACACTCCCTAGGGTGTCTGTGGTTATTTCCGTGGTTAAAGTTGTTAGCACCACTACCCACCCCGCTGCCACTACTTGTGTTGATGTGCGTCATGGCTGCTGCCACGACGGCTGTGACTGCTGCCTGGAACATAGCAGAGTCAAACTGTGGAGGTGGTGGCGGTGGATTTGTTGACGTGTTGTTGTTACGCCTGATATACCTACGAGGCGGCATCTTTCTACCATATAGTTTAAAATAGGACATGGTGGTAAGTATTTAGTAGCGATTACAAGTCGAGTGTTATTTGAACTAGGTTATCTCAGTTTTGTGCGTATCATGCTTCGACTTTTAAAGTGTTTTGTAAACAATTCATAACAGAGGTCTATGTAAATTAAACTTATGAATTTCTTATAGCAACCACCCTCAAATGAGATTTCGTGATTTGATTTATTGTTACTGATGGGTTTTGGTATACTACAGCATCATATGTTGCACATACAACCCTAAATACCTTGGATCTATGTTTTCACTAATTATATATGCAAATGGTTTCCAAGGCATTAAACTTATAACTAGCATGCAATTTGTCATAAACAATACAAGATACTAGTTAGAGTAACATACCTTTTATGTGGCTTGAATTCTTGATGTATTTGATGTTGCTTGAAAGACTTTGGCCTTTAAGAACTTAGTGCCCCAAGTGTTGCACCTCAAATGGAATTACAACTCACCTAGGACAAAGGTGATTCTTGAGAGAGAATTCCATGCACCAAAACACCTCCAAGTTTCTCTAAGAAAAGAAGCACACGTTTTGGTCATGAACTATCATATTTATATGTTTGTTTCCAAGGGTCATGGATATAACCCAAATCCATATCCATGGGTTTTATGATCCATGGTTCATGTGGCCCAACTCTTTATGTATCCATACATAAACTTGGTCCAACATGGATCATAAGCCCAACACATATAAATATAACTAATTACCATAATTAGTCCCCATAGATTTAATTAGTTTCTTTTGATCACTAAATTAATTCCAAATTAATTCTTGATCAATACTAATTAAAGCATATGATTTCATATTAATATATTAGAACTTATAATATATTAATAAATCATATATAACCTTCTCTCAAGAATCCATCCTAACAAATTGTTCTGGTGTTATGCAACCCAAATGGACCATGCTACTATTGGGTCGAGTACATACCAATAATAGTTATGGGATTAGAAATCTAATCCAATAGTCTCCCACTTGGATATGTCTAAAACTATTATTGCGTATGATTCCAAGATCCCGACTAGCGATCGTAGCTCTTAAAAGCCACTGTCGAACTCTGACCTAGTCAATGACGTGTCCATTAGATAAGGGATCACATATTCCTCCATTCTAGATATCATATGGACTGAGACATGGATTATAATCATTCTCTCTATCCATTTGTTGTTTCCTGATCTTCGATTTATGACGACCGACTAATTGAACAAATCAAATTAGTCCAGGCCTGGCCGAGCACTTATGTTTGTCATCACTAAATCATCGAGAGGCCCACAGATATCACTTTTATCCCTCCAATGGTAAAAGGAATGGATAAACTTCGACCCAAATGTTCGCTTGTACTTAATCATCAAATTACACACAACGATATGTTTTATAACAACCAAGTTACTGGTTGCGTTTACATATGTCAATGTGCAACCGACGCACAACTACAACTCACATGTCTCCGTTTGAAGAATATAAGATATTATCGTCTCATGATCACTCGTGATAAAATCCATGAAGTGAGTCAAATGAGTGTGGGTTAAATCCAATGCTCGAATCTCATTCCAGGAGCACTCATGAACACTGCAACTATGTCTAGGCCACCTAGACAAACTACAGAACCATTCATGACAGTCTTGATTCATACCTACTTCCAAAGTATGATTGACTTTGGAGAGTTTGAATAACCTAGTTATTCGGGAAGTCAAAACATGCAAAGTGAAACACAAGAATAATACTAATCCTATATGGCCCCAAGCACGTTTGAGAGTAAATAAAACACATTTTATTTAAACACGATATTGATTACTCATTATTCATTGTATAATGTTTCGAATAATCAACTTTATACTTGAATCAAAACAATAGTCATGTCTTGCTCCAAGCATGCACACTATGTTTGTCCAAACAGTAGTTATGCCATGCTCCAAGCATGCACACTATGTTTGTCTATGGTCCTTACTTTGTGAAACAGATCAATTGAACATGATTTCAATGATGCTCATTTTACAACTCCAAATCCTTATGATAAATGTAAGAATACCAAATTCTTACAATTTATCAAAATCTGTTAGATTCTAAACTTATATGCAATTATCCTCTTGTAAAGACTATGCACAAAAGTCACAGAGACTTGGCAACAGACATTACAAAGTATTCCAATGGAGAGCAATTCCATGGAAATAAAGTCTCAAATTCAAAGTACAATCCTTTGAACATCCTTCTTGCATTAAGTTTTCTAATCTTACACAGATTTGAAGAACAACTTCCACATATGGAAACATTTCCAGATTCCCATTTTGACTATCACATCTGAACAAGAGTTGCCCCCTTTCAGAATATGTCAAAATGATCCTTCTAAAATTAACACTATACTTCCAATTGTCCATGAGCAACCAATCTTTGGTAAACCTCAGATTGTCCTCGACAATTGCTTAATCATTGTAGTCATATCCAGTTCTAGTACTTTTTCCCTCTTAATGCCCTAGGCGTTTGGATAACTTAGAAAGGATCAATATTATAGCACATGTAATCGATCCTATATCCGAAGCATATAGGACATGATTCATAATGTCTCACATAAAGACATGATCCTAGACCAGTTTCTTACTACAATATTTTTATTTGCCATGTTTTCATAATTCGACTATGAAGAGGGATGCCGTAATCATAATCGAATTTTGAGAACGCAATATATATAGAATTTCCTTATGTTGAACCATTCCGTCATAAAATTCATATATATATATATATATATATATATATATATATATATATATATATATATATATATACCTTGACTAAAGACGATTAAAATCTCAATCTAAGCTTTTAGAATTGAAATGAAGTATAATTTCCTCTCCCTTAATTATAGCAAAACAACTTTTCAAACCCTGCAAAGTACATCTTGCAAATTGAAACTTTTTGTTTTCTATAATTAAGACTTAACATAATAATCATGCTCCCACTAGCATATTTATTATTAGCATAACACTTATGCTCTCACTAGCTTGACATGTATCCAGAAATCAGCTGGACTTCTAGAAATCAATACTTTATTGACTTTCTTACCAAAGTTCAGATTTCTGATACGAGATGCTTTGATAAGACTTTATCAAAATCATACACCTTTCCTTAGATAGCTCACATGTGTTTCTAAACATTTTTTAGAACTATGAAAAGGGATGCATTAATCATAGTCTCAATTGTTTAGACCTTTTTTCCATTTCTCACAAGTCCATGTTAGTGTGCCGGTTAACCACACACGCTCCACTAACGACTTTGAGAATTAAAATATCATAATTGCTATCTACTTAAAATCTACTTAGTGAAAGCGTTTCCTCACCATCATTTTCATGAATCAGAGAGAAACCTTATGACACTTAGATTTTATGGTGTGTGTGTTCCTATCCATGTGAATTTTTCAAAACCATAATCACAAGACAAGGTTAATGACAAATCCAAACTCACATGGACTGAACTTGTGCAATCTTAACTTCTTGCCACTTGGTAGCTCAAGGGCCTACCATGTCTTCCAAGTTGTCATGCAAACAATTGAGAACTCATAGAACTCACATGCATAGTCAACTTTTAACTGGAATAAGCACATAAATAATAATATCAACACAATAGGTTACAAACCTCAAGTCGTGTGCTAGTGATGAACAATAGGTTTTATCCTTGATTAGTTCTTGAAACTCTTTCCAGATCTTTAAGACTCCCACTGTCCTCTTGACATATAAGATTCTCTTTTCAAGAACCATTCCTTGACAAAACAAATACTCAAGAGTTAGTGCGGATTCTTATCAAGATAACACTTCACACAGTTGGTCTTAGTTGGTCTTGGTCTCATCCAAGACATCACAACTTACCAATTTCAAATGTACAATAGTAGAAAACATTTTACTCTACATTTGACTAGTGTTATAAACCTTCTTAAGATTGTGTCACTCAAGTTACAATCTTGGAGTATTACTCTAAGATCAATTTTGGAACGAAGAATGATTCATCTTTTGATTTTAACCATTTCAACAATCCACGATTCCTCTTCTTAGCCAAACAAATGCGCTAAGATGTCCTTAGAGAATCAATTGTGATATGGTTTCATAATCACTAAGATAATCATAAAACAAGATACTCAAGTACTCTCCCATCTTTTCAGATTGGAGAAACTTTTATCTTTCTGCCTAATTTGATTCTTCTTATTCGTTCTTCCTTACATTGAAACTTTTCCAATGTTTCAAAATTATATTTGAACTTGTAAGTATAACCATATTTACTACACTTTAGTAAATCATGACGAATAGTCTTTACGATCTTTGTGGTGGACCTTGACCAGCGCACACCCAGTGTACCCGATCCCCTAGTCCTTCACTTGACTCACATATACATGTGAACAAGGAATTAGTCTTAATTTCCCAAAGATGAAAATTCTCATTCATCATACAACACAAGTTGCATGATTCCAAGTTTCTATCCAATTGAAACTTGGGTGATGAGAATCTTTCCTTATTTGGTAAACTACCACAAAAGAAAGAATCAAATCCATTTCCAATATCGCTATCAATGGAAACACATAACCAACAATTCTCACAAATGCCATTGTATGGATACTTAAAATAAATCAAATCAAAAAATTTTCTTTTATTTTAAAATTACGGAAAAAACTTATCCTTACAATGCAAATACATATGAAAACTATGTTGTTATCTATTCCTAAGCAATCTATCACAACTCTTTAAGCAACAGCTCAAAATTCTGATCACCGAACCATGCGATCGAAATCCATCTTCACGATCAGAATCAACATGTTCTTCCTTTAAGCTTCTTTTCTTTGATTCTACAAAACATCAAGATGCGACCTAGTCACATCATGTAATAAGAATCTTCAAATAGGAACTTAATAGAGTTAGATAGTGGACTTACCTAAAGTAGAGTCAAACTTTTGACTTTTAACCATCCTTATGATCTTTCAGGTAAATAGGGCAGCTTCGCAACCAATGCCCCTTCTTTTGGCAAAAGAAACATATGGACTCTTTATGAATGGTACACGGGACTATCTCAGACTAAGCCTTTCTCTTTACCATTTGGTCAACCAGGTTGACTATGGCCGATCCCTTTCCATTGGGAAGAGAAAGCTTTTCTGGACTTCCAATGTTACCATTGTCAATGTCCATGGAAGTTCGGGAAGTTGATCTTCCAACCAAATATGCTTTACCTGTGCTCCAAATCATTGTTGATTCAGCAGCATCAAGCAAATAGGTAAGATCATTATGGGTCATGTCGTGGTCTGTCATATAGTAGTCTTTAAGGAACTCACTATGTGACTTAGAAAGTGATTGAAGAACCTAGTCAACAACCAACTTCCTCAAGACTTTGACACCCAACTCTCTCGGCTTGTCAACATGTGACTTCATCTCCAAGATGTGAGCACACATAGACTTTGCTTGCCAATAGGGCTTGAGTGACCTTGAAGTTTTCAATAACTTGTAGGTTAGGGAGAATAATTGGAGGAGGTGGAGGAAATAAAGTATGATTTCCATGATCCAATCACGGGACATCATCTTCATTAGGAAAGCTTGTTTCAAAAGATTTGGGTAGACCATAGTTTTCTAATCTAGACATTTACAATGGGAGAAATTTCAAGTTTAGTTGATTTAAGTCCTTAATATAACACCCAATATGAAATATTAAGGCTAGGACCCAACACAATACTTTATAACTTGGAAGAAGGATGCCGTAATCCAAGCTATAAAATATTTGAAGGTAGGTAAATGACGATTTACCAATTTCCACCATGAAAAACGAAAAAGGAATTTTAGGTCTTAAGTAAATTGAAACTCCTAGATCCTTTGAGATTCATTGAACTTTTCAATGGCATGTTTAAATCTCGATTGTGCCCTTCAGGTTTTGTGACTGGGATGCCGAGGATCACAAAACAAGGTGTGAATAACCATGAAAATTAACTTGGTACCCTTAATTTTATCACCTAATCGATGTGCCGGTTAACCACACGTGCTCCATCGATCTATGATAAACATTAAGTTACCCTTCGCCACTCTTACTAGTCCATGTTAGTGTGTCGGTTAACCACACACGCTCCTCTAACGACTTGGTAAGGTACAAAGTGTAAATTTCATGGGTTAGCACCAAATTCACATTTTCCTAAGTAACTAAGATTGGGAATTTATAAGTGTTTAGTTACTTAGTATTTTTCATTATACTTTTAATGAAGGGAGAATTATAGTCCTGTCAAACCCGTTCGGCTAACGACCCTCCACTAGTCAAGGAAGCGGTGGGTGAGAGTGGACACCCATTAAACTGCCATTTTATAGGCATTAACCTTATACCCGCCTTATAGACCGGCTTCGTGAATGAGGCCTACTAACGGTAAGATTGACTTTGTTCTTATACATATATATATATATATATATATATATAACTATTAAATATTAATATTATAATAGTATAAGGGTTGAATTTTAACCTTTAAAACTCTAAGGGTTAACTTGGAATTAAAGTGTTCATGGGGGGAAACTTTACAAATTCCAAAACTTGAGGACAAGTTTTGAACAATTCAAAAACTTTTGGTTTCCATAAATTATGTGTTTAAAGTAGTTTTAATCAAAAAACTCTTCAAGTTCCATAACTTGAGGACAAGTTATGGAAGACTTTAAAACATTTAAAAAAATGAGACTCTTCATTTTCATAACTTATGGAAATTTTTATGAGTTTTAAAATTCATAAATGAGACTTTTCATATAACTTGAGGACAAGTTACAAAAACACATTTTATGAACAACTTTTAGATCAATATGGATCGAAAACACATTATCACATAATTTTTCTATTAATCTAAATCAACTCATAAGAACAAGATAATTCATATCATCCATCTTCAAGAAATTAGCATGAACATATAAACTAATACAAGTCTTGAAATTATGACAATTATCTTTGAAATTGGATTAGCATGAACATTACCACATCAAAAACAGGTTTATAAGTTCAAAAAACATCTTAGGATAATGTTCCTAGTCCAACTCCAACCAAAAAACATGAAAATATGCTGTCAGGGGGTCCAACTCGTCGAGTGCATGAATGAACTCGACGAGTTGGATGAAGTTACACATGGAATCGTCGAGTCCCTTAATAGACTTGGCGATTCAGCTGTCCAGACAGCAAAAAATTCTATTTTTCAGCATTTTTTAAGCAAATTGCATCAAGTATAATTGAAAACAAGCCTTGGCTTTGATACCACTGATGGGTTTTGGTATACTACAACATCCTATGATGCACATACAACCCTAAATACCTTGGATCTATGTTTTCACTAATTATACATGCAAATGGTTTCCAAGGCATTAAACTTATAACTAGCATGCAATTTGTCATAAACAATACAAGATACTAGTTAGAGTAACATACCTTTTATGTGGCTTGTAGTCTTGATGTATTTGATGTTGCTTGAAAGACTTTGGCCTTTAAGAACTTAGTGCCCCAAGTGTTGCACCTCAAATGGAATCACAACTCACCTATGACAAAGGTGATTCTTGAGAGAGAATTCCATGCACCAAAAACACCTCCAAGTTTCTCTAAGAAAAGAAGCACACGTTTTGGTCATGAACTATCATATTTATATGTTGGATTCCAAGGGTCATGGATATAACCCAAATCCATATCCATGGGTTTTATGATCCATGGTTCATGTGGCCCAACTCTTTATGTATCCATACATAAACTTGGTCCAACATGGATCATAAGCCCAACACATATAAATATAACTAATTACCATAATTAGTCCCCATAGATTTAATTAGTTTTTTTTATCACTAAATTAATTCCAAATTAATTCTTGATCAATGCTAATTAAAACATATGCTTTCATATTAATATATTAGAACTTATAATATATTAATAAATCATATATAACACTACAAGAAAAACACGATTTTGCTAGGGAAGATCGCTATGGAACGTATTTTCGTTGTTAATCTGCAATGGATCGTGCTATGGAATGTCGTTCCATAGCAATGTTGCTACCACATTGTCTACGGATTTTATTTCTGGTAGCTAGAGTGGGAGTTTCTAGGGAAAATGCTACCGACTCCATATCCGTTGGTATTATGCTACCGATAGTTCTATGGAACAAAAATTCATAGCAATTTTCCAACGACATTTGTTACCAAATCAGTTTCCGTTGTACTGCTGCTATGGAATTCATCATCATGGTTACTATGCAACGGAGTTTGTGACGGAAACCAATTCCATAGTTGAATTGCTATGGAAGTACCATTCGTAGGTATTTGCTAGGAAATTCTGCTATGGAATATGATTTCGTTTGCTTGTTTTGCTATGGACCAAAACGCGTAGCTAATTTGTGACGGCATTTATTGGGATGTTGTATGCTTAATTAATTTTGTTATACTATGGATGAATTATTATTATGATCATTGGAGTTTGTAAGATATGGTTTGAATGAAATGTTTTTGAATTGGTAATATGTGGCATAAACTAATGGCTAAAAATGTAAAAATGAATTATAAAGTAGATATTGCTGGCAAGCATACTCGAACTTAAGCTTATGCTAGAAAAGAGCACGGTTAAGCCAGTTGTGCTAATCAAGTTGTGTATAATTTCTTGAAAACATAGTATATAATGAATAATTAACAACGAATTCATTACAAACTTATTTTTAATTACATTAACTGGGCATGTTAAAGTATATAATCTATGTAGATTATTTTTCGTAATAACGAATTCATTACAAACTTATTTTTAATTACATTATGTATACTTCATCACAAAAATAACATGGGTTTTACAAAAAATTCATCCTACTCAAACAACATAGCAAGAAAAAATGACCAAAATACCCTTTTAACAGAATGATGTAAACACACAAAAAACATCTCGGGGCGAAGCCCGAGCTTTCTTCCTAGTTTACATTTATGTATTGATATTAAACCAAATTACAAATTAACTTCACCGCAAAAAACATTAAACACAAAAACATCTAGTCATTATCTTCTTCCTCCTCTTCTTCTTGTTAGGGTACAAAGTTATTCATGATTGACTTTGTAAATGTTTGACTTTTGTAAAACCCACTTGCATGTGGTGTATTAGCCTTTTGACCCATGAGTTAAAGAGAGTGAGAGAGAGACATGTAAACACCTCTATATAAGGTGGGTTTATTCCACTTATGGAGGTGTGCTTGAGAGGTGTAAAAGTGAGTGTGTAAGTGTGTGTTATTTATGTAGATGTAGATCTATGTCCCTTTTTGTGTAACACCATACATATTCAATTCATCTCTTAAACACCGAAATCACTGTGTTCATTGTGCAATCTTTAATTCCGCATGCGAAACCATGTTCTATAATCTCTACAATTGGTATCAGAGTGGGTCTTCAATGATCAACGTGATTTGTTGAAGAACGATTCTCGGTTTGGCAACATTTGTCACAAGTGGAGCATTTTTGATTCATGGATTTATGTTTGTCAATTGATGAATTGAAGAGTCAAAACAAAAAGTCAAAGTCGTTGTTCTTGGTTCAACTTATACACAAGCTTCACTGAGTTGTACATATCAATGCTCGATGACACACTGTCGATGGTCGAGTTTGATTCGCGATTGATGGTTGTCAAGTTTGGATCAATAGTTTTGTTTGTACTATGATTTCGAAGAATTGGTGATATGAAATTGCAAGTCAATTGTTGTGAAGTTTAAGCAAATTTTACTTCTAGAATCAAAAAGTCAATGTCGATGGCTTGACGTTTACCGGTTCGTGATTTGGATGTCGATTGATTTTAAAAGATGTTGAAGTCGATTGATGAACGAATGGAGTCAAGAAATCAATGTCGATTATTGATTTTGAGTTCGTTGACGAATCTGATTTGGGGTGTGTTGATCGAATGTGTTGGAATCGAAAATCAACTGGAATAGGTTGGAGTCAATCGATTGAAGTCTTTGGAGTCTAAGTTGATTATCGATAATGTTAGATTTTGAAGGTATCTGACTTCGATTTTGAGGTCTTGAATGAAAAACAAAGGTTTTGGTGTTTTGAATGAAGGCTATGAACTTGTTTGTTAATGTCGATGATTTTGGGAAGAACTGGAAGAACGGATTTTGACACTATGACGTAATAACGAAGATTTAGAGTCGATCATAGGACTTGGATTCGTTGATTCATTAGTTGGGTTTGATATCGATGTGTTAAAAAGCGAAGGCTGTTTGCTGTTGATGATTTTGGAAGAACTGGTGTTAACGAAATATTGATTCAGCGAGTCAATACAGATGGTTCAGATTTGATTCAGAGGCTTCGACTACTTTCGATTTCGTTAACCAGTGTGAGAATTTTTTTTGTTAGAATGGGATATGGTATTGGTGCTCTCATTGAACGAAGGGGAGAGAGAAAATGGGCAGATGAAGTTTTGTACGAAGGGTGCTATAAAATTCTAACGAAGGGTGAAGGTGGATTCGTACGAATTGAGGAATTGAAGAAGAAACCCAAAGTTTCGTAAATGGACCTTAAAGTTTCGACAGTTTGACAAAACTTAAAACCTTTGTACGGATAGGCACAATTTTTCGTTACTTTTGAAGAAAGTAGGAAGAGTTTCGTAAGTAGTCCCTGAACTTTCTAATGTTTGGCAGTTTTTGTCCAACTTCGACAATTGGGGTATTTTTCGAATGTTTGGAGGACAAAAGGCATAACTTTTGAAATCATTCCCTGGGGTTTCGGAAATTTGGCAGTTTTTACCCAAATTCGAAAATGGACTGATTTTGCTGAAAAATTGAAGAATATGCATTTCAGGCCCCTGCAGTTTATGCAAATTGACGCTTTCTACCCAGCTTTGGAAAAGGGGGAGAGTTTTGCATTTTTGGCTGTTTTGGGCGCACCGGGTCACTGCAGAATTTTGAAATTAACAATTTTTACCCATTTTTTAGAAATTTTGTCAAAGGCGATCCGTGAACGAAGCTAAAAGTTGAATATCTTTTGGGTTTTCCGGATTGAAGTACCAAGTTTATGCCACATGTTAAGGGGGAGTTTTGACACGAAAAATTCCGAATAGAGCACGTTCTCTTTCCTTGAAGGTTTTATAATCAAATTTCGATTATAAAAAGAGGGAGAAATTTATATGGAAATTCGAACTTAAATTTTTCATATTACGCGGATTTTGAAGACCGAAGTGACCTTGAATTTTTTAAGCTTACGAAATGATGCAATTGGAAGTTTGGAAGTGATTTCGTTTCGAAATGGGTTTGGTTTTATTGAAGATTTTCGGGGTGTGTTTTTATGCTCAACTTTTGGTGATCAATTTGGAGTTTGAGAAACTCCTGATCATTCGTTGATGCTCGGTTTGTATGGTCTCACATCCTAGAGCCCAAATTGAAGAATCATGGAAGAATTGAAGATTGAAGTTCGTTTCGATTGAGGCTCGGATCGCGTAGTTGCTCGATTTTGGAAGAATTGAAGTGGGTCATTCATTCCTAACTTTAAGGGGGAGAATGTTAAGGTACAAAGTTATTCATGATTGACTTTGTAAATGTGTGACTTTTGTAAAACCCACTTGCATGTGGTGTATTAGCCTTTTGACCCATGAGTTAAAGAGAGTGAGAGAGAGACATGTAAACACCTATATATAAGGTGGGTTTATTCCACTTATGGAGGTGTGCTTGAGAGGTGTAAAAGTGAGTGTATAAGTGTGTGTTATTTATGTAGATGTAGATCTATGTCCCTTTTTGTGTAACACCATACATATTCAATACATCTCTTAAACACCGAAATCACCGTGTTCATTGTGCAATCTTTAATTCCGCATGCCAAACCATGTTCTATAATCTCTACAATTCTTCATCCTCTTCTTCTTCATTGCTCGATGTACTATACTCATAACTACCCCCGCTGTCAGGAATACCATCATTGTCATCCTCATGAATTTGACCTTCTTCATCAATATTATTTTCATTATCTGAACCGTTTCTTGACATTTCGTGATCATCATCATGATTGTCTGTATCGGCTAGACTTGGTATAATGATTTCATTTGATTCAACTTCATCTTCTTGGAAAGCAACGTCTTTCTGAGGATGATTTTCATCGGTCCAACCACGAGGTTTAACTTTAAATACAGCCCACTAGTCCGAGTTGTTTGTTTTCGAACTTGGGTAGGGAATGTAACACACTTGAGTGGCTTGCATGGCTAAAACAAATGGCTCGAACTTGTTGTATTTTCTTTTAACGTTTATCTCGACCAAGTTATATTGTTTGTGAACCTTAACTCCTATGTTAGGTGTTGGATCGTACCAATGACATTTAAACAAAACCGTGGTTTTAATTGGGTAACCAGGGTACTCGACTTCTAAAATTTCCTCTACCTTACCATAATAATCACCTCCTTGGCTACTAACACACAATCCGCTATTGGTTGTTGATTTGTTCAGACTATGAGCTTCTGTGTGAAACTTGTAACCATTGACAAAGTATACACTATATAATTTCACTTTTTTGAATGGCATTTTGGAAAGGTCAGATATATACTTGTTGTTTATCGGGATCTTACGTACCTATATGAAAAATGGTAAAACACTTAATTAGAGTTAATTATAACCATAACAAAAAATAATAAATTTTAAAATATACAAAAATAACACCCACATAGTTTTGAAACCATAATACAAAGTTCTTCTCAACTTCAGCTGTAAGGACCTGTTCATCCATATCCCCCATAAGTTCATTCAAATGTTCTTCAAATATTCTGTATCACCATTTCAATAACATTTTAAAGTAACTATGAATGTAATAAACAAAATCATGCATGTAAGTGTTATTCGATCATAACAATTACACAACAAATGATTATTATAATTAAAAGTGGTGCATATGTTACGTACGAACCTGATGTAATGCTTGATCTTATCTTTGTTAAGGAGTATGTAAGTTTGGGCAGCATGCACTTCCTCATCAGACATCATTCTATTCGTGAATCTTCAATAATGACGCCTAGGATATGAAAATATATATAACATGTCGTTGTTAGCATCCGCTTGCTCATCTCCTCCTCCATCATCATTTCGAGGCAACTTTCTATGACGTGTGGGGACACCAGTCTCGAAATAATGAGAGCAAAATATTGATGCTTCACGTAGCAAGTATGCGTTAACAACGAACCCTTCCACTCGAGCTTTATTTTTCACATCTTTTTTCAACTGATTTAGATACCTATAGTGAAGATTATTTAAATTAGCTTACAAAAATAGCAACATACATTACGATGTACCATATAAACCTTTCAAATGGATACATCCACCGATATTGGATAGGACCGGCTATCTTCGCTTCGTATGGAAAATGTACTGGTAAATGTTCCATGGAGTTAAAAATACCAGGGACAAAGATGGTCTCTAATTTACATAATATTATTGGGATCTCGGTTTCAATCCTTTCAATGTCTTTTGTTGTGATTGATGTTGTTGTTAATGTTTTAAAGAAAATACTCAACTCTGTTAATGCTTCCCACACTTGTTGTGGCAACATCTCACGGAATGCAATTGGCATCAATCTTTGCATAAAACATGACAATCGTGGCTTTTCATTCCGAACAGTATACACCCTGTTAAATCAACACACCTCCCCAAATTAGAAACATAACCATCGGGAAAACGCAATTTCTCCAGCCATTGGCATATGGCTTTCTTTTGATTCTTGTCCAGAGTGTAGTATGCTCTTTCATTATCTTCGAATCCTTTTCTCTTCCTACAATAGAGCTTCAGATCTCTTCTGGCTACTACATTGTCCTTCGTCTTCCCCTTGACATCCATTACAATGTAAAAAAAGTTTCCAAATACATTTTTAACAATATGCATAACATCAAAATTATGTCTAATGAGGTTTGTTTTCCGATATGGTAAATCCCAAAATATGCTTTTCTTTTTCCAACCATGATCGCCACATCTTTTGTTTACATCATCAGCATTTAGTTCAGTTACTTTTACCAAACCTAATTGTTCAATCTCCCTTAAAGTTTGTTCACCATTCTTACTTGGAGGAGGACCTTCTATCACTTGACGATTCTTCCTGAACTTATTTTTATCCTTTCTATATGGGTGATTTACCTGTAGAAATCTTCTATGGCAGTCAAACCATGATATCTTATTACCATTCTCTAGTCTGAATGCTTGTGTATGTTTCCCACAGTGTGGACATGCTAGCTTACCTGCTGTAGACCATCCGGACAACACTGCATATGCTGGAAAATCGCTTATTGTCCACATTAAAGCTGCTCTTAGATGGAAAATTTGTTTTAAAGATATATCATATTTTACTACGCCTTCTTCCCATAATTGCTCCAACTCTGCAACATCTGGTTGCAAAAATACATCTATTTTATGCTTAGGGTTTGACGGTCCTGGCACAAGTGTGGTCAAAAACATGTAAGGCTCTTTCATGCACATAGAAGGTGGAAAATTATAAGGAGTTATAATAATAGGCCAAGATGAATATTGTTTTCCAAATGCTCCATGTGGTGCAAACCCATCTGTACTTAGGCCTAATCTTATGTTACGTACTTCTGCTGCAAATGAAGGATGACTTTTGTCAAAGTGCTTCCAAGCTTTTGAATCGGATGGATGACACATTACTCCAGCATCATGTCCATGATTCTCGGAGTGTCATCGCATGGAAGCAGCTATGGCTTGTGAAGCATACAGTCTCTTCAACCTTGGAGTCAAAGGAAAGTAATGCATTTTCTTGAAGGATACACGAGAACATCTGGCCAAATTTTTTTGACCGTTTGTACCTATCTGCATTGCAGAATTTGCACCGATAAAGATCTTTGTCTTGCCTCCAATATATCATACATCCAGATCTGCAGCAGTCAATCATCTCCATAGGAAAACCTAGTGCTTGTATTAACTTTTTGCTCTCGTATAAACTACCTACCATATTATTCTCCTCCGGTAACACATCATTTATCAACTGGCAGATAGCATCATAACTTTGCTCAGGTATGCGATACTCTGATTTTATATTCAATATTCTAGCTACAACAGATAGTTGTGGCACTTTTTTACATCCAGGCCACAATTCTTTATCGGCCTCATCTAGCATATCAAAGAATTTTTTATCTAGTGCATTTGGCTACTCTTCAGGATCACTATTATTTAAATCAGAAGCCATTGCATCTATGACCATATCTCTATAAGAACATGCACCTTCACTAAAATTTGTGTTTGAATCATCCACCCCTAAAAACGTATTGTCATCATCAATTGATTTTTCCCCATGTTTATCCCAACACCAATATTCCTCAACAAAACCAAACTTGTACAAATGAGTCTTAACAGTATCAACTTCTATATATGGTATGTTACGACATTTTATGCATGGGCATTTGATTTTATCTTCGTCCATGAACCTATGTTGACTGGTAGCAAAATCTATAAATTTTTTCACTCCTTGTATGAAAACATGCGATATACAACTACTAGTATCTTTTCTTTCATACATCCACTTTCTACTTGGATTGTTCATTGTCTTAAATCTGTAAAGTATAAATTTAAATAACACAATATTAATTGTATGTTCATTAATGTTGATTTGAATTCATATATGACATTTGAATTAAATATATAGTTACCATACAAACATCACAAAGGTACCTTCACAAGGACTCGTTTCACAAAGCTAATGACCGAATGCTGAACAAATCTTCAATGTTTTCTAATTTGAATGGATGAACAACTTATATAATTGGATAATGGCTTAGAATATTAGTAGAATGTTTTAATTGAGATCGACACTTGCAGAACACATATTCAAACAGAGTGTGTATCGATTAGGGAACCTTCGACAACCCTTGATTTCAATGCGTTGGATGGATACTAGGTCATATTATTGGGTCGATATTATTCAATAACAGGTTAACACCCATGTAGTATACAGGTAATTATAAATTTAAATAACATTCATAATAAATATAAATATAGATCTACCTAAAATATAAATTCTATATATATAGCATTTTTCTTAATAACGACTTGATTAAACAAAATTTTTTATTTCCATAACAAAAATGCCGCCTTCACTTTATAAATTGCAAATAGACCAAAATGCCCTTGAAATCTAACCAAATAGGTCACAATGAACTTTTGGTTAGTAAAATGGAAAATACAAAAATAACATACATATCAAAAGTAACATATATATACATACATATCAAAAGTAACAACAAAATACACATACCATATTCATCACTAATTGTGTGAATCAAACAACTATCATATATATAACTACTCAACAGTAATGTCAAACATCCTAGCAAACTTCACAAAATATGCATCCCACAAACAAATTTCACAATTCAACAACCAACTGTATTGATTCATAAAAGCTATTCCATAACTGCTCACAGAAGGATGCTTTGCACAACTTCTATGTAAGCCATGGAATGTTATCTGCTTTGACCTCCTTACCAAGTGGTTTTGAACCTTGTTACAGGCATGCCTTAGATTCCAAATTCTTCTAGTATTAACGTAGGCATTATTTAACATGATCAGAGCTTCTTGCTTCCTTTCAATGCCTTCGGCCATCAACATCATTCCCAGAACGAAGATCGCATCCAACTGCCCCTGATCGGCTGCATTTTGAAGCAACTGTTTCCCTGCTAATTCTTCCCCTAACGTAAAATACTTCGCCTGACATACAAATAAGTAATCATTCAATTTTAAAAATACAAATATAGAAAACTAATTGAATTCGCAATTATCCGATTGCTTAAAAAAAGATTATCATTCCATCGTTGAAGAGTACGTGTGGGTTGTTCAACATTTTGCATCTGCTTATGACTTCATACTGTTGAATACTCAAGGGACGAAACCTTAGTCGGTTTGTGTCTATGATTTTATATATTGCGTCTGATGTTACGGAATCTCTAAAGAGTTTGCAACTGTAATTCACACAAATCAACAAAGTTAAACTATTAACCACTAAATTAAATATGTATATAAGTATAATATAAGTAATACACATCATACTTACACTAAGTGGCACTTAAAAGCATCGATTGTTGAATTTCCTCCAACTGTAAGCACTATTTTTTCGATCAAGTGCGATGGCAAAGCAGTAATTCTTGTTCCTTGTTGTCTTGTTTGCATTCTTTCTGATGAACAACTCGTTGCCATTATGTTGAACTGCGTCGAATGTATTCAAATTATATAACAACAACGAGTTTAGGGTTTATTGATCAACGTGCCGAAATTTTGACTGGTGGGGATGGAATGTAGATGATCAATCGCCGATAAACTGAATCGACGGCATGACTCTGACTACGAATTATGGCGCCTAAATATGTAGACTGTGAATTGACATAATTGCCCTTTAAGTAACAAAGATTACTACGTAAATGGTTAGGGTATTTTTGTAAATACCTATGGGCATTTTTGTAAATAAATTAACAGTTTAAATTTAAAAAGAGGAAGTTAAATAAAATTATTGATTAAATTTATAAAGACAAATTTAAATGAAAATAATGACATAAGTACGATTCGAACCTCCGACTTCGGGTGGAAAGTAAGACGCGTTTGCCAGCTAAACTAAATTAACTTCCGTTTCATCTAATTGAAAAACCATAATATTACGTTCATTAATATTGCATCCCATATGTCATCCATGGATGCCATAAGCAACTACCATGTTGACCAATGACCCATATGTCATCCATATGTCATCCATGGACACCATAAGCAACTACCATGTTGACCAATGACCCATATGTCATCCATGGACACCATAAGCAGCTACCATGTTGACCAATGACCCATATGTCATCCATGGACACCGTAAGCAACTACCATGTTGACCAATGACACCATATGTCATCCATGGACACCATAAGCTGTTGGATAAGGTGTCTAAGTCCATAACTATTTCTGGTATGTACTTGACCCGACCCGGCATGGTCGATTTGGGTTGCATGGCATCATGCATTTGGATAGACTTAATGAGAGAAATAACACTTGTGGTTTATTAATATATTATAAGTTCTAATATATATTAATAACATTATTTAATTAGTATTGATCAAGAATTAATTTGGAATTAATTAAGTGATCAAAAGATGACTAATTAAATATATGGGTTGATTATGTAAATCATCCATAACTTGTATAGTGGGCTAAAAGGCTCCATGGATTATCAAGTTGGGTTAAACCCATTGGATGCACCATGGAGGCTCCGTGGGAGTTACAAACCCATGGGTCATGGAAATGAAGAGTCATGTCACATTAGGGTTTACATGGTGTAACCCTAGATGTGACACACTATATAAAGAACATGTTGCTCACTAAAATCGGCTACACTAAGAACAAGAGAGGGCAAGCCGATTTATATAAGTGTTATACATTCTCAAAGTCATTCCAAGAGCATTTGGTGTTGTGTGAAGCATTTGAGGCCTCACACTTGGGGTGCTAGGCTCTCAAGGTTTTCAAGGAATCATAACAACTACAAGGTATGTAATTCTAGCCATCTTTTATGATTAAAGTTCCCCATGTATGCTAGATAGGTTTATGAACATTGGAAAAAGTATTTTGCATGTATTTTAGACAAACATAGATCCAAGGTTTTGTAGGGTTGCATGTACACTTAGGAGTGTTAGAATTGCTCGAAACCCATCAGTGGTATCAGAGCCTAGGCTTGTTTGTTGATACTTGATGCAAAATAGTGAAAAAAGTCGATTTTCTTGCTGTCTGCATGATGAACTCGCCGAGTCCATGACCAAACTCATCCTACTCGTCGAGTAGGTTCGTGCACTCGACGAGTAGGAGCCTCAGAATGCAGATTTTCGACTTTTGCTGCTAGAAATGGACTAGAAACATTACCCAAAACTGTTTTAGTGTTATAAAACTTATTTTAGGTGGTGTAATGGTTGTTCTAATCCATTTACAATGGCTAATATCAAAATTCCATGATTATATGTGTTCATATGTTCTTGAAATTTTGATATGATTATTCATGTTCTTATGAGTTCTTGATAGATCATAGGAATTACTTGTTTATTGCTGAATTCATGATCTTTATGTGTTTTAATGGAGTCCATAACTTGTCCTCAAGTTATGGATAACCAAAAGCCTCTTTGTTTTAAAACCATTAAAAGAACACATAAGTTACAAAATGAAGAGTCTTCATTTTTAATAACTCATAAGTTATGAATTGAAAGGTTTCGTAAAGTTACAAAACATGCCCTCAAGTTTTGGAACATGTAAAGTCATCTAATAAACTTTAGTTCCAACCCCTAGAATTTTAAAAGTTAAAATTCAACTCTTATACTTTATAATATTATAAGTTTAATAATATATATATATATATATATATATATATATATATATATATATATATATATATATATATATGTATAAGATCAAGTCGTTTTACCGTTAGTAGGCCTCATTCACGAAGCCGGTCTATAAGGTGGGTATAAGGTTGTTGCCTATAAAATGGCAGCTTAATGGGTGTCCACTCTCACCCACCGCTTCCTTGACTGGTGGAGGGTCGTTAACTAAACGGGTAGGACAATGACTTAAAAATTCTCATTAAAATTATAATGATTATTATAAAGTAACTAAATGTTTTATAAATTCTCAATCTTAGTTACTTCAGGAAAAATGTGAATAAGGTGCTAACCCATGAAATTACACTTTGCACTTTGATTAAGTCGTTGGTGGAGCATGTGTGGTTAACCGGCACACTAACTTGGACTTAACAAGGTAGGCAAAGGGTGACTTAAGGTTTTTTTCATAGGTCGGTGGAGCGTGTGTGGTTAACCGGCACATCGATTAAGTGAAAAACATTAGGGTACCAAGTAATTTGCATGGTTACTTCACACCTTGTTTTGTGATCCTCGGTATCCCAGTCACAAAACATGAAGGGCACACTCGAGATTGAAACATGCCATTGAAAAAGTTCAATGAATCTCAAAAGAATCTAGGAGTTTCTAAAAACAAAATAAAACCTAATAATTTATATTTCGTTTTCATGGTGGAAATTGGTGAATCGTCATTCACCTACCTTTCAAATATGTTTTAGCTTAGATTACAGCATCCCTCTTCTAAGTTATAATATATTGTGATTGGATCCTAGCCTTAGTATTACATTTGTGTGTTTTATTAAGGACTATCTTTATATCTAAACTAAACTTGTTTTTCCTTCTTTTCAGATGTCTTCCAACAATGCTGCTCCTAGCTCAAACCCTACTGACTCCTTCTCTTTCATGAACCTTTGTGGGAGAGTCATCTTTGATGGATCCAACTTTACTGATTGGATCAGAAACATCAGGATGGTCACTCGATACGAGAACAAAGAATATGTTCTCGACAAGGAGCTTAAGGTACCCGAGCCAACTGCTACTCCTGAGGAGTTTGCTGAATATGAGGCACATGAAAGAGATGCTACCAAAGTGGCATGCATCATGATGGCCACTATGACAGCCGAGCTCCAAAAGTCCTATGAGGACTACTATCATTTTGAGATGCACCAGGATTTGATGGACCGCTACCATCAGAGTGCTCGTCAAGAGCGATATGAAATCATCTCCTCTATGATCACAACTCGAATGAAGGATGGTGAACCCATCACAAGCCACATGCAGAAAATGCAAAGGTATGTGGACCGTTTGATGAAGCTGAATGTGAACTTCCCAGAGGAGTTGGCAATAGATATTATTTTGCACTCCTTACCATCGTGTTATGATCAATTCCGCATGACATATAACATGAACAAGGAAGAAGTCACCCTCAGCAAACTTCAAGGACTCCTAAAGACCGCATAATCAGGTCTCAAAGGTAAGTCGGTTGTGACCACTTCTACTACTACTCCAAACTCAGCACCTGTCCTGGCAATCGGGAAAGGTAGAGGGAAGAAGAGGAAGAACCCTTCAAAGTTTACCAAGGGTAAGACCCTTGATGGCTCCTCTTCAAGCGGAACCAATAAAGGTTTCGTTACACCTTCTTCTGATCCCAAAGAGGCTGAATGCTTCTACTGCCACGAAAAGGCGTACTGGAAGCGGAACTGCCCAAAGTACCAGCAAGATTTGAAGGATGGGAAAGTGAAACCCAACCATGCAGGTATTTACACTATATTATCTAATAACTCACCTTATTCTAACTCTTGGGTCCTTGATACCGGTTGTGGTATTCATATTTGTTCTGATTTGCAGGGACTAAGAAGAAGTGAGAATGTGGAGCATGGAAAGATAAACTTGATCATGGGGAATAGGAAAGTTTCACCTGTCACCAAGATTGGAGTTTATACTTTGTTGCTAAGTAGTGGGTTTAATTTAGATTTGAATAAATGTTGTTATTCGCCTGAAATGGCAAGAAATGTTATTTCCTTTCATGTTTTGTACAAACAAGGTTTTACCTTTTCTTTTGATAATGAAGTTGGTGGAATAAATGCTTTATTTAATAATGTGTTTTATTTTAAAGCATTACCTTGTGATGGTGTGTATGAAGCTGTGTCTGTTGTAGATAATTTAGGAAATAATGTGTTGTGTATTGATGCTACTAATGATGATAACTTGGATAAAGCATCATTATGGCATTGTCGTCTTGGACATGTAAGCAAGAAACGCATAGGTCAACTCCAAAAGGATGGAGTCTTGGAGTCATTTGACCTAAAGTCAGATGATAGTTGTGAATCATGTTTACTTGGAAAAATGACAAAGTCACCCTTCACAGGTTCTTGTGCTAGGGGTGAAGGTTTGTTGGATCTAGTGCACACAGATGTGTGTGGACCCTTCAAAACTGCCACAAGGGATGCTAATCGTTATTATGTGACTTTTACAGATGATTATAGTAGATATGGATATTTCTACTTAATTCAGCACAAGTCATAAACTTTCGATAGGTTTAAAGAGTTTAAACAGGAAGTAGAGAATCAATTGGGCAGGAACATTAAGATGCTTCGATCAGATCGTGGTGGTGAGTATCTTAGTACAGAGTTACTCGACTATCTTAAGGAATGTGGGGTTGTCTCACAATTGACACCTCCCAGGACACCACAGCTGAATGGTGTAGCTAAGAGGCGTAATCGAACTTTGTTGGACATGGTTCGTTCCATGATGAGTCGAGCTTCGCTACCAATCTCATTTTGGGGGTATGCCTTAGAGACTACCGCCCATATCCTTAATCTGGTCCCTACAAAGAAGGTTGCCAAAACACCTCACGAGATGTGGACTGGAAAAGTTCCTAGTCTAGCCCACATCAAGATTTGGGGTTGCGAAGCTTTCGTGAGACGCGAGACTTACGACAAGCTCGAACCTCGAAGTGAGAGGTGTATTTTCATCGGCTACCCACAAAAATCCTTTGGTTACCTCTTCTACAGACCCAGTGAGAATGTGGTCTTTGTAGCAAGGATGGGTGTCTTTCGAGAGAGAGAGTTCATAAGCCAAGGAAACAGTGGGAGGCAAATTGACCTTGAAGAACTTCAAGAGTCAAGTGGTGAAGGAACCTCAAACCCTAGCAGTCAACTTGAGGAGGAAACTCCTGTTGATCCAATTGACGAGTCTCTACCTCTGAGGCGTTCCACGAGAGTTAGGAATGCACCTGAGCACTACTATGGTTTCCATATTACTGCGGAAGGTGAGACACTTATGAGTGATGAGATAGTAGTAATTCTGGATGAACCTAACAGTTATGCGGAAGCCATGGCAGGCCCCGAGTCTGCCAAATGGAAAGAGGCAATGGACAACGAGATACAGTCCATGTATGACAATCAAGTTTGGAACTTGGTTGACAATGTACCAGGTCGTAAGACAGTGGGGTGCAAATGGATCTTCAAGAAGAAGACCGACATGGATGGTAATGTACACACTTATAAGGCACGGCTGGTTGCAAAGGGCTTTTCTCAAACTCCAGGAGTTGATTATGATGATACCTTTTCACCAGTAGCCAAGATTAAGTCTATTAGGGTATTGTTAGCCATTGCTGCATTTCATGACTATGAAATATGGCAAATGGATGTCAAAACTGCTTTCCTTAATGGAAAGTTGGCTGAGGATGTTTACATGTGTCAGCCAGAGGGTTTTGTTAGTACAAAACACCCTAATAGAGTGTGTAAGCTTGAGAAATCCATTTATGGATTAAAGCAAGCACCTCGCAGATGGAATCTTTGCTTTGATGAGAAAGTCAAAGAGTTTGGCTTTCGAGGAGTGAAGATGAATCTTATGTATATGTCAAGGCTAGTGGGAGTATAGTTAGCTTTTTGGTATTGTATGTGGATGACATAATACTCATAGGAAATGACATCCCAACCCTGCAGGAAGTGAAGTCCTGGCTTGGGAAGTGTTTCGCTATAAAAGACCTAGGAGAAGCTGCCTATATTATAGGGATAAGGATTCTGAGATACCGGAGTAAAAGACTAATTGGACTTAGTCAAAGTACATACTTGGATAAGGTGCTGAAGAGGTTCAGCATGCAAGATTCCAAGAAAGGAGAGTTACCCATCGAGAGTAACGTTAGATTGAGTAAGACTTAGAGCCCGAGTACCGAGGTTGAGATAGCAGAAATGAGTCGAGTACCTTATGCTTCTGCAGTAGGCTCGATCATGTATGTTATGACCTGCACTCGTCCTCATGTAGCCTTTGCTTTGAGCATGGTTAGCAGGTATCAGGGGAACCCTGGTAAGGCTCACTGGACTGCGGTAAATAACATTCTCAAGTACCTGCGAAGGACTAAGGATTGGGTCCTTACCCTTAGTGGGAGTGATGACTTGAGAGTTATAGGGTATAGTGATGCTAGCTTCCAGACTGATAGGGATAATTTCCGCTCTCAGTCAGGCTGGGTCTTTACCTTAAACAGAGGAGCAATATCTTGGAAAAGTTCCAAGCAGGAGACAATGGCTGATTCAACTTGAGAATCAGAGTATATAGCAGCAAGCGAGGCAGCCAAGGAGGCGATATGGCTAAAGAACTTCAATGGAGACCTTGGAGTTGTACCAGCTATAAAGGATCCCATAGAGATTTTATGTGATAGTGAAAGTGCTGTTGCCTTAGCAAAGGAACCAAGGGATCACGGGAGATCCAGACACATTGACAGAAAATACCATTTCATCAGACATCGTATAGAAGAAGGACTCCTCGTGGCAAAGAGGGTATCATCGGATGAGAACCCGGCAGATCCCCTCAGGAAGGGACTGGGTAGGGTTAAGCATCTCCAGCACGCAAGGATCATAGGGCTGAAGGATGATATTAGTTTTAGTAGTTAGATAATTTTCGAAATTTGTAAAGTGTAATTGACATTTGATGATGAATAAAAGTTATGTTTATTTATGAGTAAAGTGTTGCTATCTTTTGTCAATCGTTTACTATTATTTCTTTTGCATGTTTTGACTTCCAGAATATTTATGTTGTGTTTTACACATTATTCAAATTATCCACAGTCGGTCATATGTTGGAAGTAGGTATGAATTAAGACTGTCATGAGTTGGTTGTAGAGGTCTAAGATTTTGGACATGGCCTCAACACTCATGAGTGCTCATAAGATTTGAGTATTGGATTCAACCCACGCTCGTTAGTATCAATTCATGGAATTTATCTCGAGTGATCGCGAGACGGTAATATTATATAAGTCTTCAAACCTAGAGATATGACTTGTTGACTATGAGTTGGTTATGCATTGATCGTGCGAAAACGCATTGGTAACTCGATGTTATAAAACGTACCATCGTGTGTGATTTAACAAGTAGTAGAACAAGCATATGAGTCGACGTTTATCTGTTCCTTCTTGGATTAGAAGCGATATCTGGGCCCCTCGATGATTTTGTTTTGACCTATGTACCGGGCCTGGTCAGAACTAAGTTGATGTGCTCAATTAAGTTCTATGTCAAACAAATCGGAAATCGGGAAACAAACTGCTGGACAAAAGTAAGACATTGTTCCATGTATTTGTCCGGCTGATATCTAGAACAGAGGATTATATGATCACTTATCTTAAATGGCATATCATCATCTTCTTAGTTCTGAGAGACCTTGAAAAGAGCTACGATTACTGATCGGTTCCTAAAGTCATACTTGCAGTTATAGTTATTAGACTTATCCAAGTGGGAGACTGTTGGATAAGGTGTCTAAGTCCATAACTATTTCTGGTATGTACTTGACCCGACCCGGCATGGTCGATTTGGGTTGCATGGCATCATGCATTTGGATAGACTTAATGAGAGAAATAACACTTGTGGTTTATTAATATATTATAAGTTCTATAATAGTATTATTTAATAGTATTGATCAAGAATTAATTTGGAATTAATTAAGTGATCAAAAGATGACTAATTAAATATATGGGTTGATTATGTAAATCATCCATAACTTGTATAATGGGCTAAAAGGCTCCATGGATTATCAAGTTGGGTTAAACCCATTGGAAGCTCCATGGAGGCTCCATGGGAGTTACAAACCCATGGGTCATGGAAATGAAGAGTCATGTCACATTAGGGTTTACATGGTGTAACCCTAGATGTGACACACTACATAAAGAACATGTTGCTCACCAAAATCGGCTACACTAAGAACAAGAGAGGGCAAGCCGATTTATATAAGTGTTATACATTCTGAAAGTCATTCCAAGAGCAATTGGTGTTGTGTGAAGCATTTGAGGCATCACACTTGGGGTGCTAGGCTCTCAAGGTTTTCAAGGAATCATAACAACTACAAGGTATGTAATTCTAGCCATCTTTTATGATTAAAGTTCCCCATGTATGCTAGATAGGTTTATGAACCTTGGAAAAAGTATTTTGCATGTATTTTAGACAAACATAGATCCAAGGTTTTCTAGGGTTGCATGTACACTTAGGAGTGTTAGAATTGCTCAAAACCCATCATAAGCAACTACCATGTTGACCAACGACCCATATGTCATCCATATGTCATCCATGGACACCATAAGCAACTACCATGTTGACCAATGACAACATATGTCATCCATGGACACCATAAGCAACTACCATGTTGACCAATGACGCATATGTCATCCATGGACACCATAAGCAACTACCATGTTGACCAATGACCCATATGTCATCCATATGTCATCCATGGGCACCATAAGCAACTACCATGTTGACCAATGACCCATATGTCATCCATGGACACCATAAGCAACTACCATGTTGACCAATGACACCATATGTCATCCATGGACACCATAAGCAACTACCATGTTGACCAATGACCCATATGTTGGGTTTTGAGCATTCTAACACTCCTAAGTGTACATGCAACCCTAAATACCTTGGATCTATGTTTTCTCTATTATACATGCACATATGATTATTCCAAGGTATTATCCTAACTAGCATACGAAACATTGATTCAAATGGAATAACACAAGTTAGAAGACATACCTTTTGATGTAGCTTGATTCCATGGAGCTTAAGAGCCTAGTGCCCCAAGTGACACCTCAAATGGTCCGCACAACATCAAATGCACTTGGAATAATTTTTGAGAAATGGAACACTTCATGAAATCGGCTAGCCCTCACCATACACACATAGTCGCCAATTTTGGGAGTAATAAGAAGCTTATATAGTGTTTCATAATTAGGGTTACACCATGTAAACCCTAATTGTCATGGCTTTCCATTTCTTGGATCCATGGGTTCAAAAACACCATGGAGCATCCATGGAGTATCCTATGGGTTTTAGCGCAACTTGATAATCCATGGAGTATTAGCCCACTATACAAGTATGGATGATTTACACAATCAATCCATATATTTAATTAGTCTCCTTTTGATCACTTAATTAATTCCATATTAATTCTTGATCAATACTAATTAAATAATACTATTAATATATTAGAACTTATAATATATTAACAACCTTAAGTGTTATTTCTCTCATTTTAGTCTATCCAAATGCATGATGCCATGCAACCCAAATGGACCATGTCAATTGGGTCAAGTACATACCAATTATAGTTATGGACTTAGACACTAATCCAATAGTCTCCCACTTGGATAAGTCTAAAACTATTATTGCGTATGACTTCAAAACCTGACTGGCAATCATAGCTCTTGAAAGTCGCTGCCGTCGAACTCTGAACAAATCAATGACCCGTCCATTAGATAAGGGATCATATATTCCTCCATTCTAGATATCATATGGACTGAGACATGGATTATAATCATTCTCTCTTTCCATCTGTTGTTTCCCGATTTCCGATTTATGACGACTGACTAATTGAACAAATCAAATCAGTCCTGCCTTGGCCAAGCACTTCGGGGTGTCATCACGAAATCATCGAGGGGCCCACAGATATCACTTTTATCCCTTTAAGGGTAAAAGTAATGGATAAACTTCGACTCATATGCTTGTTCTACTACATGTTGAATCATACACAAAGGCACGTTTTATAGCACCGAGTTACCAAATGTGTTTTCGTACAATCAATGTACAACCAACTCATAGGCAACAAGTCATATCTCTAGGTTTGAAGAATATAAGATATTATCGTCTCATGATCACTCGTGATAAAATCCATGAAGTGATTCAAATGAGCGTGGGTTGAATCCAATACTCAGAACTTATGAGCACTCATGAATGTTGTAGCACCTCTTGCTATGTCCCATACCTTGGACTTCTACAATCCACCTTCATGACAGTCTTGATTCATATCTACTTCCCACATATGACCGACTGTGGATAGTTTGAATAGCTTAGTCATTCTGAAAGAACGACCTAGTTATTCTGGAAGTCAAAACATGCAAAGTGAAACACTAGAATAATCGAATCCAATATGGTTTCAGAACTTATTAATATAAATAGATCACCTTTTATTTATCACCATATTGATTACAAATTATTCATTGCATACTGTTTCAAACTATCAACTTTATACTTGAATTAAAAACAATAGTTGTCCCCTGCTCCAAGCATGTAAACTATGTTTTCTAAACACTAGTCATGCCATACACCAAGTATGCACACTAAGTTTGTATTTGCTTTGTGAAATATATCGATTGAACATAATTCCAATGATTCTCATTTCACAATCCCAAATCCTTATTGTAAATGTAAGAATTCCAAATTTCTACCATTTACCGAAATCTGTTAGATTTTAACTTATATGCATTGAACCTATCGTAATGAATATGCACCCAGTCACAAAGACTTGTCACAGTCATTACAGAGTATTCCAATGGAGAGCATTCCATGGAAATGAAGTCTCAAATTCAAAGTACATTTCTTTGAACATCCTTCTTGCATTAAGTTCCCTAATCTTACACAGATTGAACGAATAACTTTCACCAATGGGAACATTTCCATATTCCCATTTTGACTATCACTTCTGAACAAAAGTTGCCTTTTTTTCAGAATATGTCAATATGGTCTTCTCCAAAAATTAACATTATACTTCCAACTGTCCCTGAGAAACCAATCTTTGGTAAACCTCAGATTGTCCTCGACAATTGCTTAATCATTTTAGTCATATCCAATTCTAGACTTTTCCCATCTTAATGCCCTGAGCATTTGGAAAATTTAGAAAGGATGAATATTATAGCACATACAATCGATCCTATATCCGGAGCATATGGGACACGATTATGATGTCTCACATAAAGACATGATACTAGACCAGTCTTTTTGCTATAATATTTCTATATCTATTTGCCAAGTTCTTATAATTCAGATTATGAAAAGGGATGCCGTAATCATAATCGAATTTTCGAACGCAAATAATGGACCCATATATAGAATTTCCTTATGTTGAGCCATTCCAACATAAAATTCATATATATATATATATATATATATATATATATATATATATATATATATATATATATATATATATATATATATATATATCCTTGACTAAAGATGATTAAAACCTCAATCTAAGCTTTTAGAATTGAAATGAAGTATAATTTCCTCTCCCTTAATAATAGCAACACAACTTTTCCCAATTGAACTTTTTGTTTTTCTATAATTAACAATGCTAACTTGCAACACTTATCATAATTATCATGCTCTCACTAACATGATGATTAACACTTATGCTCCCACTAGCTTTGACATGTACTCAGAAATCAGCTAGACTTCTAGAAATCAATATTTTATTGACTTTCTTACCAAAGTTCAGATTTCTGATACGAGATGCTTTGATAGAACTTTATCAAAATCATACACTTTTCCTTAGATAGCTCACATGTGTGTCTAAAAAATTTTAGAACTATAAAAAGGGATGTCGTAATCATAGTCTCAATTGTTTAGACCTTTGCCACTTCTCACAAGTCCATGTTAGTGTGCCGGTTAACCACACACACTCCACTAACGAATTTGAGAATGCAAATAAAATCTACTTAGTGAAAGCGTTTCCTCACCATCATTTTCATGAATCGGAGAGAAACCTTATGACACTTAGATTTTATGGTGTATGAGTTCCCATCCATATGAATTTGTCAAAACCATAATCACAAGACAAGGTTAATGACAAATCCAAACTCATATGGATTGAACTTGTGCAATCTTAAATTCTTGCCACCTGGCAGCACAAGGGCCTACCATTGCTTCCAAGTTGTTATGAAATCAGTTGAGAACTTGTAGAACTCAGATGCAAAGCCAACTTTAACTGGAATGGGCACAGAAATAGGAATATGTTAACACGATAGGTTATAAACCTCAAGTCGTGTGCTAGTGATAAACTACAGGTTTTTATTCTTGATTAGATCTTGAAACTTTTCCAAGATCTTTAAGACTCCCACTGTCCTCTTGACATATAAGACTCTCTTGCCAAATATTCAAGAGATAGTGTGGATTCTTATCAAGACAAACACTTTACACAATTGGCCTTAGTTGGTATTTGTTTTATCCAAAACATCACAACTTATCAATTTAAAATGTACAAGAGTAGAAACACAATTTACTCTTACATTTGACAAGTGTTAATAAACCTTCTTTAAGATGTGTCACTCAAATTACAATCTTGGAGTATGACTCTAAGACTTGTTTTTGGAATGAAGTATGACTCATCTTCTTGATTTAACCACTTCAACAACTCATGACTCCTCTTCTTAGCCATAAGAATGCACTAAGATGTCCTTAGAGGATCAATTGCGATATGGTCTCACAATCATTAAGATGATCATAAAACATGATACTAAAGTACTCTCCCATCTTTTCAGATTTGAGAAACTTTTATCTTCCTGCCTAATTTGATTCTTCTTATTCGTTCTGCCTTACATTGAAACTTTTCCAATGTTTCAGAATTACACTTAAACTTGTAAGCATAACCATATTTACTAAGCTTTACTAAATCATGACGAATAGTCTTTGTGGTGGACCTGATCAGCGCACACCCAAGTGTACCTGATCCCTTTGTCCTTCACTTGACTCACATATACATGTGAACAAGGAATTAGTCTTAATTTTCCAAAACTGAGAATTCTCATACATCAAACTATACAACTTGCATGATTCCAAGTTTCGGTCCAATTGAAACTTGGGTGATGAGAATCTTTCCTTATTTGGTAAATTTAGACACTACTACAAATGAAAGAATCAAATCCACTTTCCAATATTGCTATTACTGGAATCATATAAGCAACAATTTTTCATAAATGCCATTGTAAGGATATTTTAAAATAAAATTAAAACCTCTTTTATTTTGAAACTTTGCGGAAAAGCTTATCCTTACAATCCATATGAAAACCTTGTTGTTATCTATTCCTAAGCAATATATATCATAACTCTTAAGCAACAGCTCAAAATTCTGATCACCGAACCATGCGATCGAAATCCATCTTCGCGATCAGAATCAGCATATACTTCCTAAGCTTCCTCTCTTTTCTTTGATTCTTAAGACATCAATATGTGACTCAGTCACATCATGTAATAAGAATCTCCAAGTAGGAACTTAATAGAGTTATACAATGGACTTTACCTGAAGTAGAGTCAAACTTATTGACTTTACCATCCTTATGATCTTTCAGGTAAATTTGGCAGCTTCGCAACCAATGCCCCTTCCTTTGGCAATAGAACCATATGGACCCTTTGGTACTGGTACATGGGACTATCTCAGACTTAGCCTTTCTCTTTACCGTTTGGTCAACCGAGTTGACAATGGCCGTTCCCTTTCCATTGGGAAGAGAAAGCCTTTTCTAGATATCCTAATGTTACCATTGTCAATGTCCATTGAAGGCTTGGGAAGTTTATCTTCTTAATCAAATTTGCTTTACTAGTCCTCTAAATCATTGCAGATTCAGCAGCACCAAGCAAATAGATAAGATCATTAAGGGTCATGTCATAGTCTGTTTCATAGTGGTCCCAAAGGTACTCACTACGTGACTTAGAAAGGGATTGAACATCCAACTTCCTTTGGACTTTGACACCCAACTCTCTCGGCTTGTCAATATGTGACTTCATCTCCAAGATGTGATCACACATAGACCTTGCTTGCCAATAGGGCTTGAGTGACCTTAAACTTTTTGTGAACTTGTGGGTTAGGGAGAATAATTGGAGGAGGTGAAAGAAGTATGATTTCCATAGGACATCATCTTCATTTAGGAAAGATTGTTCCAAGGAATTTGGGATGATCATAGATGTCTAAACTAGACATCTAATATGGGAGATATTCAAGTTAGTTGATTTAAGTCCTTAATATAACACCCAATATGAAATATTAAGGCTAGGACCCAACACAATACTTTTATAACTTGGAAGAGGGATGCCGTAATCCAAGCTATAAAATATTTGAAGGTAGGCGAATGACAATTCACCAATTTCCACTATGGAAAAACGAAATAATTTATTAGGTTTTAATTAGATTTGAAACTCCTAGATCTTTTGAGATTCATTGAACTTTTCAATGACATGTTTCAATCTCGAGTGTGCCCTCTCAAATTTTGTGATTGGGATGCCGAGGATCACAAAACAAGGTGTGAATAACGATGCAAATATACTTGGTACCCTTAATATTTACCCCCTCAATCGATGTGTCGGTTAACCACACGCGCTCCACCGATACTATGATAAACATTAAGTTACCCTTTGCCTACCTTGTTAAATCCAGGTTAGTGTGTCGGTTACCCACACGCGCTCCACTAACGACTTAAGCAAAGTGCAAAGTGTAATTTCATGGGTTAGCACCAAATTCACATTTTCCAAGTAACTAAGATTGGGGATTTATAAAAGGTTTAGTTACTTAGTATTTATCATTAATACTTTTAATGAAGGGAGAATTATAGTCCTTGTCCTACCCGTTCGGCTAACGACCCTCCACCAGTCAAGGAAGCGGTGGGCAAGAGTGGATACCCATTAAGCTGCCATTTTATAGGCAACAACCTTATACCCCCTTATAGACCGGCTTCGTGAATGAGGCCTACTAACGGTAAGACTGACTCGCTCTTATACATACATATATATATATATATATATATATATATATATATATATATATATATATATATATATATATATATATATATTATTAACTTATAATACTATAAAGTATAAAGGTTGAATTTTAACTTTTAAAATTCTAAGGGCTTAACTTGGAATTAAAGGATTCATAAGGGAAACTTTACAAATTCCAAAACTTGAGGGCAAGTATTGAAATTATTCAAAACTATTTAATTCCATAACTTATGTGTTTAAAGTAGTTTTAATTAAAAAACTCTTCAAGTTCCATAACTTGAGGACAAGTTATGGAAGACTTTAAACCACTAAAGAAAATGACTCTTCCTAATTTGTAACTTATGGAATACATTATGAGTTTTATGAATCTTAAATGTGACTTTTCATATAACTTGAGGACAAGTTACAAAAACACATTTTAGAATCATCTCTTAGATTAATTTGGATTGAAAACACATTATCAATTAACTTTTCTATTAATCTAAGCAACTCATATGAACAAGATTATTCAAATCATCAATCTTCAAGAAATTAGCATGAACATACAAACTAATACAAATAATGAAATTATGACAATTATTTTAGAAATTGGATTAGCATGAACATTACCACATCAAAAACAGGTTTACAAGTCCAAAAACAGCTTAGCGTAATGTTCCTAGTCCAATTTCATCCAAAACAGTCGAAGATATGCTGTCTGGGGGTCCAACTCGTCGAGTGCATGAACCAACTCGGCGAGTTGGATGAGTTTAGCCTTGGACTCGTCGAGTCCTTTCATGAACTCGGCGAGTCTGCTGGGCAGACAACATCAAACTTCGATTTTTCAGCCAATTTTGCAAGTATAACAAGAAAACAAGCCTAGGCTCTGATACCACTGTTGGGTTTTGAGCATTCTAACACTCCTAAGTGTACATGCAACCCTAAATACCTTGGATCTATGTTTTCTCTATTATACATGCAAATATGATTATTCCAAGGTATTATCCTAACTAGCATACAAAACATTGATTCAAATGGAATAACACAAGTTAGAAGACATACCTTTTGATGAAGCTTGATTTCATGGAGCTTAAGAGCCTAGTGCCCCAAGTGACACCTCAAATGGTCCACACAACATCAAATGCATTTGGAATAATTTGAGAGAAATGGAACACTTCATGAAATCGGCTAGCCCTCACCATACACACATAGTCGCCAATTTTGGGAAGAATAAGAAGCTTATATAGTGTGTCATAATTAGGGTTACACCATGTAAACCCTAATTATCATGGCTTTCCATTTCTTGGATCCATGGGTTCAAAAACACCATGGAGCATCCATGGAGAATCCTATGAGTTTTAGCCCAACTTGATAATCCATGGAGTATTAGCCCACTATACAAGTATGGATGATTTACACAATCAATCCATATATTTAATTAGTCTCCTTTTGATCACTTAATTAAATCCATATTAATTCTTGATCAATACTAATTAAATAATACTATTAATATATTAGAACTTATAATATATTAACAACCTTAAGTGTTATTTCTCTCATTTTAGTCTATCCAAATGCATGATGCCATGCAACCTAAATGGACCATGCCAATCGAGTCAAATACATACCAGTTATAGTTATGGACTTAGACACTAATCCAACACCATATGTCATCCATGGACACCATAAGCAACTACCATGTTGAACAATGACCCATATGTCATCAATATGTCATCCATGGACACCATAATCAACTACCATGTTGACCAATGACCCATATGTCATCCATGGGCACCATAAGCAACTACATTGTTGACCAATGACCCATATGTCATCCATGGACACCATAAGCAACTACCATGTTGACCAATGACCTATATGTCATCCATGGGCACTATAAGCAACTACCATGTTGACCAATGACCCATATGTCATCCATGGACACCATAAGCAACTACCATGTTGACCAATGACCCATATGTCATCCATATGTCATCCATGGACACCATAAGCAACTACCATGTTGACCAATGACACCATATGTCATACATGGATACCATAAGCAACTACCATGTTGACCAATGCCCCATATGTCATCCATATGTCATCCATGGACACCATAAGCAACTACCATGTTGACCAATGACCCATATGTCATCCATATGTCATCCATGGGCACCATAAGCAACTACTATGTTGACCAATGACTCATATGTCATCCATGGACACCATAAGCAACTACCATGTTGACCAATGAACCATATGTCATCCATATGTCATCCATGGACACCATAATCAACTACCATGTTAACCAATGACCCATATGTCATCCATGGGCACCATAAGCAACGACCATGTTGACCAATGACCCATATGTCATCCATGGACACCATAAGCAACTAGCATGTTAACGAATGACCCATATGTCATCCGTATGTCATCCATGGGCACTATAAGCAACTACCATATTGACCAATGACCCATATGTCATCCATGGACACCATAAGCAACTACCATGTTAACCAATGACCAATATGTCATCCATGGAAGCCATAAGCAACTACTATGTTGACCAATGACACCATATGTCATCCATGGACACCATAAGCAACTACCATGTTGACCAATGACCCATATGTCATCCATATGTCATCCATGGACACCATAAGCAACTTCCATGTTGACCAATGACCCATATGTCATCCATGGACACCATAAGCAACTACCATGTTTGACCAATGACCCATATGTCATCCATATGTCATTCATAAGCAACTACCATGTTGACCAATGACCCATATGTCATCCATATGTCATCCATGGACATCATAAGCAACTACCATTGACACCTACTTCACCACTTCACCACTAGTTACTAAATTTTTATTTTTCACTACTCAAGCCATGAGTAGAAAAATAAAAATATTTATATTATCATTCAGAATTTATAAATATTAATAGATATATAAGTTTTAAAATAATGATTATATTAAAAATTTATTAATTATAAGATAAAAAATAATAATAAATATTATAAAATAAAAATTACATAATAAAAAAATTTATGTATTAAATTTTTTTCCTAAATTTAAGATAGTTAAATTTTTTTAAATTTTGATATTCCCTCATATATTTTTAAAATATTTCGGTGTTCCCTCCTTCCTAAACGCAAATCACCAAAAAAAAATTGAAAACCCCACTTCCCAAAATCTATCCCTATAAAACGATCAAAAGAGGGCAAAACAAAGAGAAACAAATCAAGATATGTGTGTGTGTGTGTTTTGTCTGCGATAGGGAGAAACGAACATCACACACACTGTGTGTGTTCGATCGACTGAATCAGAGATATCACATATATGAAGACGAAGAGAGTTCGAGAGTAGGAGCAGGGCTGTTCGGGAAGGCGATACAAATACGGTTGGGGGAGGTGTCAGATGTGGTACTCACGAAGGCACTGGTCATCAATGACTGAGATTGATGTTAAATATGTCTACCCAGTTCTCTGTTATGCTAAATTAAATAAAAACACGAGGTATTTTCAAAACCCTAACTAAGCTGATTGATAAATTAGGGTTCTTGGGTATCTTGTATATTCTCAATTGATTTATTTTCTCTATTTAAATTCTTTTTCATATGTTTTGCTTGCTGTTTTACAGGTTGTATTTTTTTGCTGCCCTATTTTGCATTTTTCATGTACTTCATGTTTCTATTGCTCGATTGGAATACATCTAATTACACAGGTTCATTGAAGGTACTACTTTCATATCTACCTTGTGGAACATTGATACGCATACAACCTGTTTGTTTAAATGCCTAAGAGAGGGTACAGTGGCCATGGCAAGAAATCTTTTAATGGATTAAGAAAGGTGTCATAGTGTATGAGTATCCAAGACATGCATTTTTATCGTCTTGTTGTTGACCTATGTTATAGCTTATGGGTGCGTCAGTTTATAGTTTTGTTTGATTTTGTGCTTTTTTTCATACCATCTTTATTAGTATTATTATGATTTATCTGTATTAATGTATTACATCTTTCATGTAATGTTTGTGTTAGTGTGTGTAGAGAAAGGGAGTGATGGAATGAGTCAATTATTTAACTTTCTTTAGACATGATTGTTAATGAGATAATTATGGAGTTTATATATTTATTTTTCTTAATGCAAGTGCTTGCTGTTTTTTTTAGTTTCAAATGTTGGTGGAGTCAACAATTTACAATACCATTGAAAGGGTCAATGGTATTGTAAATTAGCATGTAGGGATATCATTCTTAATTGGTTTCATTGGAGATTGTTGGATATGTTTTTGCTCAGGTGTTTTCATCAAAATTTGTGGGTTTTGATTGGATCGTATATTAAATTTGTTTGTTGTTCTATGCAGGTCATTGCTTTATTGGTTTGATGCTTTTTTGGTGAAGCCCCAAAAGTTAATGTCGTTTTGCTATATGTCCCCACAATGGAGTAGGTTTGGTTGCTGTTAAATTTAAAAGTGTCAATTGATTTTTAGGTGGTTGCTATTAGTTTGATTCCGTTTACATTCCTGCTACATGCTAATTGTATTTTATTTGTATTTGGCTCATTTGTAAAGGTGATTCCGATGATTAACGGTACAATGGAACTATGGTATATTTCGGAAAAAAATGATGAATTAGAAGAATTGAGAGAGTTTCCAACTAAACAAAAAGAGGAAAACGAATAACTTATGGAAATAATGAAAGCCAAAGATCAACAACACAACACAAAACGCAAGCAGCTTGAATGACAACTACAATCTTCAAAGAAAATTGTTAAGACTTTTAAAGAACTGCAAAAATAGTAGATAATAGAGTGTTGATTTGTTTATCGCAAAGTATTAATTTTAGATTAACCGCTTTTCATTTTCCATGTAATACATATTATTTTTTATTTTATGATATAAATGTTGTTTGATTTTTTTATTTTTGTTTATATATATTAATACAAAATAATTTGGATTTAATTTGTAAATTAATTATCCATTCGTAGCTATCCAGCTTTGCAACGAAAATATTTCTACGTTATTTTCTATGGAATCTGCTATGGAATATAAACCATGGATTTTGTTAGGGATTCATTACAACGGGTTTAGCTAGAGATTTATCACTACAGATTTTGCTAGGGATTCATCACAACGTATTTAGTTAGGGATTCATCACCACGGATTTTGCTAGGGATTCATCACCACGGATTTTGCTAGGGATTAACTACAACGGAATTTGTGACGGAAGAACTACCACAGAATTTGTGATGGAAACGTACTACGGAATACACGACGGAATACCATCTACCACGAATTTCATTCTGTTGTCACAATTGCGACGGAATTATCGTTTCCGTTGCAAAGCCCTCGCTACGACGTTTTTAGGGACAAAAATAGGTCGTTGCAAATTCCGTCGCTATTCGTCTTTTGCAACGGAATTTCAGCTTTTCGCAATGGATTCCTTCCGTAGCAAAATCGCGTTTTTCTTGTAGTGTAACCTTCTCTCAAGAATCCATCCTAACAAATTGTCCTGGTGTTATGCAACCCAAATGGACCATGCTACTCTCGGGTCGAGTACATACCAATAAAAGTTATGGGCTTAGACATCTAATCCAACAGTTACTAGTTGCGATGAAAGAGGCGATAAGCCTAACACATAGTGTGAGTAGTGTAGTCACTAACTCACTAAGTTATATTAGTTTATTTATTATTAAAGTGATACTTAAAGTGCTCTGCCACCTCGCATGTCTCGCGAGTGGTTTCATCTGTTCTATGTCCTATCTTCAGTTGTAATGATTTGTTGTCTCCTGGCATCTATATGGTGTTCTTGTTCTTCGTAGATGTGTTGGATCTTTGCTCTGTCATGCTTCAGTTTTTGACACTAATCCCCATTACTTTATGATAGAGAGTTTGAACCCGAATGTCTGAGTGGGCCTCGCATGTCTGCTCCTAATAGTGTAAGGTTCATTAACGATCTCTCCAGCGCTTTTCTCTTCGTCTGATCCCTTCTTGGAATCCTTCTCATGAACTCCTTATGGTTCTTCCTCGACTCTTCTGTTGAATGTCGTAGTGGAGTGGCTATATCTAGCTATGTTATTGGTGCAAGAATGGGAGTGTCTAAAGAATCTATGAGATTAATAAAACATTTCTATTGAAATTTTTATGGTGTGATCCTTACCGGATCCTCCTATAATCACATAGTGTATACAAGTTATATATACCTCAGATATAATAGACCTTCGAATAAGTGATCCTACTCTATATCCACATCCAAACAAGGGAAGGAAGTAAAGCAAAACCACAAATTCTAAGTCTATAAGATCTTAATTATATATAACCCTAGGAGCATACACTCTGTAATTATATATCTACCAGTAAGGTTCTTTTAATTTTTACATAAGTTATTTATAGTACTTCAAAATACTCCTATAGTATTTTAGCTTTATGTTTGATTCTAGAGTTTCTTGATATATGAACTTGGTAAGTTTTTAGACTTGTTGTTATCTTATAGTATCATAAAATACTCCTATAGTATTTTAAACTTTATCTTTGGTTCCAATGTTCGTTTGTATGTAGAGTTGGTAAGTTTTAGACTTGTTGCAACACCACTATCACTCCCAAACACATGTTGGTCGTATCTCAAATAAATATAGTTGATCAGGCTATATTTATCCCAAATATGATTACATAATTGTCTAGGTTTGGCTGTAGTGTCGAACATCTAAATACTTTTGTTTTGTTCTTCTTGTGATACTTGTTCTACTATATATATATATATATATATATATATATATATATATATATATATATATATATATATATATATACATGTATGTATACTTTTATAAAAATATCGTTATATTCAAAAAGTATAACTCTTGGTCAGAGTGTTTTTATCCAATTGTATTTATAGTTGTATATTTTTTATAGGTTGATATACTTAGTTCACTATAAACAATGCTCTGATACCAATCTGTCACACCCCCAAACCGGAACGGCAGAAACGTTCGGGGGCGGAGGACGTCATGTACAGTATCACAACAATAGTATAATAGTAATCAAAGCAACAACATCCATTGTATTGATAACATATTATTTACATTGTGTTCAAAACATTGTTTGTTTAACATTAATACTATAACAAAAGATATGACATGATGCTACTATGCTCCGTCTTCGTAACGCCTGCGAGGGTACCAGTCTACTAATTTCCTGAGAATACAAGTGGTTTGAAAAAGTGTCAACATTTAAGTTGGTGAGTTCATAAGTATTTTTGTTTGAAAAGATATATTATTTGTTCTTTGAAAATGATCGTGTGTTCCTCCAGAAAATCCTATATTTTCTTAATAATAATGTGACCATACTAATTTCCTTCTATGATCACTTAGTTTTGTTATATATAATCAAGATCGGACGGACAGTCGATTGTGTGATTCTACCTTAAGTCCACATCCACACAAGGAAAAGGAAGTAAGGCGGAAATCACACATTCCATTGTCTATCGGTTCTTCATTATATATAACTCTAGTGTATAAGCTAAGGAATCATAGAATTAACAATTAAGGGTCCTTTATGTTATAGTAGTATAAGCGCTCTATGTTGAACCTTTTGTAAATATATTCCTAGTTTCACCCACTCTACTATAAAGTGTTGTTTTTGGTAAGTAATCGTATTTGTTTCCAGAAAGTTAATTTGTAAACTGTTTGCTTGTAAAATGATGATGTTTATCCCAGAAAATCTTATATTTTCCAATAAAGCTGAAGTGTAGTCTAAACCGTTCCAAGACCGCAAAGTACCAGTATAATTACCATAATTAATTTAATAATACGTAGTTTTATTCATAAGTAAAACTAGCTAAAGATGTGTTTGCCCTGTAAACTAGATGTGATGTTAATACCACCCTATGATTACTTAGTACTGTTGGGTTTTCTACAAACAATCCTATGTGTGCATGCAACCCTAGAGTTGGATCTATGTTTTCACTATTAGTTATACAACTTTATGAACACAAAAGAACCCTAGCATGCATCTACTATTTTCGAAATTGACATAGAAGAATAGAATACATACCTTTTGTTGTTATGTAGTAATAACAACTAGTTCCTTGAATTTCCTTAGCTCTTGAAAGCAAGTACCACAAGTGTAGTACCTCTAATGGCTCACAAACACACTAGGTGAAAGGATGAATATGGGAGAGATGAGAGAAGGGTATCTTGCCCTAAAATTCGTCCCTTTTAGGGTTTCCCAAGGCTTGGACGAATTCTAGTGCCTTAGGGTGTTATTTATACTTGAGGCTAGCTAGGGTTTCAAGGTGGAAACCCTAATCCCTTAGCTTAGGGCCTAAGCAAGTCCATGGACTCCTTTCCTTAAGCCCTTGGACGAAAACTCCTAGATCCTTCTAGGATTTTCGTTCAAGCCTTAATAAAGATGATCCAATAGCCCAAAGTCTCAACTATCAAATAATTACAAAACAGCCCCTGTAGTTTTAATTAATTCCTTTAATCCCAAAATTAATTCCTAATTAATTTCTGATTAAATACTAATTAATAATATGATTCCAAATTAATATATTATTCATATAATATAACAAATAAATCATATTTATGCCTTAATCAACCTCTCTCCTCAACTGTCATCCTGTCTAGTCACCAGTGTGAAGGCAACCCAAAAGGACCATGCTCACAATCGGGTCAAGTAAATACCAAAATAGTTATGGACTTAGACACTAATCCAACAGTCTCCCACTTGGATAAGTCTAATAACTATTCTGCGTATGACTTCAGAACCTGATCAGCAATCGTAGCATCCAAAAGCGCTGTCAACTCTGATCTTATCAGATACGCGTGTCCTTTAGATAAGGGATCATATATTCCTCCATTCTACAAGATATCGTATAGACATGAGACATGGATTGAAATCATTCTCTCAGTCTATGTGTCGTTTCCCGATTTCCGATTTATGATGACTAACTAATTGAACAAATCAAATCAGTCCTGGCCCGGCCGAGCACTTTCCTTTGTCATCACTAAATCATCGAGGGGCCCACAGATATCGCTTTTATCCCACTTTGGGTAAAAGGAATGGATAAACTTTGACTCAAATGCTTTCTTGCACCTACTAATCGAATCACACACAACAATAAGTTTTATAACACCAAGTTACTGGTGCGTTTACTTATCATCAATGTGCAATCGACCAGCAAATAACAACTCACACATCTCGGTTTCAAGAATATACAATGTTATCATCTCACTAATCACCCGTGATAAATCCATGAAGTGATTCAAGTGAGCGTGGGTTTAATCCAATACTTTAATCTTACCAAAGCACTCATGAACTCTGCAGCAAACTTGTGCTATGTCTAAACACTTTAGACAATCTGCAGACAGATTCATGACAGTCTTCCTTCATACCTACTTCCAACGTATGACCGACTGTGGAGGTTCGAATAACCTAGTTATTCTGGAAGTCAAAACATGAAAAATGAAACACAATAATAATATTAATCCTATATGGTCCCAAAACTCTTGAGCGTGAATAAAAACACTTTTATTTAAACACCATATTGATTACTCATTATTCATTGCTTACTGTTTCAGAAAATCAACTTATTACTCGAATTATAACCACAATTGTCCCATGCTCCAAGCATACACACTTTGGTTTCCTATGGTCCATACTTTGTTAAATAGATCAATTGAAAACTTTTCCAATGAAACTCATTTCACAATCCCCAATCCTTATTATTAGTATAAGAATACCAAATTCTTGCCACTTTTAGAATATGTCAGATTCTAACATTTTATGCAATGATTCTTTCGTAATGTCATAGCACAAAAGTCACGAAGACCCGGCTAATGAAATTACAAGGTATTCTATCGGAAATTGTTACAAGACAATTCCATAGACGTGAAGTCTCACATTCAAAGTACATTCCTTTGAACATGCTTCTCGCATAAAAGTTTCTAATCTAGACATATTTCTTAATATCCAACTCCCATTAATGGAAACATTTCCATATTTTCCATATGACAACTCATTCTTAATAGAATCTTATCTATTCATAATAATGTCAATATAGTCCATCCAGTACTATACTTCCAACTACTCATAAGCGACAAATCCTCAGTATACCTCAGATCGTCCTTTGATAGTTGTTTAATTATTTTAGTCAAAACCAGTCCTAGTCCATTTTCCCTCTTAATGCCCTAGGCATTTGGAAAATTTTAGAATGGTCAAATATTATAGCATATGCAATCGATCCTATACCCGAAGCGTATTGGACACGATGCATAATGTCTCACATAAAGACATGATACTTCATCATCCTTCTGCCATAATATTTTATGTGCCCTGTTCCCACAATTCGAACTATGAAGAGGGATGCCGTAATCATAATCGAATTTTGAGAATGCACTATGTATCCTTGACTAAATTTATTAACATTTCTCAATCTAAGCTTTAGAATTTTGAAATGAAGTATAATATTCTCTCCCTTAATTATAGCAAAACTATTTTTCAACCCTTGCAACTTTGCAAAAATGAATCTTTGTTTTCTATAATTAATATTGCTAACTTGCAATACTTACCATAATAATCATGCTCCCACTAACATGACGATTATTTTCTTACCAGCATAACACTTATGCTCCCACTAGCTTTGACAAGTATTCAAAAAACAATTGAACTTCTAGAAAACAATGCTTATTGAATTCCTTAAGTTCATATTTCTAATACCTAATGCTTTGATAAGCCTTTATCTAAGTTTTTTTTTAAGCTCATACACCTTTGCCTTAGATAGCTCACATGTGTGTCTAAACAATTCAGAATTTATGTTACTAAGTCCCAAATTTCAGATCAATTGCCAAATCTCACAATTCGAACTATGAAAAGGGATGCCGTAATCATAATCGAATTTGAGAATACAATTTTCACAATTGCTATCTTCTTAAAATCTCTCTTAGTGAAAGCATTTCCTCACAATCATTTTCATGAAGGAGGAAAACCTTATGACACTCAGATTTTATGATGTATGTGTTCCTATCCATGTGAATTTGTCAAAACGAAAGTTTGCGACAAATCCAAAACCATATGGACTGAACTTGTTCAATCTTGATTTCTTGCCTCATGGTAACATGAATGCCCACCATGTCTTCCAAGCAACTCACCCTTTCATATCAATGTACTTTCCATTGATCAAGGTGCTTTGTCTTTATGCATTCAAATGAGAACTCATAGAACTCACACGCATAATTAACTCAATTGGAATGGCACAGAAAAAGAGTATGTCATCCACGATAGGCTTTAAACCTCAAGTCGTGTGCTAGTGATGATCAACTAGGTTTACTCTTGATTTGTTCTTGAAATTTTTCAAGACCATTAAGACTCCCACTGACTCCTTGACATATAAGATTCTCTTGTCAAGAACCATTTCTTGACAAACAAATATTCAAGAGTTAGTGTAGCCTTTTGTCAAGTTTAACACTTCACACAATTGGTCCTGGTTGGTCTTTGTCTTATCCAAGACATCACAACTTACCAATTTCAAATGTGCAAGAATAAGAAAACTTTTCCAAATTCCACATTTGTCGAGTGTTATAAACCTACTTAAGACTTGTCACTCATGTCAGAATCTTGACTCTAAGACTTGATATTGGAACGAAGTATGATTGACTTCTTGATTTAACCATTTCTACAATTCTTGATTCCTTTTCTTAGACATGCAATTGCACTAAGACTCACTTAGAGGATCAATTGGGATATGGTTCTTAATCATTAAGACTTATCATAAAACACAATAAAAGGTACTCTCCCTTCTTCTTAGAATAGAGAAACTTTTATCTTTCTGCCTACTTGATTCTTCTTATTCGTTCTGCTATTGATTGAAACTCTTTCAATCAACTCAGAATTATACTTAATCTTATAAGTATAATCATATTTACTAACCTTTAGTAAATCATGACGAATATCTTTATCACTCTTGTGGTGGACTTGATCAACGCACAACCTAGTGTACTCGATCTCCTGGTCCTTCTCTTGACACTTTGCCAAAGAATTAGTCTAATTTCCAAAATATGAAGTTTCTCATTCATCACGCAACCAAGTTGTATGATTCCAAGTTTATGTCCAATTGAAACTTGGGTGATGAGAATCTTCCTTTATTTGGCAAATCCTCGACATTTCACAAATAACATAATCAAGAATCACATCCAATTCAACATTGCTAAAATTAGAAATACATAAACATCCATTTTCACATATGCCATTGCAAGGATAAATAAATAGGACGAAATCAAAATTCATTTTATTGCGGAAAAACTTATCCTTACAATGCAATTCAAATGAAAACTATGCTATTTCAATTTCTAAGCAATCTATTCTAACTCTAAAGTAGTAGCTCAAAAATCCGATCTTCAAGCAATGCGATCGAAATCCATTTATTCACGATCAGATTCAGCTTACTTCTTCCTTTAAGCTTCCTCTCTTTTCTTCGATCCTACAAAACATCAAAATGTAATCTTATCACATCATGTATTGAAAATCAAAGAATAGGAACTTATAGAGTTAGTTATTGGATTTTACCTGAAGTAGAGCCATACGTCTTGACTCTCCCATCTCTTAGATCTCTCAGGTAAACAGGGCAGCTTCGTCTCCAATGCCCCTTCTCTTGGCAGTAGAAGCAGATGGACTCTTTTGGAATGGCACAAGGAACTATCTCAGAATTTACCTTTTCTGGATTTCCAATGTCACTATTTTCAATGTCCATTGAAGTTTGGGAGTTTGATTTGCTAGACAAATTTGCTCGATTAGCACGCCAAATCATTTCTGATTCAGCAGCTATAAGCAAATAGGTCAAATCAATGAGGGTCACGTCATGGTCCATCATATAGTACTCTCTAACGAACTCACTATATGATTCAGGAAGTGACTGAAGAACCCAGTCAACAGCCAACATTTCTGAGATATCGACACCCATCGTCCTTAACCTATCAATGTGTGACTTCATCTCTAAGATGTGTGCACACACAGGTTTCCCATCTTTGTGTTTACTTGCCAATAGGGCTTGACTGAGCTTGAACTTTTCAAGCCTTTGAACTTGTGGGTTAGGGAGAATAATTGGAGGAGGTGGAGGAAGTGAAGCATGACACTCATTTCCTTGATCGTATCGTGGAACGTCATCTTCATTTGGAAAGCTTGTTCCAAGGGACTTGGGAAGACCATTGTAAGATTTAGACATCTACAAAACGGGAGAAAATTCAAGTTAGTTGATAAGAATCCTTGATGTAACACCCAAATGAAACATCAAGGCTAGGATCCAACACAACATTCTACAACCTAGAAGAGGGATGCCGTAATCTAGTTGCAGAATATTTGAAGGTAGGTAAATGACGATTTACCAATTCCCACCATGAAAAACGAAAAAGAAATTTAAGTTTTAAATGTTTTGAAACTCCTAGATCTTTTGAGATTCATTGAACTTTTCAATGGCATGTTTAATCTCGATTATGCCCTTCTATTTGTGACTGGGATGCCGAGGATCACAAACAAGGTGTGAATAACCATACGAATCACGTGGTGCACCCAATTGCTACTATCACCTAATCAATGTGCCGGTTAGCCACACACGCTCCATTGATCTATGATAAACATCGAGCCACCCTTCGCCACCAATGTCAATCCCAAATTAGTGTGTCGGTTAGCCACACACGCTCCACTAACGTTTGACAAGGGTACGAAGTGTAATTCCATGGATTAGCATACAAATTCACATTTTGCCCTAAAGTAACTAGAATTTGGGAATTTGTAAAAGCATGTAGTTACTTTGTACTTCATTATACTTATAATGGAAGGTTTCGTCCCATCCTACCCGTTCGGCTAACGACCCTCCACTAGTCAAGAGTGCGGTGGGTAAGAGTGGATACCCATTCAATCGCCATTTTATAGGCAATTTCCTTAAACACCCCTTATAGACCAGCTTCGTGAATGAGGCCTACTAACGGTAGGACTGACTGTTTACTCATATATATAATTTTAGACTTTTAATGTTACATATATATAGTATAGGGTGTATTTTACACTTTTAAAATACTAGGTGGTTTTATTAACTTTCCAAAACCATAAGGGTGTAATTTGAACTTATTCAAAATACGAGGGTTTTAGAATTTAACATTTCAAAATTAAACTTTTAATCAACTTTTAAATTCCAAAACTTGAGGGCAAGTTTTGAAACTTTTCAAAACAATTAGGTTTTAATCTCACTTTAAAATTTTTCGAAATTTAAGACTATTTAAATTAAAATTTTAAATATTAAAACTCTTGATTTAATAATTATCTTGAATTAAACTATTAATTTAAATTATTAAATCATAAGCGATTATCTAGATCATAAAGGATAATTACCAATTAAACAATTAATTTATCCTAATCCTTTTAATCCCTCTAAATTTCGAAAATCATGGGATAGGATAATTCAAAATCTTTAATTACCATATATAACCATTAAAGGATAATTACAAGATATGGGGTAATCCAAATCCCTAAAATTTAGGATCTTATCTTGGGGAAGAGGCTAATTTCGAAAATCATGGGGTTTTACAAACCCTAGATTTCGAAATCTTGAGGCTTAAGGAAAGGATTTGAAAACCCTTTCAAAATTTCGCAAATTAGGGTATAGAAACCCTAATCTCGAAATCTCTAGCCTCCTAGGGTTTATTGGCTATAAACCCTAGTATGTCAAGTTCATACATTTGAATAAAGCTAATTGAAAACAAAAACCTGGCTCTGATACCACTGTTGGGTTTTCTACAAACAATCCTATGTGTGCATGCAACCCTAGAGTTGGATCTATGTTTTCACTATTAGTTATACAACTTTATGAACACAAAAGAACCCTAGCATGCATCTACTATTTTCGAAATTGACATAGAAGAATAGAATACATACCTTTTGTTGTTATGTAGTAATAACAACTAGTTCCTTGAATTTCCTTAGCTCTTGAAAGCAAGTACCACAAGTGTAGTACCTCTAATGGCTCACAAACACACTAGGTGAAAGGATGAATATGGGAGAGATGAGAGAAGGGTATCTTGCCCTAAAATTCGTCCCTTTTAGGGTTTCCCAAGGCTTGGACGAATTCTAGTGCCTTAGGGTGCTATTTATACTTGAGGCTAGCTAGGGTTTCAAGGTGGAAACCCTAATCCCTTAGCTTAGGGCCTAAGCAAGTCCATGGACTCCTTTCCTTAAGCCCTTGGACGAAAACTCCTAGATCCTTCTAGGATTTTCGTTCAAGCCTTAATAAAGGTGATCCAATAGCCCAAAGTCTCAACTATCAAATAATTACAAAACAGCCCCTGTAGTTTTAATTAATTCCTTTAATCCCAAAATTAATTCCTAATTAATTTCTGATTAAATACTAATTAATAATATGATTCCAAATTAATATATTATTCATATAATATAACAAATAAATCATATTTATGCCTTAATCAACCTCTCTCCTCAACTGTCATCCTGTCTAGTCACCAGTGTGAAGGCAACCCAAAAGGACCATGCTCACAATCGGGTCAAGTAAATACCAAAATAGTTATGGAGTTAGACACTAATCCAACAAGTACATACATGTTATATATAATCAAGATCGGACGGACAATCTATTGTGTGATTCTACCTTAAGTCCACATCCAAACAAGGAAAATGAAGTAAGGCGGAAATAACACATTCCACTGTCTATCGGTTCTTCATTATATATAACCTTAATGTATACCCCAAGTAATCACAGAGTTAACACCCCTTAAGACTTTTTAAAAGTATATTAGTACGTAAGTGTATCGTTGTTTTCTACATGTGAATTCTTATAACCATACTAACATGACGGATATCCTGATACGACGTTCTTCGGACGTCGGTATCGTTAATGACATTTGTCACCCCAGAACAACTGTAGCTAACAGTCAGGGTGCGGGATTGTTAGTCCCGTATATATCTATACACAAACTCACGCTCTCCCTCCAGGAGACTCTGGTTAATAAGTCAGGACTTCCGATGGTACTTAGGTAAGTACATGAAGATGTGTCTCACAATTTATTGCTTCAACGAGTTCACGAGTAATACAGTGAAAAACCTTTTAGTAAATAAAAATGTAATTTTTATTTATACATGTTTATGATGATAAATTTTGTGAACTGACCCATAAATTATACCTATTATAATTTATATGTTTGTTTTCATAACGTCTTTCCTGCTTAGTAAAATAGTCTGTAATTTCCATAAACTATACCTATTATAGTTTACATGCATATAAATTATGTAATAAAACTTTGGTATTTTAACAACTTTTTAAAATTTATAAGTTTGGTAATAACGTTTATTTAGCATTTTCACGTAAAGTGTTTATAAAGTATAAGAGAACGTAATAAACGATTTATATTTTTAAACACAATATTTCTTGTGTTTTACTTGTATTCCCCCCCCCCCTTAAAACATAGAAAAAGTTTAGAAAAGTGTAGGGGTATGAACTCACCTCGAATTTGATTGTGGTTAGAATCTAGCTAGAAACGGTCAGCGGTTCATCGTTGTCAGGCTCGGGAAGGGAAACGGACTTCGGAAAACGAGAGAGAATGAACGAGAATGATGTAACGATTGAATGAGCCTTGATGGCTATTTATAGGTTGTTCTAGGCCCATTCACGTCGTGAACATGATAGGTTCACGTCGTGAACTTCCATGAGTCATCCCGTGGTCTTAACACGTGTTTTCTAGCTCCTATTAGTGTCCGTTGACTCCTCACGTCGTGAGAAATCATGCTCACGTCGTGTGGTATCATTTCAAGGCATATGGGCTTATCAGTTTCGTTAGGATTCGGGAAGTGTTCATCTGCTCTTTAAAGGTTGTGCGGTCTTTTGGGGTTTGGCTAGTGATGGAGCACTTGCATTGGTAAGCGCTGATTGTCAACAAATCTATCATTGGAAGGTAAGAAGGATTGGGAATCCTTCAATTCTGGTGTGCTGTGAGAACTTAGTCGAACCAAAGTGGGGGAGAATCGTTCAGGTATTCAGGAACAGAAGCAGGTTGGAAACTAGGATGAGTTTCTCATCCCCGTCGGGAAGGAGGGTGGCCCAAGTGGCTGTCTGGATTGAGGATTGCGTGAGTTGGGAGTTCGAAACTTCCCAACATTGGGTTCGCGTCTTCTTGGTGTCAGCGAGCAAGCTTATGGAGGGGAACCCGCGGTGGGGTTCGAGTCATGATAGGAGTTCGTTTGGGGAGTTTCGTTAGGTGTGTGTTTGAATCCAGCGACATTCAGATTGATAGATCCGCTGTAAGGCATTGGGCGGCGGTAGTGGCAGTGTAAAGAGTTGTAAGACTGCGGGGTAGCCGTAACACTCACTAGTTAGCAGTTTGTGTAGAAGTGTTATAAGACTGCGGGGTGGCCGTATCATTCACTAGTGGTCAGCTAGTGTGGGAAGTGTTGCGAGACTGCGGGGTGGCCCGTAGCTGTAACATCCCAAAAATTTCAATAAAATTTAAACTTTTCAAATCAACCCTTTAAAAAAAGAAGTGTTTACAAAAAGCATTGTTTTCCAAGACATTATTTAAAAGTCAGAATCGCTTTCCACATAGTTTTCAAAACATTCGCTTTATCAGAGTTTTCTCAGAAATCATAAGTCCAAAACGCGAGGATGTGTACGGGCACGCCTTCGCCCTGACAAGATCCATTGAAATACCTGAAACCATAAACCAAAACTGTAAGTACGAAGCTTAAGGAGTTCCCCTAAAATACCGTCACAACACATAATCATAAACATAACAACAAACAACACACACACACATATATATATATATATATATATATATATATATATATATATATATATATATATATATATATATATATAGAGAGAGAGAGAGAGAGAGCCTTCAGCATGTTTGTGTTGGATAAGGTGTCTAAGTCCGTAGCTATATTTGGTATCAACTTGACCCAACCCGGCATGGTCCATTTGGGTTGCATTTGACCTAACAACTTGTATGGATATACTTTTGGGAATAAGAGGTTTATGATATATTAATATATTATTAGTTATAATGTATTAGTATGATATCATAATTATTTAATTAAATTGATCAAGAATTAATTTAGATTTAATTTGGTGATCAAAATGTAGCTAATTAAATATGCACTCTTGTTTATATATATGGATTGGGCTAAGATTTATTTAGGATGGGCTAAGAGTACATGGAGTCCATGGATAGTCCATGGAGCTTTTAACCCATGGATCCTAGGTAAATGAAGAGTCATGGGTATTAGGGTTTAACCCTAATCCTCTATACTATATAAAGGAGTCCTTGGTTCTAGAATTGGCACTAGAGTGTGTGTGAGCATAAGGGTGGGCCGATTTCTAGAAGTATTCTTATTCTCTCAAGAGCTTCCAACTTGTGTTGGTGATTTGTGACACCACTTGAGGCATCCACACTATTGGTGCTAGGCTCATAAACTCCAAGCAATCAACCACAAAAGAAAGGTATGTTATTCTACTTAAAGTTTTGTATTACAAGTACCCCATAACATGCTAGTTAGGTTGTAAACCTTTGAAATCAAATTTGCATGTATTTTAGAGAAAACATAGATCCAAGGTTTCTAGGGTTGCATGTACACCATAGGAGTGTTAGTATGCTCAAAACCCAACAGTGGTATCAAAGCCTAGGCTTGTTTTCTTGATACTTGATGCAAACTTGTTGAAAAAACTCAAAAATCTGCTGTCTGCAGCATGAACTCGCCGAGTTCATGGGGGGACTCGACGAGTCTGTGCGATATTTCATCCTACTCATCGAGTTGGTTCTTGCACTCGACGAGTAGGAGCCCCTGAATGCAGATTTTCGAGTTTTGTTGCTGGAAATGGACTAGAAACATTACCCTAAACTGTTTTGGTGATTTAAAACTTGTTTTTGATGGTGTAATGTTTATGCTAATCCATTTACAATGGCTAATATCAAAATTCCATGTTTTATATGTGTTAATATGATTCTTGAAATTTTGATATAAATGGTTATGTTCTTATGAGTTTTTAGAAGATCATAGGAATTATGTGTAATTTGCTTGTAGTATAATTCTTGATCTTAATGGCTAATGATGGAGTCCATAACTTGTCCTCAAGTTATGGATAACCAAAAGTCACTTCTTTAAAAATGTTATTAAAGAATGAGAGGTTACATAAAATGAAGAGTCTTCATTTTTATGGACCATTAAAACTCATAAGTTATGAATTGAAGAGTCTTGAATAGTTTCAAAACTTGCCCTCAAGTCTTGGAATTTGTAAAGTCTAACACATTAATACTTTAATTCCAAATAGATCCTTGGAATTTTAAAAGTTTAAAATTCATTCCTTATACTTCTATAATATTAAAAGTTTAATTATTATATATATGTATAATAATAAGTCAGTCTTACCGTTAGTAGGCCTTATTCACGAAGCTGGTCTATAAGGGGGTATAAGGTTACTAGCTATAAAATGACAGTTTAATGGGTGTCCACTCTCACCCACCGCTTCCTTGACTGGTGGAGGGTCGTTAGCCGAACGGGTAGGATAGGACCTAAATCCTCATTAAAAGTATAATGAAATTATAAAGTAACTAAACCTTTATTAATTCCCAATCTTAGTTACTTTTGGAAAATGTGAAATTGGTGCTAACCCATGAAATTACACTTTGTACCTTACCAAGTTGTTAGTGGAGCGTGTGTGGTTAACCAGCACACTAACAAGAACTAGTAAGAGTGACAAAGGGTGACTTAAGTTTTATCATAGATCGGTGGAGCGCGTGTGGTTAACCGGCACATCGATTAGGTGATAAAATTAAGGGTACCAAGTTAATTTGCATGGTTATTCACACCTTGTTTGTGATCCTCGGCATCCCAGTCACAAACTTGAGAGGGCATAATCGAGATTCAAACATGCCATTGAAAGTTCAATGTATCTCAAAGATCTATGAGTTTCAAATCCAATTAAAACTTTATAATTCATTTTGTTTTTCATGGTGGAAATTGGTAAATCGTCATTTACCTACCTTCAAATATTTTATAGCTTGGATTACGGCATCCCTCTTCCAAGTTATGAAATAGTTTGTAGGGTCCTAGCCTTAATATTTCATTTGGGTGACTTATTAAGGATTCTTCATCTAATTAGACTTGTCCTTCTTTCTTTTCAGATGTCACACAACACTGCTGCTGGCTCAAACCCTACAGGCTCCTTTTCCCTCATGAATTTGTGTAGGAAAGTCACTTTTGATGGGTCTAATTTCAATGAATGGATTAGAAACATCAGGATGATTACCCGCTATGAGGACAAGGAATATGTCCTTGATAAGGAGCTTAAGGTCATCAATGAGTCCACTGCTACTCCTGAGGAGCTTGCGGAGTACACTACACATGAGAGGGATGCTACCAAAGTCTCCTGCATCATGTTGGCTACCATGACTCCCGAACTCCAGAAATCCTATGAAGATTTCTACCCCTATGAGATGCATTTGGATCTGATGGAAAGGTACCATCAGGGCGCACGTCAAGAGAGGTATGAAATCATCTCCTCTATGATAACAGTCAGGATGAAGGAGGGTGAATCCATCACCGGTCACTTGCAAAAGATGCAAAGGTTCGTGGACCGGTTACTGAAGCTTAATGTGGACTTCCCTGAGGACATGGCGATTGATATCATTCTCCATTCCTTACCTCCAAGTTATGATCAGTTTCGTATGACTTATCATATGAACAAGGAGGAAGTTACACTTAGCAAACTCCAAGGACTTTTAAGGACCGCTGAGAGTGGCCTTAAAGGTAAGTCGGTTGTTATCTCTACTCCTACTCCTACAGCAGCCCCTGTTCTGGAAATTGGGCAGGGAAAGGGGAAGAAGAGGAAGACCCCTTCGAAGGGTACCAAGGGAAAGTCCCTTGATGGCTCCTCTTCAAGTGGGACCAAGAAAGGTCTCATTCCACCTTCTTCAAACCCAAAGGAAGCACAATGCTTCTACTTCCACGAAAAGGGGCACTGGAAGCGAAGCTGCCCTAAATACATGCAGGATGTGAAGGATGGGAAAGTTAAACCCACCCACGCAGGTATTTATACTATATTGTCTGGTAACTCATTGCATACTAACTCTTGGGTGCTCGATACAGGTTGTGGTATTCACATTTGTACTGATTTGCAGGGCCTACGAAGTAGTGAAGAAATGGAGCACGGGAAGATAAACCTAATCATGAGCAATAGGAAAGCATGACCTGTGACAAAGATTGGAGTTTATTCTTTATTGCTTAATAATGGGTTAACTTTAGATTTGAATAAATGTTGTTACTCGTCAGAAATGGCGAGAAATATTATTTCCCTTCATAGTTTGTACAAACAAGGTTTCACATTTTGTTTTGATAATAAAATTGGTGCTATTGATGCTTTTTATAATAATGTGTTTTATTTTAAAGCATTACCTTGTGATGGTGTATATGAAACTGTGTCGATTGTAGACAACTTAGGAAATAATGTGTATCATATCGATTCTTCGATGAGCTTAGATAAAGCATCCTTGTGGCATTGTCGTCTTGGACATGTTAACAAGAAGCGCATAGGCCAACTCCAGAAGGCTGGAGTTTTGGAATCATTTGACCTAAAGTCGGATGATAGTTGCGAGTCTTGTTTACTTGGAAAAATGACGAAGTCACCCATCACTGGTTCTTGTGAGAGGGGTGAAGGTTTGATGGACCTCATACACACAGATGTGTGTGGACCCTTCAAAACCGTCACAAGGGATGCTAATCGGTACTATGTGACTTTAACTAATGATTATAGCAGATATGCATATATCTACTTAATCAAGCATAAGTCAGAAACCTTTGAAAAGTTCAAAGAGTTTAAGCAGGAAGTCGAGAATCAGTTGGGCAGGAATATCAAGATGCTCCGATCCGATCGGGGAGGAGAGTATCTTAGTATTGAGTTCCTTGACTATCTTAAGGAATGTGGGATAGTCTCACAATTGACACCTCCTAGGACACCACAGCTGAATGGTGTTGCCGAGAGGCGCAATCGGACCTTATTGGACATGGTTCGTTCCATGATGAGTCGGGCTTGGTTACCAATCTAATTCTGGGGGTATGCCTTAGAAACTGCCGCCCATATCCTTAATCTAGTCCCTACTAAGAAGGTTGCCAAAACACCTCACGAGATGTGGACTGGGAAAGTTCCCAATCTGGACCACATCAAGATTTGGGGTTGCGAGGCTTTTGTGAGGCGCGAATCTCATGACAAGCTTGAACCTCGAAGTGAGAGGTGTATTTTCATCGGCTATCCACAAAGATCCTTTGGTTACCTCTTCTACAGGCCTAGTGAAAATGTGGTCTTTGTAGCAAGAAGGGGAGTCTTTCGTGAGAGAGAATTCATAAGCCAAGGAAACAGTGGGAGGCAAATTGACCTTGAAGAGCTTCAAGAGTCAAGTAGTGAAGGAACCTCAAACACTATCTACCAACCTGAGGAGGAAACTCCTGTTGAGACAATAGATGAGTCCGTACCTCCGAGGCGTTCCACTAGAGTTAGGAACACACCTGATTTTTATTATGGTTATCACATCACCAATGAAGGTGATACATTTATTAGTGATAGTACACTAATAGATTTGGATGAACCTAATAATTATAGGGAAGCCATGGCAGGCCCTGAGTCTGCTAAATGGAAGGAGGCCATGGACATCGAGATTCAGTCCATGTATGAGAATCAAGTTTGGAACTTGGTTGACAATGTACCAGGTCGTAAGACAGTTGGGTGCAAATGGATTTTCAAAAAGAAGACCGACATGGATGGGAAGGTACACACCTACAAAGCAAGACTGGTGGCAAAGGGTTTTACTCAAACTCCGGGAGTTGACTATGATGAGACCTTCTCACCCGTTACGAACATTAAGTCTATTAGAGTTTTGCTGGCCATAGCTGCATTTCATGATTATGAAATATGGAAAATGGATGTCAAAACCGCTTTCCTTAATAGGAAGTTGGCTGAGGATGTTTACATGGCTCAGCCAGAGGGTTTTGTCGATGCAAAGTACCCTAATAGGGTGTGTAAGCTTGAGAAATCCATTTATGGATTAAAACAAATATCTCGCAGATGGAATCGTTGCTTCGATGAGAAAGTCAAAGAGTTTGGCTTTTCGAGGAGCGAGGATGAGTCCTGTGTGTATTTTAGGGCTAGTGGGAGTATAGTTAGCTTTCTGGTATTGTATGTAGATGACATACTACTCATAGGAAATGACATCCCAACTTTGCAGGAGGTTAAGTCTGTTGAGTTTTGAGCATTCTAACACTCCTATGGTGTACATGCAACCCTATAAACCTTGGATCTACGTTTTCTCTAAAATACATGCAAATAAGAATTTCCAAGGTTTTCATCCTAACTAGCATGGCATGGGGAACTTGTATCATAAAAGTACTAGTAGAATGACATACCTTTTTAATAGTGGTTGATTCCTTGGAGTTTGAGAGCCTAGCACCAATAGTGTGGATGCCTCAAATAGAAATGACCAATCACCACAAACTTTAGGAAACTCTTGAGAGAATAATACACTCTCTTGAAATGGCCACCACTCTTGTACACACACAACTAGTGCCAAATCAAGTGCCAAGGACTCCTTTATATAGTATGGAGGATTAGGGTTACATCCGTGTAAACCCTAATACCCATGACTCTTCCTTTCCAAGCATCCATGGGTTAAAAGCTCCATGGACTATCCATGGACTCCCATGCATGCCAAGCCCATTCCAAATGAGTATTAGCCCACACTATATAAAATACAAGAGCCCATATTTAATTAGTCACCTTATGATCACCAAATTTATTCTAAATTAATTTATGATCAATACTAATTAAATAATACGATTTCATATTAATATATTATAACTTATAATATATTAACAAATCATAAACATATTATTCTCAAAAGGTTATCCAAATCGTTCGGGTGAAGTGCAACCCAAATGGACCATGCCGGGTCGGGTCAAGTGCATCTCAAATATTGTTATGGACTTAAACACCTTATCTAACAGTATCCCACTTGGATAAGTCTAATAACTATATTTGCAGATATGACTTCAGGAACCAACCGACAATCGTAGCTCTCAAAACTCTATTGAACTATGAAGCGCCATTTTAGATAAGTGATCATATAATCCTCTGTTCTAGATATCAGCCGGACAAATACATGGAACAATGTCTTGCTTATTGTCCAACAGTTTTGTTTCTCAATTCCCGATTTGTTTGACATAGAACTAAATTGAATACATCAATTAGGTTCTGACCGGGCCCGGTACACAGGTCAAAACAAAATCATCGAGGGGCCCAGATATCGCTTCTAATCCTCCAAGGACTAGAAGGAACAGATAAACTTCGACCATATACTTGTTTCTACTCCATGTTGAATTATACACAAAGGCACGTTTTATAACATCAAGTTACTGATGCGTTTTCATGCAATCAATGCATAACCAACTCATAGGCAACAACTCATATCTCTAGGTTTGAAGACTTATATGATATTACCGTCTCACGATCACCCGAGATAAATTCCATGAAGTGATGCAAGTGTGCGTGTGTTTATTCCAATACTCAGAACTTATGAGCACTCATGAATGTTGTAGCAACCATTGCTATGGCTAAACACCTTTAGTCGTCTACAAGCCCAATTCATGACAGTCTTAATTCATACCTACTTCCGACGTATGACCGACTGTGGAAGTTTGAATAACTTAGTCATTCGGAAAGAATAACCTAGTTTGGAAGTCAAAAAATGCAAAGTGAAACACAAGAATAATTGAATCCAATATGGTCTCAGCACTTATGAATATGAATAAAACACCTTTTATTCATCACCATATTGATTACACATTATTCTGTTTCGTTTTATCAACTTAACACTTGAATTAAAACAACAGTTGTCCCATGCTCCAAGCATGTAGACTATGTTTTCTAAACAATAGTCATACCATACTCCAAGTATGCAACCTATGTTTGTCTATGATCCTTACTTTGTGAAGTAGATCAATTGAACATGATTCTAATGATCCCCATTTCACAATCCCAAATCCTTACCGTAAACGTAAGAATATCAAATTCTTGTCATTTACTGTAATCTGTTAGATTTTAAACTCATATGCATTGTTCCTACTGCAATGACTATGCACAAAAGTCACAGAGACCTGACAACAGACATTACAAAGTATTCCAGTGGAGATCCATTCCATGGAAACGAAGTCTCACATTCAAAGTACATTCCTTTGAATATCCTTCTTGCATAAAAGATTCTAACTTTCTCATAGAATTTTAAAATCCAACTCCCAATATGGAAAACATTTCCATATTCCAATTTTGACTATCACTTCTGAACAAGAGCTACCTCTTTTCAGAATATGTCAATATGGCCCTTTCCAAAATTTAGCATCATACTTCCAACTGTCCATGAGAAACCAATCTTAGGTAAACCTCAGATTGTTCTCGACAATTGCTTAATCATTTCAGTCATATCCGTTCTATTCCTTTTTCCCTCTTAATGCTCTAGGCATTTTGAAAATTTAGAACGGATAGACATTGTAGCACATGCGATCGATTCTATACCCGAAACATATGGGACACGATTCATGATGTCTCACATAAAGACATGATACTAGATCAGTCTTTTGCTACAATATTTTTTATTTGCCATGTTTTTAAAAATCGACTATGAAGAGGGATGTCGTAATCATAATCGAAATTTGAGAACGCAATATAGAATTCCCTCATGTTGAACCAATCCAACATAAAATTCATATATATATTCTTGACTAAAGATGATTAAAATCTCAAACTAAACTTTTAGGATTGAAATGAAGTATAATCTCCTCTCCCTTAATTATAGCAAAGCAACTTTTTTCCAAGCAAAACTTTTGTTTTCTATAATTAACAATACTTATCATTATGATCCCACTAGCATAATAATTATTAGCATAACACTTATGCTCCCACTAGCATTGACATGTACTCAGAAATCAGCTGGACTTCTAGAAATCAATACGTTATTGACATTCTTACCAAAGTTCAGATTTCTGATACGAGATGCTTTGATAAAACTTTATCTAAGCTTCTCAGACTCATAAATCTTTCCTTAGATAGCTCACATGTGTGTCTAAATAGGTATGAAGAGGGATGTCGTAATCATAATGTTTAGACCTTTTGCCATTTCTCACAAGTCCATGTTAGTGTGACGGTTAACCACACACGCTCCACTAATGACTTTGAGAATGCAAATATCACAATTGCTATCTCCTTAAAATCTACTTAGTGAAAGCATTTCCTCACCATCATTTTCATGAATCGGAAAGAAACCTTATGACACTTAGATTTTATGGTGTATGTGTTCCTGTCCATAAGAATTTCTCAAAACCATAATCACAAGACAAGGTTAGTGACAAACTCAAAATCATATGGATTGAACTTGTTCAATCTTGATTTCTTGCCTCTTGATAGCGCAAGGGCCCACCATTGCTTCCAAGCTATTATGCACACAACTGAGAACTCACAGAACTCATATACATACTCAACTTTACCAGAATAGGCACAGAAACAAGAATTATGTCAACACGATAGGTTACAAACCTCAAGTCGTGTGCTAGCGATAAACTATAGGTTTTATCCTTGATTAGCTCTTGAAACTTTCAAGACCTTTAAGACTCCCACTGTCCTCTTGACATATAAGTTCTCTTTGTCAAGAACCATTCCTTGACAACCAAACAAATATTCAAGAGTTAGTGCAGATTCTTATCAAGATAAACACTTCACACAATTGACCTTTGTTGGTCTTTGTTTTATCCAAAACATCACAACTTACCAATTTCAAATGCACAAGAGTAGAAAACATTTTACTCTTACATTTGACAGGTGTTATAAACCTTCTTTAAGATGTATCACTGAAGTTACAATCTTGGAGTATGACTCTAAGACTTGTTTTGGAACGAAGTATGACTCATCTTCTCGATTTAACCACTTCAATAATTCATGACTCCTCTTCTTAGCCATAAGAATGCACTAAGATGTCCCTAGAGGATGAATTGTGATATGGTCTCACAATCATTAAGATGATCATAAAACATGATACTAAAGTACTCTCCCATCTTTCCAGATTTGAGAAACTTTTATCTTTCTACCAAATTTGATTCTCCCCATTCGTTCTGCCATACATCGAAACTTTTCCAATGTCTCAAAATTATAGTTAAACTATTAAGTATAACCATATTTACTAAACTTTGGTGAATCATGACGAATAGTCTTATCGATCTTTGTAGTGGACTTTAACCTACACACACCCAGTGTACCTGATCCTTTAGTCTTTCACCTGACTCACATATACATATGGTCAGGGAATTAGTCTTAACTTTCCAAAAATGAAAATTCTCATTCATCATGCAATACAACCTGCATGATTCCGAGTTTCGGTCCAATTGAAACTTGGTTGATGAGAATATTTCCTTATTTGGTAAATTTAGACACCACCACAGATGAAAGAATCAAATTCATTATGTCTAGAAACATATAAACATTAACTTTCCATAAATGCCATTGCAAGGAGATATAAAATAAAGTAAAACAAAAATTTTATTTATTATAAATGTGGAAAAACTTTTCCCTTACAATGCAACTTTAAATGGAAACTATGCTATTACATATTTCCTAGCAATCTATCATAACTTCTAAGTAGTAGCTCAAGAATCCGATCTTCGAACCATGTGATTGAAATTCCTCTTCGTGATTAGATTCAGCATACTCTTCCTTTAAGCTTCCTTCCCGTTGCTTGATCCTGAAGTAGAACCATACATTCTGACTAAAGATCTCAAGTAGTCAGGGCAGCTTCGATTCCAATGTCCTTTTCCTTGGCAATAGAAACACACAGGCTCATCTGAGCCATCACATAGAGCAGTCTCAGAAATGGCCTTTCTCTTATGATCATCACTTCTGACCATGGCCAATTCCTTCCCTTTCGGAGAAGGAATCATTTCTGGGATGTCCATGTCAGCTTGGGAGGCAGACCTTCCAATTAAAGTTGCTTGACCATTGCGCCAAATAATTGCTGATTCAGCAGCAATTAGCAAATAGGTAAGATCTATTAGGGTCATGTCGAGATCTGTCACATAGTAGTCTTTAACAAACTCACTATATGACTCAGGAAGTGAGTGAAGAACCCAGTCAATAGCCAACTTCCTTGGGAACCCGACACCCATCATCCTTAGCCTGTCAATGTGTGCCTTCATCTCCAAGACATGTACACACACTGGCTTTCCATCATTGTGTTTACTATCCAATAGGACTTGCGTGAGTTTGAACTTTTCAAGTCTTCGAGCTTGTGGTTCGGGGAGAATAATTGGAGGAGGTGGAGGAAGTGAATCATGATGTTGTGGGACATCATCTTCAAGAGATTTGGAAGATCATAATTGTCTGAACCACACATCTATAATGGGAGAGATTCAAGTTAGTTGATTTAAAATCCTTAATATAACACCCAATATGAAATATTAAGGCTAGGACCCAACACAATATTTTATAACTTGGAAGAGGGATGCCGTAATCCAAGCTATAGAATATTTGAAGGTAGGTGAATGACGATTCACCAATTTCCACCATGAAAAACGAAATAAAATTAGGTTTTAATTCGTTTGAAACTCCTAGATCTTTTGAGATTCGTTGAACTTTTCAATGGCGTGTTTCAATCTCGATTGTACCCTTCAAGTTTTGTGACTGGGATGCCGAGGATCACAAAACAAGGTGTGAATAACCATGCAAATTCACTTGGTACCCTTAATATTATCACCGAATCAATGTGCCGGTTAACCACACGCGCTCCACCGATCTATGATAAACATTAAGTCACCCTTTGCCATCTTTACTAGTCCAAGTTAGTGTGCCGGTTAACCACACACGCTCCACCAACAACTTGGTAAGGTGCACAATGTTAATTTCATGGGTTAGCACCAAATTCACATTTTCCTAAAGTAACTAAGATTGGGAATTTATAAAAAGGTTTAGTTACTTTATATTCATCATTATACTTTTAATGAGAATTATAGTCTTTGTCCTACCCGTTCGGCTAACGACCCTCCACCAATCAAGGAAGCGGTGGGTGATAGTGGACACCCATTAACCTGCCATTTTATAGGCAAAAACCTTATACCCCCCTTATAGACCGGCTTCGTGAAGGAGGCCTACTAACGGTAAGACTGACTTGCTCTTATAGACCTCTTCCTCTTCTTCCCTCTACCTTTCCCGATTGCCAAAACCGGGGCGGAGTTTGGAGTAGGAGTGTTAACAACCGACTTACCCTTAAGACCTGTTTCTGCGGTCTTGAGGAGTCCCTGAAGTTTGCTGAGTGTGACCTCTTCCTTCTTCATGTGATATGTCATGCGGAATTGATCATAGCACGATGGTAAGGAGTGCAAAATGATATCTATTGCAAGCTCCTCAGGGAAGTTCACATTAAGCTTCAGCAACCGATCCACATACCTTTTCATTTTCTGCATGTGGCTCGTGACGGATTCCCCGTCCTTCATCATGGTTGTTATGATAGAGCATATGATTTCATACCTCTCTTGTCGTGCACTTTGATGGTATCTTTCCATCAGATCTTGGTGCATTTCAAAAGGGTAGAAGTCCTCATAGGACTTTTGGAGTTCCGCTGTCATGGTGGCCAACATGATGCATGCCACTTTTGTAGCATCCCTTTCATGTGCCCGGAAGTCAGCGATCTCCTGGGGAGTTGCAGTGGTCTCATCAATCTCCTTAAGCTCCTTGTCAAGGACATATTCTTTGTCCTCGTAGCGGGTAATCATCCTGATGTTTTTGATCCATTCATTGAAGTTGGATCCATCAAAAGTGACTGTCCCACACAAGTTCATAAGGGTAAAGGAGACATTAGGATTAGAGCCAGAAGCAGCATTGTTTGAAGACATCTGAAAGAAGAGAACAAGATTAGTTTAGATATTAAGAGAGTCCTTAATAAAACACCCAAATGTAATATTAAGGCTAGGATCCAATCACAATATATTATAACTTAGAAGAGGTATGCCGTAATCCAAGCTATAAATATTTGAAAGGTAGGTGAATGACGATTCACCAATTTCCACCATGAAAAAACGAAATATAGATATTAGGTTTTTAATTGGTTCTTAGAAATTCCTAGATTCTTTTGAGATTCAATGAACTTTTCAAAGGCATGTTTCAATCTCGAGTGTGCCCTCCAAGTTTTGTGACTGGGATACCGAGGATCACAAAACGAGGTGTGAAGTAACCATGCAAATCACTTGGTACCCTCAAGGTTTATCACTCAATCGATGTGCCGGTAAACCACACACGCTCCACCGATGCTATGGTAAACCTTAAGTCACCCTTTACCTACCTTGTTAAGTCCAAGTTAGTGTGCCGGTTAACCACACACGCTCCACCAACGACTTAAACAAAGTGTAAAGTGTAATTTCATGGATTAGCACCTTATTCACATTTTCCTAAAGTAACTAAGATTGGGAGTTTAATAAAAGCATTTAGTTACTTTATAATATTCATCATACTTTTAATGAGAATTTATAAGTCCTTGTCCTACCCGTTCGGCTAACGACCCTCCACCGATCAAGGAAGCGGTGGGTGAGAGTGGACACCCATTAAGTTGCCATTTTATAGGCAACAACCTTATACCCCCCTTATAGACCGGCTTCGTGAATGAGGCGTACTAGCGGTAAGACGACTTGTTGTTATACATATATATATTAGTAACTTATAATATTATAAAGTATAAGGGTTGAATTTTAACTTTTAAAATTCTAAGGGTTGGAACTAAAGTTTTAATCAAGACTTTACATGTTTCAAAACTTGAGGGCAAGTTTTGTAAACTTCCAAAACTTTTCATTTCTTATAACTTATGAATTAATTGAGTAATAAAAATGAAGACTCTTCATTTTTATAACTCTTGTGTTCTTTTAATGGCTTTAATAAAAGTGAGACTTTTGGTTTTCCATAACTTGAGGACAAGTTATGGACTCCATTAAAACACATTATGATCATGAATTAAACTACCATGAAGGTTACAAACAATTCCTATGATCATCTAATCTTCATAAGTTCAAGAACATGAATATGAACACTTTCAAGAATCAAAAATTACACTTAAAAAAAACTTGTAATTTAACGATTTTTTTTCAAGCTGTTTGCACACAAAAAAAAAACAACAAACAAACCTAGGCTCTGATACCACTGATGGGTTTTGAGCATTCTAACACTTCCTAAGTGTACATTCAACCCTAATAACCTTGGATCTATGTTTGTCTAATAATCATGCAAAGTTGAATTCCAAGGTTATATTCCTATCTAGCATACATGGGGAACATTTTTAACTTGAATGAAAGATAGAATAACTTACCTTGTTGTTGATTATGTTCCTTGAAACCTTGTGAGCCTAGCACCCCAAGTGTGATGCCTCAAATGCTTCACACAACACCAAATGCAAAGGAGTAAACTTTGAGAGAATCTTACACTTGCAAAATCGGCTCTAGCCCTCTTGTTTCTTAGTGTCGCCAATTTTGGTGGAGAATGGGTTTCTTATATAGTGTTGACACATCTAGGGTTACACCATGTAAACCCTAATGTGTCATGACTCTTCATTTCCATGACCCATGGGTTTGTAACTCCCATGGAGCATCCATGGAGCATCCTATGGGTGGAACCCAACTTGATAATCCATGGAGCCTCTTAGCCCACTATATAAGATATGGAAGATTTACATAATCTACCCATATATTTAATTAGTTATCTTTTGATCACTTAATTAATTCTAAATTAATTCTTGATCAAACTAATTAAATAATATTATTAATATATTAGAACTTATAATATATTAATAAACCATAAGTGTTATTTCTCTCATTTTAGTTTATCCAATTGCATGGTGCCATGCAACCCAAATGGACCATGCCGGGTCGGGTCAAGTACATACCAGAAATAGTTATGGACTTAGACACCTTATCCAACAATATCTCGGTGCACCCAGGATCAGTTGACCCCCCTAGTAGTATTATGTTTCCTTTATGTGCACTATGTTATGTACTACTGACTCTATGTTTAAGTGATCACACTACTCATAGAGTCGTCATGCTGCCAAACTTTGTACTATTATGTATGACCTCTCGGGCAAATTTTCATGTATCAAATCGGATATTATTATCAATGAAAGATATTATGTGTTTTATCGTGATGTTGTTATCTACTATGTGAATTATTTCTTTGTTCTATGTTATAAATCTTGAAACTAACTACATACACAAATCAATTCATCTAGATAGTAATACCCTAAACTTAAGATATACTATGCACTCAACATCCTTCTGTTCCATGACAAAAAGATGCCTCAAAGACCCATCCGCGGAAACAATCAGCCTCCAACTCCACCGGACATTAACTCCGTCGCATTCCAAGCAGCTGTATCCGCTACAGTCACAACAACATTGGCACAGTTTCACAATGGACACAACGGCGGAGGAAACGGTCAGGGAGCCGGAAGTTCAAACAACGGAACGAATCGAGGACCTACAAATACCTGTACCTACAAAGATTTCACCAACGCCAAACCATGAACCTTTAACGGAATAGGAGGCGTGATAACTCTCAAGAGATGGATAGAAAAGGTTGAATCGGTGTTTGAGATATACGGATGCCCTGAGGAGTTCAAGGTGAAGTTTTCAGCCTTCACGTTTGTTGATCAAGCTCTCACCTGGTGGAATGGACATGTGGAGGCCATGACACTTACAGTAGCTAATGTCATGCCATGGGCAGAGTTGAAAGAAATGCTAATGGCTGAATACTGCTCATGGGGAGAGATTCAGAAAATGGAGCAAGAGTTATGGAACCTCACAGTCCGGAACTACGACATCGATGCCTACATATCAAGGTTTAGTGAACTGTCTCTATTGTGCCTGGGAATGATTACCTCGGAAGGAAAGAAGATCGAACGATTCATCTGGGAATTAACCTCCCCAATCCAAGGAAATGTAATAGCCGCAAATCCTGAAACCTTTGACAGCACGAAGAGGTTAGCTAAAAAGTTGTACGATCACAACAACAAGAAGGAAGAAAAAGCAGGGGAAACCGAAAGCAAGAAGGAAGGCGATAACAAGAAGGGAAAGAATAACAAGAGGAAGGGACGACAAAGCTCATAGTCATCAAAGAAACAACAAACAGTGACAGTTCATGCTGCAACCACCCAAGTCCCCTCCACACCACATGCTCCAGCCTCATCCACACCACATGCTCCCCGACAATACACCGGAAATCTCCCAAAGTACAACAAATGCAATTTCCATCACCACGGTGAGTGCAGGGAGATGCATTGTACCAGTTGCAACCGAAAAGGTCATACGACAAGATACTGTAGGACCTACCCTCCGCAGAACCAGCAACAAGGAAACAACAACAACAACCGTAACAACAACAACAACAACAACAACAACAACAACAACAACAACAACAACAACAACAACAACAACACCGGGGCCAACCACACCTGCTATGGGTGTGGGAAAACTGGACATTTCCGTCGGAACTGTCCCAACGCTAATAACCAAGGAAATGGAGGGTCGGGAAGGGTTTTGAATTTGGGACAAGGCGAAGCAGTCCGAGACCCTACTGTTGTCACCGATATGTTCCTTCTTAACAACACATACGCATGCATTTTGTTTGACAGTGGAGCAGAGCGAAGCTTTGTGAGTAATAAGTTCAAACATTTACTAAAACAACAACCCTAGAAGCTCAATGAAGCCTTCACGGTGGAAATGGCTAATGGGAAAACAGAATCAACTTGGGATATCTATGTAGGGTGCACGTTAACCTTAAACCACCACACTTTCCAAATAAATTTGATGTCAGTGAATATTAGGAGTTTTGATGTGATAATCGGCATGGATTGGTTGAGCCCCCATCATGCTGATATTATGTGTCACGAGAAGGCCGTGCGCCTTCATCTCCCTAACCAAGAAACCCTAATAATTTATGGTGATAAACCTGGCGACAATCTCCGTCTTATCTCATGCATTAAGGCACAAAAGTGCTTGCATAAGAAGAACTGCGCATTCCTTGCTCACATCGTGGATAAGTCCAAGGAAGAAATAAACATTCGAGATATCCCAGTGGCGTGTGACTTTCCAGACGTATTTCCCTAGGACCTTCTGTGTAACAACCCAATTTTTTACAAAGAAAAATTCATTTTTAGTTAATCAAAACCAAGTGAGCTGCGTACGCCCAGCGCACCACCCTGGTACACACAACGTATTGAAGGTTTAGGGACTACGCGCCGCGTACAGCCGGTTACGCGCCGCGCACCACCCTGGTACACACAACGTATTGAAGGTTTGGGAACTTTATGCCTTTGCATGTCTCATACACACCCAACTACTCCATTAAGACCTTTCCAAGGTCTTTTACCCATGCATGAGGTCAAATCTCTCATCAAGCTTCCATTTTTATACTTCTAAATGACTAAGGGACCTCAGATCTGCCTTTTTATCAAATGGGGAGGCTTAGCTCAACAAAAGAGATCCAAAGTTCATCAAAGGGACAAACCACCAAAACCCTAGCTAGATCTAAAGAGTAGAAAGGAAAGATGCAAGCTTTTTACCTCCAGAAGCTTTGCAAGATGATTATGATGCAGGATCTTGAAGCACCCACTTGATCCAAGCTTGCTTGACCACCCCTTCTTCTTGAAATACACACTAAAAGGCCACAAATGCACTCTTTAAGGCTCAAGAATGATCTCACAAGGTTTCTAGGAGTATATGGATGTTCTAAAGCTGTGGAGGCTCTCTAGGGTTTAGTCTAAGGGACTTAAAGTTGTTTAAATAGGCCTCAAGTCTGGAAATTAGGGTTTTGAGTCCCTGGCATGTACGCCCCGCGTAACTCAAGGTACGCCCAGTGTACCTTAATTCCTCCGCGACCAACTTCCATGTAGTACGCTAAGCGTACACTTAAGTACGCCCAGCGTACTTAAGGGACCATTTATGCAAAAATTATCATTCCTTAGGGTTTTCAAGACATACCAGAATTTTGGATGTTACAACTCTCACCCACTTGAACTAGACTTCGCCCTCGAAGTCTGTGGCTGAAAACAGTTCGCGGTAATGCTCACGCATCTCCTCCTCTGGCTCCCAAGTCCATTCGGAGCCTCTTCGGTGCTGCCATTGCACCTTTACCAACTTTACTTCCTTGTTCCGAAGACTCTTCGTCTTCCTGTCTAAAATAGAAACCGACCTCTCGACATAATTTAGGCCCCCATCCACCTGAATATCATCCAAAGATATAACTGCGGACTCGTCAGCAACACACTTCCGAAGCTGAGACACGTGGAAGGTGTTGTGAATCTGACTAAGCTCCTCTGGAAGCTCTAAACGATATGCTACCTTGCCCACTCGGGCTGTGATCCAGAACGGGCCTGTAAATCGAGGCCCCAAATTGCCCCTCTTACGAAACCTGATAATCCCCTTCCAGGGTGACACCTTCAGCAAAACAAAATCCCCCACCTGAAACTCAAGATCCGATCACCGTCGATCAGCATAACTCTTCTGACGGCTCTGCGCGACTCGCAACCGGTCGCGCACCTGCTGGATCAACCCGGTGGTCTTGAGCACCACCTTCGTGCTTCCCATGACCCGATGTCCAACCTCGTCCCACCATACTGGGGTCCTACACCTCCGACCATATAACATCTCGAATGGAGCTCGATCGATACTGGCATGATAACTGTTATTGTACGAGAACTCTGCCAGTGGGAGGTACGTATCCCAACTTCCTCCAAAATCCAGCACGCATGCTCGCAGCATGTCCTCCAATGTCTGTATCGTCCTCTCACTCTGACCGTCAGTCTGAGGGTGATATGTTATACTGAAATGTAGCTGAGTACCCAGTTCCTCGTGGAACTTTTTCCAAAACCTGGATGTAAACCGAACATCCCTATCCGAAACCACCGACACCGGCACCCCGTGCCTAGCCACCACTTCTCGAACATAGATGTCCGCCAACTTTTCTGCGGATATACTCTTGGAGATCGGAATGAAGTGGGTACTCTTCGTCAGTCTGTCCACGATAACCTATATGGCATCCACTCCCCTCTCCGTCCTCGGTAGCTTCGTAATGAAGTCCATAGTGCTCTCTTCCCACTTCCACATGGGAATGGGTAACAGCTGAACCTTGCCATGAGGCCGCTGATGCTCGGCCTTGACCTTCCTGCAGGTCAAGCATCGCTCCACAAACCAGGCGATCTCCCGCTTCATGCAGGGCCACCAATAACTCAGCCTCAAGTCCCTATACATTTTTGTTGCATCTGGATGTATAGAAAACTTTGACTTATGTGCCTCCTCTAATAGCCTCTGTCTCACTCCTCCTGATACCGACACCCATACTCGGCCACACTGCGTCAACAAGTCGCGGCTACCCTTAACAAACAAAGGATATTGCCCCCGATTTTTCTCCATTTTTGAATTCTCTTTCTTCACCCCCTCGACTTGGGCCCTCGAATCATGTCCAACAAAGGTGAACTCACAGTCATCCTCAAACAAATATCCCTGATCGGGGACCCTGTCTCTGTGCGACTCAATGCATCGGCCACCATGTTGGCCTTCCCTAGATGGTATAGGACCGCACAATCATAATCCTTCAACACATCCAACCATCTCCTCTTCCGCATATTAAGGTTCTGTTGATCCATCAAATACTTTAGACTCTTGTGATCGGTATAAATAATGAACCGCACCCCATACAGATAATGCCTCCAAATCTTGAGGGCAAACACCACCGCCCCCAGCTCCAGATCATGCGTGGGGTAATTTGCCTCGTAAGGCTTCAACTGCCCCGAGGCATAAGCAATCACATGCCCCCTATGCATCAACACTGCACCCAACCCTAAAATCGATGCGTCACAGTATACCACTAAATCATCCAACCCCTCAGGCAGTACTAGGACTGGAGCCTCGCATAACCTCCGCCTCAGGGTCTCAAAAGCCCTCTGCTGATCCACATCCCACCGAAAGATCACATTCTTCTTGGTCAAACGGGTCAAAGGCATAGCAATCTTGGGTAAATCCTGGATAAATCTCCGATAGTAACCCGCTAAACCCAAGAAGCTACGAATCTCCGAGGCATTGGTGAGCCCAAATGGCATCACCACAAACTCATAATGCCCATAACGAGTCCTGAAAGCTGTCTTAGGTATATCCTCATCCCGAATCCTCATCTGATGCTACCCGGACCGAAGATCAATCTTGGAGAACCAAGATGCACCCTGAAGCTGATCAAATAAATCGTCGATCCTTGACAAAGGATAACGGTTCTTCACCGTCAGCTTGTTTAGCTCCCTATAATCAATGCACATCCTGTGCGATCCGTCCTTCTTTTTCACGAAAAGGATCGGTGCTCCCCATGGAGAACTGCTCGGACGGATGAACCCTTGGTCTAGCAGCTCTTGAAGCTGCGTAGATAACTCATGCATCTCAGGTGGTGCCAACCGATACGGTGCCTTGGCTATCGGAGCGGCACCCAGCACCAAATCGATGTGAAACTCCACCTCCCTCTCCAGACGCACTCCAGGCAACTCTTCGGGAAAAACGTCCCGAAAATCCTGCACTACTGGCACACTGTCAATATCTGTCACCGTCTCTACTCGCGTCTCCGAAACATAAGCCAAAACTCCCGTGCAACCCTGCTGCAAGAGCCTCCTAGCTCTCGCAGCCGAACAGAGAGTCGGTCCCTGCGAGGCCCTCTCGCCAGGAATAACCAGTTCTCCCCCACTTGGGGTTCGAACCGTGACCAACTGACGCTCGCAATCAATCATGGCCCCGTTGGCCCCCAACCAGTCCATCCCAACAATCACCTTCAATCCTCGCAGCGATATCGGAACTAAATCAACGCGGAACCTCTCGCCATACACATTTAGGACACAACCCCGATATACTCTCGCAGCACTCACAGTGCGATCATCTGCAATCTCCACCTCAAGCGGGGTATCTAGAGTCCCGGCGCGTCTCGGAACTTCTGCTAAGCGCAAGAGACACGAACGATCGGGTAGCACCCGAATCAAACAAAACATGAGCCGACATACCATTGACCAAAAAGGTCCCTATACAAAGCATAATACATACATATAAGCATTTAACAAACATAAGGCATAGAAGAATAAACACATACCAGCCACGACGTCTGGCGCTGCCCGAGCCCCCTCGGTAGTCAGCTGAAATGTGCGGCTTTTCACCGCTGGAGCTTCCGCCTTGACAAGGCGGCCATCAGTATTCCTCATAGTGACGGGCGCGGGTGCCGCCACTGATCCTCCTCCTCCTCCCTGCAACCTCGGACAATCGGCTTTTTTATGGCCTTTCTGGTTGCAGTGAAAACATATCAAGCCCTTCTTGGGGCAATCCTTTCTCATGTGGCCCTGCTAGCCACAAGAGTAACATCCTGATATCCCGGCTATCCGACAAGCCCCACTATGAAACCTCCCGCACTTGGCACACCGGCCCCGGCCCTGCTGGCCCTTACCCGAAGAATCAAACGTCTTAGGCTTCTTAGCCTGAGCCCCTGCTGCCTGTACCTGCTTAGTCTTCCCCTTCGTGCGGGACTCCAACTCCATCTCCCTCTCACGGGCCTTCTCCACCATCTCGTTCAGGGTTTTGCACCCTTTAAAGCTCACAAACTCCCGAATATCATCCCTCAGCATAGCATGATATCGGGTCCGCCTCATCTCATCATCTGTAGAATACTGAGGAATCAACAAAGCTCGCTCTTGAAACTTGGTGGTGATCTCCGCCACAGTCTCGGTGGTCTGCTGCAACCCATGAAACTCCCTCACCAACCGTTGCACCTCAATAGGTGGTGAAAACTCCACATCGAAACGTCGAACAAACTTAGCCCACGACATCTCAGCCACATCGGCTGCTCCCACCTGGCTAGTAACCTCGCCCCACCAATCTCGGGTCTTGTCCCTCAGCATACAGGAAGCAAATCCAACCTTTGCCTCCTTCGAGCAAGAACTCATGCGTTGGGCATTCTCAATGTCCGCTACCCAGTGTCTGCTCACAATGGGGTCCCTGACCCCAGAGAAATCTGGAGCTCCACATGCCTTGAACTCCCGAAACAAGGGAGTTCGGGCTCCACTCTGACCCGCAGAAACATCAGCCCTGAATGCCCTAAGTCTCTCCTCCATGATCTCCACCATACCCTCCTTTACCGTCCCAAAGATGACCGGGGTTGCGTCAACGATGCCCCTCGTAACCTCGGCCACAATCAACTCACGTAGCCTCTCATCAATACCATCAGTAGTGCTGCCTAACCCAACCCCGGATCCAGATCCCGATCCTGATCCCCCTGCTCCCAACCGTGTCATCACCATGCTGAACTGAAATACCAAAACATAATGATCAGGATATCCATAACGAGGCTCCTTCCACACTGGTCCCCCTTGGAGCTCCCAGGTAAGACATGGATTTGGGTACAGGTCTTGTGCTTCCAGTAGTACGGGACCAATACTACCTTACACGCCTACCTGTACCTTTCCCCCATTGCTTTACCTGACGACTCCAATTCGTCCCATCACAAAACCATATCCCACAATGACCGCATGAATCAAATCCTAGGTTGCCCTACAATTTGCTCTACCCATAACAGTCAAACCAATCACAACCGGCTGCTTTTATGCATGCAAATTATACACAGAAGGGATCAAATAGACTTTCGAGTAAGAGATTTTACCCTAAGACCACATCCAAACAAGGAAAAGAAAATAAGGCCAAATCAATCATTCTGAGGCTATAAGCTCATAACTGTATATAATTTTAAAAGCATACACTTAGCAAATTCCATATAATCAACAAAGCTCAATATCAGTATAATATGGCTATTCAAATTGGGAAACTACTTACTTGGCTCGGCTGATCACGCGCGTTGCACTCTCATCTTTTGGGTTTCTTTTAAACCCTTTTTTTAGGTTACTTTTTGAAAACATTTTACCACCTCCTTAGTTTAAGTCCCAACACTCCCGAGGATGTGCCCGAATCCCTCAAACCAAGGCTCTGATACCAACTTGTAACAACCCAATTTTTTACAAAGAAAATTTTCATTTTTAGCTAATCAAAACCAATTGCATAAACCATAAATTCCCAAAACATTTATTTTCAAATCAACATTATTACATCATTGTTTTCCTTATTAAAACATCAGAGGGTCCCAAACACACTAAAAACAGAGATAGAGTGCACGCCGCATCATCACGCCTTGCCCTTGCCCTTGGGCTCAGAAGTACCTGAAACAAATCAACAACCTGTAAGCGAAATGCTTAGTGAGTTTCCCAGAGCATACCACACACATTCACATACACATATCCTGATAGCTAATAAAGCTATAAACATACCACAGAAACCATGCAATACGATTCAGTAAGAATGCCATGGGCTACCCCACATGGTCTTTACCTAGGACTGCCATGGGCTACCCCACATGGCCTTACATACAATGCCATGGGCTACCCCACATGGTCTTTACCTAGGAATGCCATGGGCTACCCCACATGGTCTTATATCCAATGCCACGGGCTCCCCTCGGGGTCTTCCATACCAACATAATATCACATAACATATCAATTCATAAATGAATAGCACACACATAACATGTTCATATAATGGGCCGGCCTTGGTGATGTAGACCCATAGGTATGGTGAGAAGACTCACCTCTGTCCGATGAATACGAATATTGTCCTCCTAATAATCCACAACCTCCCGAGCTGAATAATAACAATAATAATATAATCAATGATAGGACCTTAAATTACCCAAGGAAAGGCCTAACCTTCAAACCCTACCCCCAAGGCCCAATTACCCTTTCCTTACAAATGGGTCCCAAAGTCCAAGTCCAATATCCTTAATGGGCCCCTTGGCCCAATAAGGCCCAACCGATATGTCCACGGCCCAAACAGATGAAAAGGCCTCTAACTCACAGAATCCAATCAAGCCCAACAACCAAATGAGGCCCAAAGGCCCAAAACAGCTTAGGGCCCAACTAAGCTGCGTACGCCCAGCGTACCACCCTGGTACGTGCGGCGTACTAAAGGTTTAGGGACTACGCGCCGCGTATAGCCGGTTACGCCCAACGTACAACCATTTTAATCACTTTTTCCGCTAAGTGCTTAATGCTCGAATCCTTCACGTCCAAAAGCTAGATCTAGGTCTGAAAAGATGTCCTAAGGCATAAAGTTGGCAACTTTATGCCTTTGCATGTCTCATACACACCCAACTACTCCATTAAGACCTTTCCAAGGTCCTTTACCCATGCATGAGGTCAAATCTCTCATCAAGCTTCCATTTTTATACTTCTAAATGACTAAGGGACCTCAGATCTGCCTTTTTATCAAATGGGGACGCTTAGCTCAACAAAAGCGGTCCAAAGTTCATCAAAGGGACAAACCACCAAAACCCTAGCTAGATCTAAAGTGTAGAAAGGAAAGATGCAAGATTTTTACCTCCAGAAGCTTTGCAGGATGATTATGATACAGGATCTTGAAGCACCCACTTGATCCAAGCTTGCTTGACCACCCCTTCTTCTTGAAATACACACTAAAAGGCCACAAATGCACTCTTTAAGGCTCAATAATGATCTCACAAGGTTTCGAGGAGTATATGGACGTTCTAAAGCTGTGGAGGCTCTCTAGGGTTTAGTCCAAGGGACTTAAAGTTGTTTAAATAGACCTCAAGTCCGGAAATTAGGGTTTTGAGTCCCTGGCGCGTACGCCCCGCGTAACTCAAGGTACGCCCAGCGTACCTTAATTCCTCCGCGACCAGCTTCCATGCAGTACGCTAAGCGTACACTTAAATACGCCCAGCGTAGTTAAGGGACCATTTATGCAAAAATTATCATTCCTTAGGGTTTTCAAGACATACCAGAATTTTGGATGTTACATTCCGGGAAGACCCCCTGATAGACAGGTCAAATTTCGAATTGACCTTGTACCAGGAGCCACTCAAATCGCCAAATCGCCCTATAGGTTGGCTCCCACTGAAATGCAAGAATTATCAAGCCAAATGAGGAACTCTTGGATAACGGATTCATCAGACCCATCTTCTCGCCATAGGGAGCTCCGTTCCTTTTCGTTAAAAAGAAAGACGGATCCTTCAGGATGTGTATCGACTATAGAGAGCTGAATAAGCTCACTATCAAGAATCGCTACCCACTTCCTCGGATCGATGTTCTATTTGACCAGCTTCAAGTGGAAAATTACTTTTCTAAGATAGATCTGAGATCTGGATATCACCAACTCAAAGTTTGAGAGGAGGACATCCCAAAGACCGCATTCCGAACTCGTTACGGTCATCACGAATTCATCATGATGCCCTTCGGTCTGACAAATGCCCCCACTGCATTTATGGACCTTATGAATCGAGTCTGCCGCCCATTCCTTGATAACTTTGTAATTGTTTTCATCGATGATATTCTTGTATACTCTAGAAGTAGAGAAGAGCACAGTCAACACCTCCGTCAAATTTTTGAAACACTGCGAGCTGAAAAGTTGTATGCGAAACTCTCCAAATGTGAGTTCTGGCTCCACAGTGTGAACTTTATGGGCCATGTAGTCAGCCAGGAATGGATTCATGTAGATCCTTCCAAGATCAAGTCCATCGAAGGCTGGGAAATTCCGAAAACCCCGACCGAAATCCGTCAATTCTTGGGACTCGCAGGCTACTACCGAAGGTTCATCCAAAATTTTTCCAAAATAGCCAAACCCCTCACCACGTTGACGCAATAGGGCGTGCCCTTCGACTGGACGGAAAAGCAAGAAGCCACCTTCCAAACCTTGAAGCGAGCCCTCTGTAGTGCACCTGTGCTATCCTTACCAGAAGGAACCGAAGACTTTATAGTCTACTGCGACGCTTCAAATCAGGGTTTAGGCTGTGTACTTATGCAACGAGGAAAAGTGATAGCTTATGCATCCAGACAACTGAAAACTCATTAAGTGAATTACACCACACATGATCTCGATCTGGGAGCTGTGGTCTTCGCATTGAAGATTTGGAGACACTAAGTGCACCATTTTCACCGACCACAAAAGCCTCCAGCATATTCTGAATCAGAAAGAGTTAAACATGAGGCAGCGAAGATGGGTTGAACTGCTAAATGATTATGAATGCGATATCAAGTATCATCCGGGCAAGGCTAACGAGGTAGCTGATTCCCTGAGCTGAAAAGAATATTCAAGTCGTCGCGTGAAAACTCTCTCGATAACCATTCAATCCCACCTAACCTCGCAGATCAAAGAAGCCTAGTTGGATGCATTGAAACCAGAGAACACCATAAGTGAATCATTGCGTGGGATGGAGAAGAACCTTGAAGTCAAAGAAAATGGAGCATACTACTTCATGGACAGGATCTGGGTCCCTAAACTTGGGGGATTCAGAGAAGTAGTCATGGATGAAGCTCACAAGACACGATACTCTATCCATCTGGGTTCAGATAAGATGTACCTGGATATCAAGCGACATTATTGGTGGCCTAATATGAAGGTAGGAATTGCCACTTACATGGGCAAGTGTCTCACTTACGCTAAAGTGAAAGTGGAATATCAAAAGCCCTCAGGACTATTACAACAGCCAGTGATACCCGAGTGGAAATGGGAAAGGATTACTATGGACTTTGTGACCAAATTACCCAAGACAACTGATGGATCAGATGCTATATGGGTAATTGTCGATAGATTAACAAAATCCACCCATTTCCTGCCAATAAAGAAATCTTACATGATGGAAAGATTGACTAGAATCTACATCAAGGAAATTGTAAGACTTCATGGAGTACCAGTATCTATTATCTCGGATCGAGATAGTAGATTTACTTCATGATTTTGGCAGTCGCTACAAAAAGCAATGGGAACACAACTAGATATGAGCACTGCCTACCACCCTCAAACGGATGGTCAAAGCGAACGAACCGTCCAAACGCTCGAAGACATGCTCCGAGCATGTGTGATCGACTTCGGCAAATCATGGGATACCCACTTGCCTTTGATTGAATTCTCATACAACAACAGTTATCACACGAGCATCAAGGTTGCTCCTTTAGAAGCATTATATGGTCGCAAATGCAGATCACCTCTATGCTGGGCTGAGGTTGGTGACTCTCATCTAGCAAAGGGGCAAGCACCGAACCGTACTTTAACATGGCCAGAGATTATTCGCGAGACGACGGAGAAGATAACTCAAATCAAAGCTAGACTCCAAGCATCACGAGACCGACAGAAGAGCTACGCTGATAAACGGCGAAAGCCTTTGGAATTTCAAGTTGGGGACCGGGTACTATTGAAAGTCTCTCCCTGGAAAGGGATGATTCGTTTCGAGAAACGAGGGAAACTAAACCCGCGATACATTGGACCATTTGAGATTCTTTCCCGAATCGGTCCATTGGCTTATAGGCTGCAGCTACCTGCGGAGCTCAGCAACATACACCCCGTGTTCCATGTATCCAAATTGAAAAAGTGCTTATCCAACGAAACTCTAGCCATTCCATTAGAAGAAATCAAAATCAACGAGAATCTCCTGTTCATTGAGGAACCAGTTGAAATCATGGACAGGGAAGTGAAGCGTACTAAGCAAAGCCGCATTCCAATTGTGAAGGTTCGATGGAGCTCGAAGCGTGGACCGAAATTCACATGGGAACGCGAGGACCAAATGAAGCAGAAGTACACTCACTTATTCTCGCATCTTCAAACCTAGTTTTCAAAAGAATTTCGGGACGAAATTCCCTCTAATGGGGGGATGATGTCACAACTAGCAATTTAGCTAGGAAATTCTATTTTCATGTAATCACTCAGCCATTGTAAAGCAAGTACTCTAAGTAAATATCACTCAATGTTCATTCAGATAAACCTCTCATGTTCAACAAAGAGTTTGAAACTCTAAAAATCCCAGTTCAAGTCTAATATGGTCTAGGATTCCCTTATTGGGCCTAATGGACCAATAAGTTTCCACTTTAACTATCTTGGGCTTAGAACCGTTATATGGGCTCTAATTGGACCCACTTTCATGAAACTTAACATTTTGGGGCATAATGGGCCTAAAATGGATTGGAGTACCTCTAATGGGCCTTGTGGGCCTAAAGTAATTCCAATAGCTTTAATGGACCCTAAACCTCCTTAATTAGGCTTCATTGGGCCGTGAACATCTATGAGGGCCCAATGGGCCGAAAAGAAATTATTGGGCCTCATACTTTCGAGTAAAGACAATTAAAGGCCCAAACTACTCAACTTCTCTTCTTCTAGCCCAAGTTCTCGGCCATTGTGATAAAAAAAATAATAGATAAAAGGGGATTAAGGAAAAGGTGACAACACAACATGGACTAACATATATCCATGCAATCATAAACATCCATAAGACACATTGCCCTCCATGCAAAAACCTTTTCTTCCCCCCTCTTTTTCTACTCACGACCGAGAGCAACAAACTATACACACACACACTTTCAAATTCTCTCCAAAATACCTTCAAGATCATCCTCCTTCTCCCATCAAGAATCTCGAAATTTTGCTTGTGTTTCAAGGATCTTCATCAAGTTTTGGTAAGTTGTTATCAAGCACAAACATCTACTTCCATTTTAATATTAAGAACTCCTTCTTACATGGCTTTACTCCATGATCTAACTTCCTAGAACTCATCTAAGTTCGAAAGTTCACTCAAGGAGTTAGCTAGAGCCGAAAATCACATCATCTTCTTCCATTCTTCTTCAAAACTGAGAACAACAAGCAAAGGTGAGTTCATACCCCCTTGTTTTTGGTTTTTACTTGCTTTTGGGGGGAGAATACAAGTCTTATGTGTAGATCTATGTGCTTATACATGTTATGTGTGATTTTCTTGATTTATGTTGTTATTATGTGATAAAACTTGATATATTTCGAGATCTATAGCATAACTGGGTGAGATCTATAAACTAAACACCTTAGACAACATATAACAAAGATACAAGTGTTCTATGTGCTAAGATGTGAAAATTCAAACAAAACTTGTGTAGTAAGATCATTTTTGTAAATTAAACAAAAGATTGGGCCATTTATGTCATTTTCGATTTTATGAGGATCAAAAGAGTGTTTGTATAAAACTGAATTTTTTAGACAATCACACTTTTTAAAGGACCAAAGATGTAAATTTTAGCCTTATGGGCTTAAAAATTGGGCCTTACGGTTTTTGGGCCCAAATTGCGAAAATTTTAAGTTTTTAGGGGCTAAAATATTATTTCATCAAAACATGAGCCAAAAATTGCAAATGAACAAAATAAAGGCTGAAAAGTGACACTTATTTCGAAATTGGGCCAAAAATGTAACTTTTATAAAATTTGGGCCGAAAGTGTCATTTTTATAAAATAAGGGCAGAAAATGTAAATTTTCACAAAACAAGGGTTGGAAATGTCCAAAGTTGCATTTCTGGGCTGAAAGTGTAATTTAAATTGTGATTGGGCCAAAAAAGTCAAGTAAAATGATTTAAGGACTAAAAATGTCATTTCTCATCAAAAAGGACTAAAAATGTCATTTTACACTAAGAAGGGGCTGAAAATGTAACTTCATGTGAAAAGAGGCTGAAATGATCAAATAAATATTTTGGGTCAAATATGTTAATATTTAAACAATTGGGCCAAAGAAATAAATTTTTATAACATATGGATTTAAATATATATATATATATATATATATATATATATATATATATATATATATATATATATATATATATATAATACCATAGTATCGTTATAAATCAAACATTGGGTATTTTAACTTTGTAATAAATACTCCGTGTAAAACAAACCCTATACCACAATTAATATACAAAAAACGAATCAACGACACGATTATTGGGCCTAGTATTTCCTACACGTGCATATTGGGCCTCCGTGACGCAACCGCATGTTTATTGGGCCGAATAAAATCCTTACATGTCTATTGGGCCTTAGTGACTCAATTACATGCTCAATGGGGCCAATTTATCTTTTACATGTTTATTGGGTTTTAGTGGCCCATTTACATGATAATTAGGCCTGGATCATTCATTATATGCTTAATGGGCTATATCGGGTTCGTAGCATACCTATGAGCCTAGTAGTAACTTACATGATTAGTGGGCCACGGTCGTTCCTTTTCATGTTTGTTGGGCTTTATTCTCTCATAATCACGTAACAAATTGTGAACTATCATCAAGATACATACCGCGTTATACATATTCATGGGGTAATAATTGGGATCTAGTGAAACCTATCGGTTGACACCATTGAGTGTTTGGCCGTAGCCTGTAGTTATAATCAGAGTCTCCTGGAGGGAGAGCGAGAGTTTGTGTATAGATCTATATGGGGGTGACTCCCCCACACTGATTTGTTCGCTACAGTTAGACTCGGCCAGTCTAGGGTGACAAAATCTTGATCAAAACCGGCGTTTGGAAAAATGCCAAGATAGGCGAATTAGTCACTATCATTCATGGTTATAACGACTCACATAGAGATCCATTACCATCTAAACATTTATGGGGAAATCAAATTCATACAATGTGACGATACAAAACAATTCATACGATAATGCAAGTACTATAATACTGATTTAGATCGGAAAATATCGGATTTTCCGGGAAAAATTACTATCATTCACTTCCTTTCTCTTACATCAAATACAAAACAACGAGACTTTTGGTTTCATTTATTTCATGCATATTTTTGAAATGAGAATCACACATACATTTATACTTGATCATCACATCAATTTTTCTCAGACAAATTTTATAGAAAATATCGGATTTTCTGGATTATACAAACGATACAAAAACCTTTCGATCAAACATGATTATGAACTCACAAACATTATATATGTTGACCATTTTCAAAATAACTTGTATTCTCAGGTAATCGTTAGATTGAAGAACCTTCAAGTGTGTTTCGAGAACTTCTTTTGTGAAATGTTAATCATCAAATAGTCTATATTTTGGAATATGTAATATGAAACAATGTACTTGATGTGAACAATGCCAGTTGTAATATATTAATGCATGGTGATGTTTATGTTATGTTTCATGTTTATTCAATGTGATGATATTTCAATTTTAGTCACATGAGCCCTTGGACGTTTCCGCCGTCTGGTTTGGGGGTGTGACAACAAGCCCGATGCCTTGGTCGCGGGACTTAACCACGTACGCGGGGGGTGGGGGGGTACGTGGAGTACAAATGGCGTACGCGAGTCTAAGACAAACCCTAATTTTTAGGGTTTACACCTTATTTAAGCCTTATGATGGCTTCATTTGGTCAAGTTTAGCCAGCCTCCACCTCTCCTTGTCCCATAAATTAAACACTAAGTGTGTTAGTGAGTTTGTGAGCTTGATAAAGAGATTTTGTGTCTTAAGGTGAAGAAGAAGAAGAAGGAACCCTTGAAGAAGTTGATTAAGCTTGTGGATTCAGGATCACTTCCATATTTGCAAACTTTTTGAGGTAAAAAGCTTACACCTTTGTGCTCTTCTATGCTAGATCTAGTTCATGGAACTTTTGTGCATCTTTTGAGTCCTTTGTATTAAAGGAGAGCTCTTGATCTACTCTAGAGGCTATGAATGCTAGATCTTAGCTCCTTTCAGTCCCCAAGTTCATAAATGTTAGGATGAAAATCCTTGTAGGTCGATAAGATTCAAACAGGTAAGACAAGAACACAATGATAATCAAACTGATGGTGAATGATTAAATGTCACGCCTCAGAAGAACTCGATGAAGAATTGCTACTATAGAGGCGTGATTAGGGTTACAAGATATAATATCAGAGTTAACAAAAATACGATGCATGTATGCACCTTAAATACTATAAGCCTAGAAATAAATACGAGTGGACAGGCCTAACTCGTTAATACAAAACAGACTAAATAAACAGGTCCAATGACGCAACATCTAATACTCAACAATCTTCCCCTTTGCGTCAATTGAGGCTATAGTCCATTAGTTAGTGATTCGCTTCAGCACTGCATAGAGTTTGGGAATGAAGCACAACAACACCTTGCGAACCTGGATATACCAAAAAATCATATCCAAAAAGCAATTAACTTCGTCCTTGTGGTTGCCCTTGAACTTGGTAACCAAGTCCAATATAAATTCCAGACACGAAGTAGTGTACAGATGTTTGTCTTCGAGATAGAAGTAAGACTTGCGAAAGTCAGCTCAAGGGTGTTCTCTAGACTGGTACACTACGAACCATGCTTCCTTGTATATCTTTCCTGGCTTTAGTTTTTCGAAGTCTTTCGGAGCTTCCTTGTGAACGGCAGTAGGCTTCTTCCTCAGAACTGCAACAATATCCACATCCATCATCCCAACTTCTTGAATATACGACTTGATCATCAGTTGGAGGTGGGACATAACAGGTTCCTACTTCTCTTTCTCTTTCAACAGCATGTTATGTAGCACGATCCAGTCATGAGGATTCAGACAGGGCAAGTCTGCGAGAGTGAATTCGTAGGCTTGACAAGTCGAACCTCTCCTTACCTTGAACTTCGCATTGGGGAAGCTTTCAATCTCGATTGGCCCAGTGACTTTCACAGCAACAATCTTGTTCGCACTCCAAGTTTCGTATTAAGGCTTCATGTGCTTTAAGTAAAAAGAGAACAGTAAGTGATCAGCTCCGCTGTCTGAAAAAGGAGCATTCACAACCTTCACAAAAGCACGAAACCTGAAAGCCTTAGGAGTAATGGGAAGGTCTAGTTGCGAATCCTGAGAATTTTGGAGATCAAAGGATGCAATCGGATCCAACCAATACTGGCTGGGCAACCCCACAGCTTCATGATGGATTCGCTTCAGGGTCCACTTTGGAAATAAGAGTATTTTGCTTTTGAGAGTGCCCTGAGCTTCTTTTTCAACCCTTTCTTTTTCTTTTGCCTCCCTGGCGACATGAGCATTTTCATTCAATTATGCTTCACGAGCCTTCTGCCTTTTAAGCACAGCTTCATCAGGCTCTTCATCTTCGTCATCGTCAATTATGGGCTCGTTATCAACCAATTTTTCCTTGCCCTTAGGTTCCTGCTTGACGATTGGTTTGACTGGGGCTTTGGGAGGTTTGTTTCTTGTTACACTAGATCCACCTTCTCCCCCTTGTTTCAGATCAAAGCATTGAGGCGAAACACCCTGAAGCTTGTGCAACATAGCGAATACAGGACTTAACTTTTCAGCTAAGTGCTTCCGAACAGTGATGGAAATCATTGAGTCCCTGGTCTCAATGATATCTGAGAGCAATCCTATAACATCTGAAATACAGCTTCACATAACTGACTTCTCAGATAACAGATCCTTGACCTGTTTCTCAGCATGTTGAAGCTTGAGATCCAACACTTTGACCTTTTCTGTCTTGATGGCGAGAGCATCCATGATCTTACTTTCCATCGCCAAATCATCTTGATGTTTTGTAATCTGCGAAGAGAGTGATGTTTGAAACGATTCATGGTCCTTTTGTAAGCCGGTGCGAATCTCTTGCAAGTGTGCCTTCTCAGCTTTGAACATAGAACCCAAGTTCTGGAGAGCTTCATTCGCAGATGCAGTGTTGGTGTTGTAGGTGGATTGGTAATTCTCCATTAAAGCAGTTGTCTCGGAGATTAGTTTATCAACTTTTTCGGTCGTAGTCTTGCATACATCATCAGAATCAGACACTGTCTTGTTCATCTTTGCAGCGTTATCTACATGTTCTTTAGTGATGCGTTCAAACAAAGATTCAACTGCTGCTTTTGAATAAGCTTCAGAAGAGGAAGTCTTGGAAGCGAGAAGCAGCTGGTCAATCTTTTCATGAAGGGACTTCAGCTGCCATTTCGTGACAGTGGCTTCAACTTCACTGTCGGTCCTTATCTAAAATGGACTGTAAGTGAATCCGCCAAGGTCATCATCATCATCCCCAAATATCATATCTGGATCATCAGTGCGGATAGGGGAGATGGGAGGTGAGACATGGGATGAGAAGTCTGATCTTTTAGCCCCCGTATCAGATACGTTGACTGTGACTTCAAGGTTGGTTGAAGTAGTGGGTGGAACAATTGAATCTGTGAATAAGGGTGTTGAAAGTGGAGTAGTGGTTTGTTTTGATGAGGAAACAGGTGGAGGACAAGGTGCAACTGTGATAGGTATAGTGGTAGTGTTTGGTGAAGGAATAGAGTCATTGAAGGTTTGGTTTACCTCAGGGTTCGTAGTGTCTTGTTCGTTGTGAACGGATTCCCTTTCATTGTGACCTTGCTCTTCTTCATTACGAACCACTTCTTCTTCGTTCTGAACCAGTTCTTCCTCCTCGTTGTGAACAGGTTGATCTCCCTCAACCCTGACATCTGAATCTGCCTTAGAGTCTGAATCTTCAGTAGCACTCGGAGTGGGAGACTTTAGCTTGTGAGCAGGCTGCTTTCGCCTTTTAGGAGCAGCTGTAGAAGAAATTGTTGCAGCCTTTCGCTTTTTAGTTGGAGGTTTCTCAGTGGTAGAAGATCCATCCTTATCTGTGGTTTTCTTTCCTCCTTTCTTCGCACACTTGCCCCCTTTCTTGGGCTTGTCTGCTTCAGCAAGGATAAGTTGCATTTCTTCAGTCAATTCACGAGGCCCTGATGGAGTTAACTTCCTGTACCCATCCAAGATCTTGCTAGAAGGAGGCACATCTCTAAACATGACTTCTGGGATTGAACCAACGAAGGAAAATTTCGAAGAATCTGAAATGATAATTCCTGTAGTGTGAAAAGTAGAGATTGAAGCCATCAAAGATATTTGCATCACTGGGATTTGGAGCTTTTGAATAGAGCGGTGAACTATGAGATCCCAAAAACGTGCATAGGATATTTCACTGTGACGTGTAACAGAGAGAGTTTTGTTAATAGCTTGAGCCAATATAACAGAGCCATAGTCAATGTTGGAACCTGTGTAGAGACCGTAGAGAATAGACATTAAGGGCTTGCTAGCACAGTCTGATACTGTCACCCTTTCAGAGAACCCTTTAAACAGTAAGGTGAAAAGTTCATTCCATTGAGGAGGCAAGTTGGGTTATCTGAATTTTGAGACAGCAGACAGGGGTTCTTTATAACCCATTTGGAAGAACATCTCAAGAAGCGTTGCATTTGACACAGATTCTGGGTTGATCATATCATCAGACCGAGGAAGTTGAAGAAGAGTAAAAAATCAAGATTTTGTGATTGAGGTTTTGCGATCATTTATCTCGAACGTAATCCTTTGTTCTTCCTTGATGTAGTTTTCTGATGAGTAAGCCTTGGACAGGAGAGAGAGAGAGAGAGAGAGAGAGGAACATTCTCCATTCTCGAAAAAGAGATTATGAGAGGAGAATACTTGAGGCATTCGATAATGGGAAGCATGAAGCTGCCGTATTTGACCAGATCGAGATCAATCACTAAGTTTTGATGTTGTTTGATAGAAAGAAGAGAAGAATGCTCTGTTTGATCTTGAGCAGAGACTTTTTCAGATGAAGCCGCCATTGGAGATGCTTGATGAAGAAGATGAACAGTGGAGAGGTTTTGATCGCCGGAAATCTTTTTGAGAGATTTTGGTAAGTGGTAATGAGAGGTAAATCGACAAAATCTTTATATACGGTTCGATTTGTGAGGAAAATCCGGAGAGAGAGAGTGCATCGGTTACTGAAATGTCACCTGAAAAAGCGCGACGTGACAAATATAGATGTCAGGTCTATACATCACGCGGCGATAAAGTAGCAGTCAATTCCAATTTTCACGTGCCCATTTGAATTCTTATCATCTGAAATTGCCGCGTCAGCTTTGCTCTTTCACAGTTTAAACATCATTTAACATATCCAACACGAACGTTCGTTTTCACAGGACATTGATTGAACTACGAACCTGAAATAACATTAAGAACCACAAACAAGAATTTTGGAAAATCACAAGGATCTTCGTGCAAGAGTGTCAAAGACAAAGAAATAAAGCAAAACATATCTGATGAATTTTGTGATGTCTTAACTATAGACACAAAACAGTTGATCCCTGGCATAAATCTCTTCCTTCGAAGTCAAGAGAGACTAAGAAGTGTCTGTGTGGTTTCCCGTTGAAATACGATCAAATGTTTGATAAGTAACATTGAAAGGCATCTTTTAACTTGGCTAAAGGGGTGGTTCAATCTTCTATCAAACTACGAACTTGACATAAGTACGAAAGTTGAAAGAGGTACTCGTGTGACCAGTGTAGTCAGTTGAACGAGTAGGTTTGGAATTATTTTGGTGATGAGATAAAACTTTAAAATCTCAAACAAAATTAAAACTGGATCTTTTGGGAAGAAGTGACTTGATAAAAAAACACTTCATAAAGACCTCGTAAAAGAAATGAGATTCCTAGGTACCAACCACGAATATGGCTTTCGTTAATTCCATGGTGAAAATCTAGAACCTTTAATTATTCACCTTCAATTCATGTACGTGCGTTGAATGTTGGGTTTCACTCAGTTCATGGTGAACGAAGCTAAGATCATTAACACAGAAGTTGTGCAACCATAAACCTCAGTGGTATTGCTGAGAGTCTCATGGGTTACATTTATGAGAGTGAAGGTAATGGAGAAATATGGAGGTGGTTTCAGAAAAATGAATGTACCTCTGCTATGCGAAAGTGACTGAGCAGATAACTCTTATCTCAAAGAAGGTAGAGTAAGGTAGCTCATGACTAATGTGAATTCGCAGCCTGATTGGGAAGAATCGATTAGTAGAATCAATTCATTAAGGCTTCACAATTGAGTCGTTGAGGCTTAGGACAACATGCAACAACATGCTTCTAGGGACACTTAGCTAATACAAAGATAAAGAATTTTATACCTGTCCCATCATACGAATTTATAGAACTCACGAACATTCTCCATAGGCTTTATATGTCTACTATTTTGGTTTTTATATGATTTGTGAAAATAAAAGAAATAAAAATAAAACACAAAGAAACTATTTTTGTAATTTGGTTTTTCCGAAAAGAAATAAAACAGAAACAAATAAATTATTTTTGGATTTTAAAATTTTCTGAAAAAGAATTAAAAACAAAAAATAGATAAATTATTTTTGGATTTGGAGATTTTCTGAAAAAAAAAACAGAACATATACAAGAATGAAACAAGGATAAGCAATAATATACATAAAGTACAAAAGGATATAACAAAAACCAAACCACGAATGAATAGTGGACTGCGAACTACTGCGTACGTTTGCACCAATTCGCTTCGATAAAGTAGACTGCGAATGAACAGTAGATTGTGAACGACTGCGAACGTTCGCACCGATTCGCAGCGATACCTTTATGAAAGTGAAAAGTGGTTTTGGTATAGATTCAGCTTCCATCATTCCTAGCCCTTGAATAATTCTATTAAAGGTTATTTCAGGTAGGGCCTTGGTGAATATGTCAGCTAACTGAACAAAGGATCTCACAAAATGTATCTCAACGTTGCCATCTTCCACATGATCCTTGATGAAGTGATACCTCAGTGCTATATGTTTCGTCTTTGAGTGTCGCACTGGGTTGTGACAAATGTGAATTGCACTTTTAGAGTCACAATAAAGAGGGATTTATTTCATAATCAACCCATAATCAGGAAGCTGGCTTTGAATCCAAATGACCTAGGATGTGCATGAAGTTGCAGCTATGTATTCGGCCTCAGCTGTTGATAATGATACACATTTTTGCTTCTTGGATTGCCAACTGACTAATTTGCCATCGAGAAATTGGCATCCACCAGTAGTGCTCTTTCTATCTAAGCCGCATCCGCCAAGTTCGGCATCTAAAAATGCTTGTACAAAAAAGCCTGAGTTCGCAGGATACCATATGCCAAGAGATGAAGTTCTTTTTAAGTATCTGAAGATATTCTTGACTGCCACCATATGTGGTTCGCGAGGATTGGCTTAGAACCTAGCACAATAACAAACGGAAAACATGTCTGGTCTACTAGCTGTTAGATACATAATAGAACCTATCATCTGACGATAAAGGGTCATATCTACAACTGGTTCCGAATGCCATTGGAACCTTCGCTCTTGATTCTCCCACCATTCCAAACTTAGCAAGTAAGGTCTTTGTGTAAGCTTCCTGATTTATGAAAATGCCCTCATGTCCCTGTCTTATATTCAATCCAAGGAAAAAGTTAATTGGACCCATGGAGCTCATCTCAAATTTAGTTTCTATCAACTTTCGGAACTCAACTGTTAGGCTGGGATTAGTAGATTCGAAGATGATGTCATCAACATAAATCTAGACGATCATCAAGTGGTCACCCTCTTTCTTGTGAAAGAAGGTTGGGTCAACCGAACCTTGTTTAAATTTGGACATTTTGAGAAAACGAGTAAGAGTTTCATACCAGGCTCTAGGAGCTTGCTTTAGACCATAAACTGCTTTGTCCAAAATATAGCAGTGATTGGGATACTTTTCATTTACGAACCCAGGTGGTTGCTCCACGTAAACAGTTTCTTCAAGTTCTCCATTCAAGAATGCACACTTGACATCCATTTGAAATACTTCTAAGTTCTTGTGTTCTTCATATGCCAAGAAGATGCGAACAGATTCTAACCTTGCAATGGGTGCGAAGGTCTCTTCGTAGTCAATACCTTCTTCCTGGCAATATCCTTTAACAACGAGTCTCGCTTTGTTCCTGATAACGTTCCCTTCTTTATCCATCTTGTTACGAAACACCCATTTTAAACCAACAACCAATGCATCTGGTGGAGTTGGAATCAGTCTCCAAACCTTGTTACGCTCGAACTCATTGAGTTCGTCTTGCATCGCTTGCACCCAATCAGAATGATCAAGAGCTTTGTTGACGGTTTTGGGTTCAATCTTGGATACGAATTAGTTAAACATACAAAATTCTACTTTAGAGAATAATGCAGTTTGTTTCGCTTTGAGTTTGGATCGTGTAAGGACACCTGCAAACGATTCACCAATGACTTGAGCATTCGGGTGATCTCTGGTCCATTTGGTTAGTGGAGGATAGTTAGGATCATAGGATGGATCCAGTTCAGCGTTCACTTCCTCGAATTCAGATTGAACTTCCGAATCATCATTTGCTTCCTTATTCTCCTCCTCGAATGATGAGAGCTCCCTAACTTCTAGAATAGAGTCGTCGCCTGCGAACAGAGGTTCGTGAGTCATTGTGGTAGGTGAACCATCCCCATCAGAAGGAGGCTTAGAAGAAAAAGTTGAAGTAAAACCCTCCCCTTGTAGTGGAGTATTCGAACTTTGAGGTGTAGAAACCTCCCCCTGGAAATGTGCATTAAACTCAGAATTCTCCCCCTGGAAAGTAGTGTTCGTGTCTTGAGGGATATCCGCAGTTGACGGTTGATGGTGCATGAATTTCGCAGCGTCGTCAATGATCTTCTTTAATTCATCGACTTTTTTGTGAACTGCTTTCGCATCAGATGTGATGGCTTTCTCAAGCTCATCAAAGAGCAACATGAATTCTTCATACAAATTAGAGATGGGAATCGTGGTTGGACTAGGCTTTGGAAATATTTCCTTCGTGTGAATTTCGTTCGACTGAATCCTCTTCAAATAGTTGTCATCAAACGTGACATAATAGGTTTCTTCTATCCTCTTGGATCGTTTGTTCAGAACCCTACAGGCCTTAGAGGTCAGCGAATATACCAAGAATATACCCTCGTCAGCTTTCGCATCGAACTTGTTTCGTTGTTCCTTGGAGTTGAAGATGAAGCACCTGGAACCAAATACGTGGAAAAACTTAACATTAGGTTTGCGATTATTTAAGATTTCTTAAGGTGTGATGGAAAATCGCTTATTCAAGATGGATCTGTTTTGGGTAAAGCAAGTTGTCACAATAGCATCTGCCCAGAAGTAGAGTAGCATACATGCGAATGTCAGCATGGTTCGTGCAGCTTCACACAAAGAACGGTTTCATGTTTCAACTACACCATTCTGTTGTGGCATATAAGGAGCAGAGGAATTGTGTGATACTCCCTTTTCAGCAAGAAATTCTTCAAACACTTGGTTTTTAAATTCAAGCCCATTGTCGCTGCGAACGTTGCAAACCAGCTTTCGCAGTTGAAGCTCGATTTGCTTGATAAAATCTTTGAGCTTTGGCGTTACTTCAGATTTCTGTTTAAGAAAGAATACCCAAGTGAAACGTGAAAAATCATCAACTATAACAAGAATGTACTTACTACCACCAACGCTTTCAATAGCAAAAGGTCCACAAAGGTCGATGTGTAGAAGCTCCAATGGTTCAATGACTTTCGTCTTCACAATCGTTGGATGAATTTTTCTGCTTTGCTTCCCCATTTCACAGGTTGCACACAAATCATCCTTGTCGAACTTTAAGAGAGGAAGTCCTCGCACATCATCACCAAGAACGAGCTTGTTGATGTCTTTGAAGTTTAAGTGCGAAAGTTTTCTATGCCATAACCAGCTTTCGTCTGAATGAGCTTTTGTAAGCAAGCAAATGGCTGGCTTCCCTCGTATTGGATTCAAATTTAACGGATACCTTTCGCCTTTTCGTTGTGATTTCAAAAGAACAGTCTTTGTCTTCTTTTTAATAATTTTGAAGCCTTCGTCATCAAACGACACCTTCAATCCAATTCCCACAACCAATTGCGAGACACTGATAAGGTTGTGTTGTAAACCTTCAACGTATGCCACTTTGCGAATCGAGAATTCTCCATTCGTTATCATTCCATAGCCTTTGATCCTTCCAAAAGAGTTATTCCCATACTTCACATTTCCTCCATCTTTAAGAGCCCGAAACTCTAGTAACTCTTCCTTCCTCCCTGTCATGTGACGGAAGCAGCCACTATCGATGTATCATTCAGTGCAAACTACTCGTCACGAATTACCTGCAAAAATTAAGCAGATTTAGGAACCCAAAGTCACTTGGTTCCTTGTGAGCCTTTCACAGAAAGAGGAAAAGTAACAGCAAGATCAACCATATATGTGCGTTTAATTAGTGTGGTTTCATCTTTTCTTTTGATGGTGAAAACTTTTATTTTGTTATTTTTCTTCTTCATTTCCTTTGAATCAGACGGCTTTTGCTTATTTCTAATTTGATTCTTAACGAACTTCTTTTCAGCTCTCTTTGGGTTAGCATTCGTTTTCTTGTTTGGAACTTTAGGATCTGAAACTAGCTTTCCCTTTCCTTTGATATCCTTAGGTATAGCCTTTGTAGATTGAGAGTGATAAAGTATTGGCTTTTCCATGGGTTTCTTTGAAAAGAAAGGTTTTTGAACGATCTTTTGCTTAGAGTCCTTTGGACTGTGAGATTGGCAGTGCGAACATTGACTGGGATTCGCATGCGAAGAAGCTTTCGCATTCTGATTGACCCGTTTTTCTTTGCGAATATAGTTAGAATTTTGGGATTGCCAAAATTGCTTCCTTTCGTTGAGATTTCTTTGATATCTCACATTTCTCTGGCGTTTTTTATCTGCAAGTTGTTCTGACGACTTGTGAATGTTCGCTTTTGCTCTGCTTGCACGAGGTTTGTTCTTCAAGGACTGATATTTGCTCTTAACCTTTTTGGGTTCGCTTTGAACCTCCTTGGTACCACCTAGGCTACCTTTCTCAAATGCTGAGCGATTGTTCAATGGTTCAGCCACATATCTTCCCTTCACTTTCCACGAACTCTATTCAGATAAGCCGATGGTTTCGTCTGCATTATCTATTAGGGCAGATCAGAAAAACTCATCACAACCATCTTTGTTGTCATTGTCGACGATGGACGTTAGTTCAACAGTTTGAGTTTCATCTACTACATTAGTTTTAAAAACTGGATTGGGCACAGTTTGGACCTAAGGAAAAACAGTTGCTTTTTCTTTCAAAATTTCAGGTTTGTTTTGAGAAATTCTTGCAAACTCAACTGAATTTTCAGAAATTAGAGCTTTCGCAGGTTGAGATTGGTTTTTAACAAACTCTGAGCAATCTACCTCATCCTCTACAGATATTTCACTCATATCACTATCCTCGTCGAATTTAGATGTGCTTTCAACATTTATTTTATTCTCTGAACTCAATTTGGCACTCAATGAGTCATATTTCTGCATAGTATCAGACTTGATTTGCTTTTTGTCATTCTCATCTAAAATCTGTTTCAACATGTTTTTATGGTCCTTGGACTTAATGTATGTTTCAGTTCGTTCCAGTCCATATTTGTACGCATCAGAGGTTTCTTCAAACGAAACGATGGATTCGCATTTGTAGCAATCAGCGTCTATTTCGTCTTCCTTTAATTCAAGAAAAGGTAAAATCATCTTGTGGATTTTCTTACCAATCTCACAATCAAGGTCGAACTGAGTAATGTTAAAATAAAGCCTTTTAGCAATTAAACAAAAAATGTTATATTGTTTTCAAAGCATTAAATTGTCTCGTTGCAAATAAATTGATTCATCTCTAGACTTAGACAAATCAGACTCGATCTTCTAAATCCACATGCGCCTCTCATCAGTTTTCGACGAAACGCTGCTCAATTGATCGGTTAGGTTAGAGTTTGACAATCGGGTTCACTTTAAACTATCACTAATACTTGAAAAGGTGAATTTCAAGTCATTTAATTCAGTTTCGTATCTAGATACAGGTATATTAAGAGATTCAAGAATGGAGTTTACCTTGTTAATCAGCTATTCGCATTCATTGATCTGCTCTAGAACTGGTCGTGCTGCGAAACACCTGTCATCTTTTCTTCCACTCCCGGTGGCATTCTCCTGCATCTGTGACTCTCTGTTAGTCACCATCAAGCATCTACCCGAAAACTTCAAACTCTCCTCTTTCGCAACGAATGCCCTTCCATGTGTGGGCTTGAGAACTTCCTCGTCCTCAGAGTCTGTCGACCGGACTTCAACGCCACCAAATTCATTTTGAGCCATATTTTCCTGCACAATCAAAACAGGCATTGAGTTATCATTATTTTTCTTTTTCTTGATCTCCTCTAGCTTTCGTAGGTAATAGGCCTCATCATCCTCTCCTTCCTTTTTCTCATTCAATCTTCTCATCATGCACTCCTTGGATAGATGGTTTTTGCCATGACAGTAGTTGCAGTCATAGCCGAAATCACCTGCAAGCTTTTTCTCCTTCTTCTCTTCTTCCTTCTGGGAACCGCTTTTGTTCTCCTCTTTCACCTTTTCCGAGCTATAGCTTCCCTTCCAGTTTCTATTCTTGTTTGAGGGAAACTTTTTCTTTGCGAATCGCTTAGGGTTTGACACCATCAAAGAGAATTCTTCATTCGTAAGCTCGTACTCAGAATGATCCGACTCAGACCCATCATCAGCAATCGTCTTTCCCTTCGCGACAAGAGCCAAAGATCCCATCCCATACACCACTTTTGCTTCCTTTGACACCACACTTTCTTGTGCCTTTAGGATATCCACCAGTTTCGCAAGAGTGTAGCTTTTAAACTGCTCGTGTGCTTTAACAGTAGAGACCACCGCCTTCCACTCTGATCGAAGTCCGTTCATGAACGTGACTTTTTGTTCAATCAATTCTCGTCCAATTCTATGCTTCATCATCTTGCTCAGAAGATGATTGTAACGATTAAAACTGGAACTGAGATTTTCTTCGGGCTTCTATACAAATTCACCAAATTTTGATAGCAAAAGCGTTTGAGTGGAGTGCTCTAGATATGCATATGTAGAGTAGAGTTCCTTTAGCCTATCCCAGATGGCCTTATCTATATCACATGAACTAACTAGACGAAAAGTATCTGCTTGCAAATCGAATTTGATGATCCTCATTGCTTTAACGTTGCTAAGAAGTTTCTCTTTCTCGTCCTGCGACATATCCTTCATGTCAAGAAGTAATTGGTTGTATTCTTTTTTAGTTTTGATGGTTCTTTTGGTCTCAGTGTGAACAAATGGACCTAGAGTAATTGCTTCCCATATCAAATAACCAATATCGTCTGAACCAAGAACATAATCTTCAAAATGGAACACCCAAACTTCATATTCATGAGTAAAGAGAATCGGGATCCTGGTTGTTGATCCTATACTGCTTGAGATATTCAAGGAATTGATGTTGGAATCGTCGTGCTGCATGATGATATACTCTTTGATACCTGTAAAGAATCAGACGTGTAAACTGAGATTGTTTATAGGGTAATATCAAGATCACTTTAAGTTGCCAATATGACAATGAACACGACTAAGTTAGATCCTATATCAAAGGAAACCCTAAAACTCTGTAAACAGAAGAGATGTGTATAGATTACACAGTCTCCGACTCTGATACCAATTGTTAGGATGAAAATCCTTGTTCATCGATAAGATTCAAACAGGTAAAACAAGAACACAATGATAATCAAACTGTTGCTGAATGATTAAATGTCACGCCTCAGAAGAACTCGATGAAGAATTGCTAATGTAGAGGCGTGATTAGGGTTACAAGAGATAATATCAAAGTTAACAAAAATACAAGGCATGCATGTACCTTAAATACTCTAACCCTAGAAATAAATACGAGTGGACAGGCCCAACTCGTTAATACAAAACAGACTAAATAAACAGGCCCAATGACGAAACATCTAATACTAAACAATAAAAATGCAAGCTTTATGGTGTATCTTGAACCATGCATGTGTGAAGACCTTTGTTAAGCTCTTTTTGAGCTCTTGAGCCCCATTAAGACATTCATGTGTGTCAAGTTGCCAACTTTATGTGATAAGCGGTCTAATAGAATCAGATCTGGGAGTTTAGCTTGAAGTCTCAATGGATTAAGTGCTTAATGAAGTGGGGTGGCAAGTTGGGGAGTACGTTGGGCGTACCAAGTTTGTACGTTGGGCGTAGCACGTTGGTACTCTGTGCGTACTATCCCTAGAAGGTGTATGCTAAGTGGTACAAGCTGAGTACACCCCGCGTACTCACCAGATGGGCTTTTTGGGCTTGCATTCTCGGTTTGGGCCATAAGTTGGGTTTTCTTCATTTGGGCTTTGTTGGGCCATTAGAATTCTTATTTGGGCTTTTGGCTAGTTTCTTGGGCTCTTTGGATTTTTGGCCCATGATGGGTTTGGGGCCAATTTGAAAGATTTGTTGAGGTTCGAAGAATATTGTGAGATGTCGAATATATCTTTGTTGTTTGTAATGTCGAAAGTTGTTTGTAATTTTATTATAAGGACACCTTAGTTTCGAAGCTTGTAATGTCGAATGTCCTTATATTTTTTGTGCTTTCACTATCCCTATAAATATGGGATGGATACACCTAGAGGTTAAGAAATTTTTCTCTCGATAGTACTCATTTTCTCTTATCCTCTTGTATTCACTGATCAAGCAATACAACAAGCCAACCAGATATTATTTAGATTGTGTGTTCTAAATTTGTTCTTAGTCTAATTTCGTTTTTATACTCGATTCAATCGTCACTACAATTGGTATCAAACCAGGAATCATACTGTTTTGATATGATTTTCATCTATTTCAAAAGCTTTTTGAATCTCGTTCTAAAATTCAAAAGTTATCGCACTTTTGATTCTGAAAATCTCTGCAGATCTTCAGTTCTGATTTGATTCTGCATTTCGATTGACTAACCGAGTGTTTTTTAATCATTTTCTGGTTGATTCATCTTGTTTTCTTCAAATTTCTCAAGATTTTCTCTAAATTCATCCATACATCAATGGCGAACTTCAATATGAACACCATGACTTCTTACTCTCATCTACTAGGATCTTCAACTAAGATTCCTATGCTAATTCCGGAATATTACGATCAATGGGCGGATCGTATGAAGGATTACTTGAACGGAATTGATGAAGAGCTATGGAAGTGCATTACCGATGGTGTTCATCCTCCTCCTTCTGTTCAAAGTGTTGTAACTTCTGCAACTAATACAAATGTCAATGATCAAACAAAAAGGCTGCTGAAGAACAAGAATAGGTGTATAAGAGAACTCCGTGGAGCTCTTCCTCCTGTTGTGTACAATAAAGTTCGAAGCTACAAAACCTCAAAAGAAATTTGGAACACGCTGAAGGAAAAGTATCAGGGCAGCGAGAAGACCAAAATCAGTTCGGTCAAGCAATGTTTGATTGCATTAAGAGAGTTCAAAGAAAAAGAAGGAGAATCGATCGAATTGTTCTATGACCGTCTAAATGAGCTCACCTATAAGTGCAATAGGTATGGTATTACCAGGTCAACTATGGAGTTCAATCTCACCTTCATAATGGGGCTTCACAAGGAGTGGAGGAATGTGAGTTTGATGGTGAAGACACAACAGAGCTTCGATTATTTTTCTATAAACGACCTTTACAATGTGCTAAAAGCTCACGAAGCTAAAGTGAATGAAATTGCTGAAGAGTCAAGGATCAATATGGATGGTCCATTAGCATTGGTGTTGAAGGTATCAGGAAGAGAAGCTGAGAAGGAAGTGACTAAGAAGGAATGTTCGGAAGATGAAGGTCTTATCGTCAACTCTGATGACGAAGTTGTAGCTTTTTACTCAAACAATAGAGTAAAGAATTTTTACAAAAAGCATTTCAATGCGAAGTCGAAAGCTGGGGAAGTGAAGGGAAGCTACTATGGGAAGGTGAGTGATGAAAAGAAGTTTGAAAAGAAATAAGCGAAGGGTGAGGAGTCAAAGCAAGAGAAAAAGCTTAAGGGCGATTTGGGAGTTGATTGTCACTACTATAATAGAGCAAACCATATGTCGAATGACTACATGTTGCACAAGAAGGAAGAAAGAAGAACAGGGTCAAAGATGAAGCATACTATTTAGAGAGATTGGAAGGAGTGACGGCTAAGACAGAGGGAGTGTCACTGGTTGCAAAAGGAGAAGATAAAGAAGAAGGAGCATACCAAATATGGTCTTCAGGCTCGGATGACGAAGAAATGCGAAATCCATCACATGAAGCCATGTTTGCGAGGTATGAGGAGGAAGAAGAAGAGAAAACCACTAGTAGCTGTTTTGTTTCGACATCTGGGCACAATGCGCCAATGACTTCGAAGGTACGTTCTCTACTTCAGTCCTTTAATATTCCTTCAAGTGCTTATAATTCTGTTTTAACTGAGTTTGATGATGCTATTACTTATGTCAATAATCTGGTTATCTCTGCTAGCAATGATGCTAAAAAAGTCTAATACACAATTACTTGAAACACAAAGGATGTTGGACGCGAAGAAAGCTAGGATAGATCATCTAGAATTACAAATTACAAACATCATGTGTGATAGGGATAGTCTAAGTACTGATAATAAGATTTTGTTGAAACAAAGAAACATCTACTGTAACTAAGCTAAAAGATTATATGGTAAACTAACTGAATTGCATCATTCATCTTATATAAGTAAAGAACAACATAGGAAGCTTCTACCGTTTTTATCTTTCGAAAGAGAGAAAGTAGATGCAACTTCTTATGACTGTGAGATGACAATTTTGAAGTTTGATAAGGTTCCTGATAATAGATATCCATATGGAATTGTGAAAATTAATGAATATCTGAATGCAAATGATCTTGTGATATAGTTAATAAGACCCTAACTAAAAATGAACAAATCAAGATTTTGAAAAATACCGAGAATTCGACATCTGATTCCCAAAACAATTTTTCTGATATCGAAGATGACAATATCAGTGAAATTGAAGAAGAGGAAGTTGTAGATTGTTCTCAGTTAGCTATCATTAATGCCAAATCATTAGCTAAGGGTAAAGAAATATGTCATGATTCAAATGTTAAAGTTGACAAAGACCAACCCTCTACTTCGAAATTTTTTATCCTGACCATGTGACTGTCGAAGATACTCAAACTGATAGTGATGACGATGAAGATGTATCAAAAGAAACAACCATTTTACGTGTTTCGAATGAAACAACCATTCCCCGAATTGTTGAAGATCAAAGTTTATGAAGAGACAAAGAAATTTGACAAAATCATGAAAGAAAAAGGTTCCCACGATCTTGAACCAAATTCTGTGGTTTACCCACACTTCAAATGCACTGATAATGTCGTCTTTCCAAATCAAGTTTTTGTCACAAAGGGAAATGGAGAAAGTGTAAAACCAGAGCTAAACAAACTTGTTGAAGAGGACAATAAGAAAGATTCGAAGGAAGGATTTTTCTCAAATCAGAGCACGATTGCGAATAATCTTACCAAAAACTCATATACTTTTCAACGACAAAAGCCAAGTCGAACTTGGGTTGTTAAAACAGAAACATCAAAAGTTGAAAAATAAACAAATGTCCATGTTTCCGAAAAACAAATTGAAAAAGTTCAGAGTTTAAAAGAAAATGTCCAAAAGATTTCTCAAGAAAATGGAATTTCGTTGAACAAAGCTCGAAATAAGGATTATTGGCAAAATTATGTGTCTAAAAAGAAACAAGAAAGTCTTTCATCCAAAAAGTCTGAAAAGAAAAAGTCTGAATCTGTTAAGTCAAAGTCACAAAATCCATCTTTTGTTGAAAAGAAACAGATTTCAAAACCTTCACAATCACAAAACGATTTTTCTAAAAATAAGGAACATGTTTCGAAACCAAGAAAAACATCTAATGTTCAAACTTCTTATCATGAGAGTTATGTGAAGAATCAACAGTCAAAGAATTTTGTTAAGAATTCTCAAAATCAAAAGTTTTCACAACATAATTTTCAAAGAAGTAATTTTCAATCAAATGAACAAAAGAGTTATCATAGTGTTCCTATCAAAATAAATTTTCGAATTCACAAAAAGTTTTTCCAAGAAATAACATTGGTTATCAAAATTGGTTTCAGAATCGTTATAAACCTCATGTATCAACAAGAATGCCAACAAGAAACTATGAAAAGTTGAAAGTTCAAGGTAGAAGATATGAACCTTTCAAGCCTGATCAACCTTATTTTCCAAACCTACCTTCGAAACAAATAGTAAAAGATTCATTTGTTAAAGGAAAAATGAATGTGAAGAATATAAATCACTGGTTGGAAGGAAAGGGAAAAAGTTTTCAATCTGGGAAATTCTCTCAAGAACAGATCAAGGATGCATATTGATGAAGTATTGAATCGAGAAATGTAAAGTAAATCAGAGTAACGAGAATGATGAACACAGAATGTAAATAAAATCTGGTTTCAGCTCATATTATGCTTGAAAGTTACAGAGAGAAAATAGACAAGATTTTATCAAAGTTCTTATCTAACTCTAAGCAACACCCCTATTTATAGGAGAACATTAAAGCATACAAAAAAATTACAATGGACTAAACATGAAGTTTCGACATAAACTGCCTTTGTAAAATAACATTACAATTTTGACATCGTATAACCTAACTTCGACCTTAACAATCTCCCTTTGTAAGCAATGTCGATATCAATTGATCAAAAGTTGACCTGCCATGTGTAATGCTCTACAAATCTCAGCATACCAATTCATCACTTTCTTTAGCTCCGCTTTATCTCCGTCATTGTTCTTTTTACAACTATTCATACGCATGATTAAGTTCGTATAATAAGCAGTTGTATATCTTTCGACTTCACTTGCTTGGAAAAAAAATACTTCGATGACTTTCCCTTCTTGCTCTTCCCAGCAAAAACTAATCTGAACGGCTTCAAACAAATTTCGCCATCAACAAATTTCTTCAATTGAGCTTCAGTAAAAACTTTCTCCAGAGGAACAATTATTTCTTTTCCAATCGAAGCTACCAACTCAACATCGGTCATTGCTAGACAATCATAATAATTGTCTATAAACAAATTGACGTGTTCGAATCCCAATCTTAACTCCTCTTTGCTGGTATTTTGATGTTTTGAAACATCAATGTCTTTGAGCATGTATGCAACTTGAATTAAGTCATTCAAGTTCATCAGAGGGAAATCAGCAATAGAAAACTCTAAAGGAACCTTATTCGCCCTTAATACATGATAACGAAAATTTTGTAGCATATTTTCAAAGAGTTCACCTTTCGATATGCTGACAACTTGAATAATTTTTACTAACGACCAAACTTCCTCCTGATCTTATCCCAAGACAGCATGAAACCTTAATTTCATGTGTAAAAAATCATCCTTATTCTTAAATCTTTCCACCACCTTGTACTGAGTAGAAAGAAACAACATTTCGTTGATGGGAAAATCAAGTTGATTAAGAACAGAATTCTCAATAGCATAACTTCCCTTGGGCTTTATCTCAAACGCATACATTTCATTATAAGACACCCTGGCTTCGATATTCTCGTAACTGTGCATCTTGTTTGGATCTCCCTTATTCAAATGCGGAGGATCATTTTGTCGAAGCCTCAGAGCACTTGCAATCTGTCTTTGTAAATCCATTTCCGCCTCAATTTCAGCCTTTCTTTCTTCTTTGGATTTTTCAAGAAGAATTTTCTTCCCTCTATCTTGATTCACAGGAGTTTTCTTAGGCTTTGATCCACTTCCCCCTTCACCAGCTGTACCAATTACAATGCCTTTCGTAATTGGCCTTGTAATGACAACCGTCGAACTTACTGGCTCAGCTTTCGACACAGTTGGTTTTGATGTTGGAATTTTAGTTGTGTACACCTTGCCAACTACCTTTGCTTCTTCATTTCTTACACCAGATGCACCTTCTCCTTTACCAACCTTCGCGTGTTCTCCCCCTTGCACCCCTGTAACAACAGGCGGGGCATCCGTTGGTAAAAGACTGATAATTCTCGATAATGGGGCCAATTGTTTGTGATAAAAATTCTGGTGTAATCACAGGTGACGAGCCAGACTTCGAGATTAAAGCTTTCAATTCGTTCAACAAAGTGGTGATTTCAGTTAAGCTTTTACTTTCCTGAGTAGACAGTTGAGCAAGCTGAGGACTTAAAGCTTCATACAATTTGACAAATTTCGTCACCGCATCTGCAATAATGTCTACTTTCTGGTTGAGAGATGAATAATCTTGTTGCACAATAGCAATCTCTTTAGACATATCTTCACGAAGTTCTTGCAGTTTAAAGTTCACATCCTCCCGAATCTTTTTAACATCTTGAACAAATAAAACATGACGTTCTTTAGCAACATTTTTAAGATCTCTGATTTCCTCATTGAAAGTCGAAGATTGTGACTTTACTCGTAACTCATTACTTTTATCATTACCATCAACCTTCTCAAGAATTCGAGATTCAGAGTCTTGAATCAAACCAGAGATTTTATTGAACAATCGAACTTCATGTGCTTTGAGCATCACATCAACTTCAACACTGGAAACATAATTCCTTCCGGGCATCTGCTTGAGACTGAAGTATCGAATTCAGCTTTTTGTTCAAAATTTTGAATTTTTTCCCTGACATTAACATGTCATCTAGGATGTCTTCTTCTTCAGAATCGAATTCAAGATCCTCAAAAAGTACATCCAAAGCCACAATCATCAGTATCAATATCATTAATAGGCTTGGGTGGATCAGTGGATTGTGATGAGAAAAGAGAAGTGAAGGGGATGATTGATAACATGATCAAATGTGGGTGAATTCGTGGTTGTAGCAACATATATGATATATGGTGGTAAGCAAACAGAATTATCGATTGTAGAAGTTTCAGGAATACCTTGAGTCGATACTGGAATTTCTATATTCAAATCTCCTTCACCCATGGTGACATTTACATCCGTATCAGATACGTGTGTAGTGATGTCTGAAGTTCGAACCTCCTCATTAGATGAATTGGTTAACGAAACCTCGGGTGGTGTGACTTGAGTCTTCTCAGGAGATGAAACTGTCTTGGAAAGAATAGCTTCAGGAGTTTCAGGAACTTCTTCATCTTCGGAAGATTCTTTTTGAAGAACCAACTTTCGCTTTTTAATCTTCTTAGAAATATGTTTCGCCATATCTTCAGCTCTTCGTTTCTTTGATGAAGGAGAAACTGGAGCTTGGACTTCACGAATTACAACCGCTTGTCGTGTTACATGAGGTTTGCGAACCATAGTTGGAGAAAAACTAGAAGATCTTTCCGGAGACTTTCGTGAACCACGAGCTTTCTGCTTAATTCGCTTGAACATACCAGACTTCGAAGGAATTGTTTCTTTAACTGGTTCAACGAGATCAGGCTCAACAGGCGTTGTAACTGTCGTAGAAACTTGCCCCACGTCCTTAGATTATTTCTTCGGAGACTTCTTAACTTTCGGTTCTTGCACAGTTTTCTCAGGAGTAGACTTAGCATCCTTTTTTGACCGTCTAGACTTCTTAGAAGGACCTTCATCTGTCTTTGACAACAACACACCTATTTCGACAGTTGGATTAATTGTCTTTGAATACTCCATTAATACCGGATTGGTTGGATCAACTCGTTTTAACATTGCATCTGGAATTCTTGCAATGTGTGGAAACACCTCTTCATCATCCATAATATCCTTCGAAAAGTGATACTTCAAAAACTCAGCTTTTTGTTCATCAATAGGCACCTCAATTCCTTCTTTGCCATACATATAACGAAGAATTAAACTCCAGTACCTTCCACATGAAATTCCTTGTACAACATTTCTATTCTCCACACTCTATTGAAACTCTTTCCACATTTGAGTAGAATAATCAACATCAAGATCATAGTAAATCCCAACAACCATGACATATACTTCCATTCTTCCTTTGTCTAATCCAACACTGCGACTAGTCAAACAGCGAAGAAAAGTACCAAAAAGAAAGTTCCAAATGCTTAGAAGGCTTGATTTCTTGAACTCACTGATCTTGGTGAGTGGGGGTTGATGACCCATCTCGTTGAACATATGGATGATTTGAGCATTTGAAAGATCACAGTATGGTGGAGAATTGGGGATTTCAAGAATTTGACAAAACAGTTTCTTGGAAAGACGAACCTTCTTATCATTCACCAAGTTGAATGTAATCACATTTAGAGCTTTGCTGTAAGTTACAGTGGATCCTGCTAGAGATAGCCAGGATAATGGAACATCAAAAGAGTTGAACATCGCAGTAGATAAAACAGAATGTTTCAAAGCTACGATCAACATCTTCAGTGCCTCAGGGTACGCAGAAACATCACCCTCTACTTGATAATTGGTGCTTTGGATCTTCATGATGGGTTGAGAAGAAACATCTTCAGTAGTTTGAGCTGGAACATCAGCATCAGTAGGATTAGCCATGATTAGGGTTTGAAGCTTGAAGAACGAGTAAAGAGTTCTGTGGAAATTTGGGAATTTTATTTAGAAAGTGTAACCGAATAAAGAACCCTTGAAACCCCTTTTATAAGTGACCCTTGAATTTGAATGTGAAGCGGGATCAGCATTAAATGAAATCCGACGTGGCACCTTGAAGATCGCACCCTCACGCCGATAAACTCGCCACGTGTGATAAAGTAACCATCACATCTCCTTAAAACCCGGATAGAATACAAAGCGTCTTGTCAAACAACCTGTTTGTATACCCCAATGAAATGGTAACCGTTACAAACCTTCGGTATGGAGGTAAGGCTCTTTCACTTTTAGGATGAAAAGCGAAGTCATATGCCAGACTATCGAAATCATCAGCCTGAGTTTGTAATACTTAGAACGTCAAGGATTTCGTGAGTGCAGTGTGTCAAAAAATAAGATAAGAAGCAAATAAACGAAAATTTTGGATCTGTGATGTCGAAACACAAATGTTCAACATAAAAGCAGTTAAACCCCAGGCAAAGGTTGCTTCATTAATCATCAAGAGAGATGATCAAATGCTTGTGTGGTTTCCCGTGAATTACAATGGAGTACTTGTAGAGAAGTATCGAAGGGCCTCTTTTTAACAAGCTTCTTGGGTGGTTGAAAATTTCGTTACATATCAACACTTAACATAAATGTGAGTAATTGTAACAGAAATTACCTGTATGACCAGTGTAGTCAGGGACAAGTATGCTTTGGAAAAATATAGAAAGTGACTTAGAAAGCAAATGAAACTCACACGGAAATCGTATTCAAGAAAAAAAAGGTGCGTTGGATCCTGTTGGGTAACAAACATCGTGGGATTCGAATATTTGATCAAGACCACTCAAAAGAATTGAATATGATTTGGAGTTTTGAAAGTTTGCTACAGAAACGATTGTTTCGTTAGATCTAGAACAAAGTTCCCCGTCAATTCCTTAAATGAGTTCGATATTGTGGGTTTCACTTTCATCACGGTCTCATGATGTTAGATCATTAACACAAAAGTTTGATATGTCTAAATCCTGATTGGTTTGACCAGAGATCTCTTGGACATATGTCATTTGTGTGTGAAAGTGTAAGAATTTTGTGATGAAAAAGGGTGGGTAAAGAATTTCGAAAGTACCACTGCTATATATTGGACCAAGCAGATTACTCTAAACTCATCGGAGTAGAGTATGGTAGCTCATGGACTAATGTGAATACAACCTGATTGGGAAGAAATTTTCGTGATGAAAACTTCATTAAGGCTTCAAAACACACATTGAGTCAAAAGAGGCTTGGGTCGACATGTTGCAGCATACTTCTAGGGACAACTTAACTAGTACATTAAATGTCGAAAAATTACCTTCCCTTGAAACAGCAAACATGTAATCTCAAAAAACGTGATCACCCTCTTCTTCATAATCCATGCAAACCTACAAATCAAAAAAATAAAGATAAAATATTTTTGGATTTTTGTTTTTAATGACAAGAAAATAACAAAAATAAGAAAATCTTTTTTGAATTTTTTGAATTTTCAATAGAAGAAAAAAAAAACAAAAATATTTTTGGGGTTTTTGATTTTTCGAAAAGAAAACAACTTAACTAAATACCAAAAAAAATTTGTTCCATATTAACGAAAATTTGCATGACAACTTGTCGAAAAATTTATGGACATCTTAACGAAAATTCTTTTGAGACATACTATTGAAAAAAAAATTAAGATAATCTAACGAAAAGTTTTTGTTCACACTAATGAAAATTTTGTAACAGTCTATCAAAAATATTATGTGTAAATTTAACGAAATTTTGACAGACTAACGAAAAGTTTTGCTACAAAACGAATTGCACATGTTGTCGAAATCGAAGCGTGTCGAAGCGCTGAACATGAACAGTAACCTCTGAATGGTTAATGAAATTCTTTTGTAAACTCATTCAGCACCTCTAAATAGACACTTTTGTAATCTTATCACTTAGCACCTGGAACAAAATTTCCTTCTATCATTCCGAGTCCCCCCAAAATTCTCACAAAAGATTTTTCATCTAATGGTTTTGTGAAAATGTCAGCCAGTTGATCAGTGGTTTTCACAAAGTGAACTTCAATGTTACCATCTTCCACATGATCTTTTATAAAATGATAACGAAGAGCAATGTGCTTGGTTTTCGAATGTTGCACAGGATTGTGACAAATGCGTATTGTACTTTGTGAATCACAATACAACGGAATTTTCTTCATATTGATTGCATAATCATGCAGTTGACTTTGAATCCAAATGATTTTTGAAGTGCAAGCTGCAGCAGCAACATATTCAGCTTCTACTGTCAAAATTGAAACACATGTTCGCTTTTTCGATTGCCAGCTTACTAACTTCCCATCCAGTAATTGACATCCGTCACTTGTGATTTTCCTATCAAGATTGCAACCTCCTAAATCAGCATCTGAAAACGCTTGTATGAAGAATCCAGTTTTCGAAGGATACCACAATCCTAACAAAATTGAGCCTTTGAGATAACGAAAAATATTCTTCACTGCAGTGAGATGTGGTCTCGAGGATTTGACTGATACCTAGCACAATTACAAATAGAAAACATAATATCAGGTCGACTTGCCGTGAGGTAAAGTAACGAACCTATCATGCTTGTGTAAAGAGTCAAATCAACAGCTGGTTTATCTAACGAAGGTGTAAGCCTTGTTCCAGTTGCCATTGGTACTCGTAATTTCGTGCTATTTGTCAAACCAAATTTTTCGAGCAGATTCTTGGTATATTTTTCTTTATTGATAAAAATCCCTTCTCTGCTCTGACGAATATTTAAACCAAGAAAATTGTGTATTTTTCCCATCATACTCATCTCAAATTTACTTTTAATCAGATTTTCAAATTCATTAGACAAAGCAGGGTCAGTAGAGCCAAAAATAATATCATCAACATAAATTTGAACAAGCATTAGATGATCCCCTACTTTCTTTCGAAATAGAGTGGGATCAACTGATCCTTGTTTAAATTTCGATTGTTATAAGAAAGAAGTTAAAGTGCCATACCATGCTCTTGGTGCTTGTTTTAACCCATAAACAGCCTTATCTAAAATATAACAATGATCAGGATACTCTTCATTTATAAAACCTGGAGGTTGTTCAACATACACAGTTTCTTCGAGCTCTCCATTCAAAAATGCACATTTCACATCCATTTGATAAACATAAAAATCTTTATGAACTGCATAAGCCAAAAATATTCGAACTGCCTCGAGTCTTGCGACAGGGGCGAAGGTTTCCTCATAGTCTATTCCTTCTTGTTGCGAATAACCTTTTACTACAAGCCTAGCTTTATTTCGAACAATATACCATCTTTGTCTGTTTTATTTTTGAAAATCCATTTTAACCCAACTATCGAAACGTCTTTTGGCTTAGGAATTAATCTTCAAACCTTGTTTCTTTCGAATTCAGCCAATTCAGATTGCATTGCAACAACCCAATCTGAGTGTTCCATTGCAACCTTAACAGTTTTTGGTTGAATTTTCGAAATGAAAACGTTAAACATGCAAAAATCTTGATGCACATTAAGTACCTCATTCTTTGCACGAAGTTGAGCCCTCGTTAACACGCCTTCTTGTGGATTTCCAAGAACTTGTTCCTTTGGATGATTTCTTGTCCATTTATCTAATGGTGGATATGCTGGATCAAAATCCAATGGTGCATCTTCAAACATTTCGTCATTTTCAGATCCTGCAATAGCAACATTGTCATTTGAATCATGAAAATTTTCATTATGATCAATATTCGACATTATTGGATCATTTTGCTCCCCCTCGATATTCACTTCAATTGGACACTCCCCCTCAACATCATTATCCATTCTCCTATACTCCCCCTCGAAAGGATGCTCCCCCTCAACCTGAGTAGTCCAAATCAAGTGCTCCCCCTCCACATGATTAGTAAGCATGCTTTCGTCATTTCTTGGAGAATTTGATGTTGAATTCAAGTCTGAAACACTTTGTGTGAATGTCGTATCATCAAAATGCTTCAAAGATTATGGTATTTGATTATCATATGCATTAATTTCAGCATCAGCAGCTTTATCTAAAATACCAAAGATTAAATCATAATCAAAATCTGTCGGATTTGAAATTTCAGATGCATCATTTGACTCATTGATAATTGGTTGATGATCAAAACGCTTTTCGACTTGTTTAACAAAATAATCATCAAAGGTAAGATTAAAAGTTTCTTCCACTTTTCATGTTTGTTTTTTCAACACTCTGTATGCAACCGAATTATGAGAATATCCCAAGAAAATTCCTTCGTCAGCTTTAGACTGAAATTTCAAGAGATTATCCTTGAGATTCATGATAAAATACCTGCAACCAAAAACATGAAAGAATTTGACATTAGGTTTTTGGTTATTTAGTATTTCATAAGGAGTAATGTTGAAATGACGATGAATAAATGATCTGTTTTGAGTAAAACATGCAGTGGAAATAGCTTCCGCCCAAAGATATTGAGGAAGATTCGTATATGTAAGCATTGTTTGTGCTGCTTCACAAAGAGAACGATTTCTTCTTTCAACCACACCATTCTGCTGAGGTGTATATGGTGACGAGAAATTATGCAAAATTCCTTTGTCCACTAAAAAAGACTCAAGAACATTGTTCTTAAATTCAGAACCATGATCACTTTTGATTTTTCGAACTTTCTTCTTTAAGCTTGTTTCCATCTTTTTGATAAAATCGATCATTATTTGTGCAACTTCAGATTTCAACCTGAGAAAATAAACCCAAGTAAATCTAGAAAAATCATCAACAATAACGAGAATGTACCGTTTCTTGTTAAGAGTTGCAACTGTCGAAGGGCCACATAAGTCAATGTGAAGTAATTCCAAAGGTTCGACAATTTTTGAATCTATGGTTATTAGATGACCTTGTTTATGCTGCTTCCCTTGTTCACAGGCTGCACATAAAGTATCATTATCAAACTTTAAAACTGGTAAGCCTCTTACCAGATCTTGAACCACCAGTTTGTTCAAATTTCGAAAATTCAGATGTGAAAGCCTGCGATGCCAAAGCCAGCTGATGTCAGATGAAGATTTCGAAAGTAAGCACACGGATGGCTTGCCAACAATAGGATTGATATCCAGAGTAAACATGTCTCCTTTTCGTTTGGATTTGAGCAAAATTACCCTTGTGTGAACATTCGAAATTATGCTTCCTTCTTCATTAAACACAACTTGATTACCAGTGCCCACAACAAGTTGCGAAACACTTATCAAGTTATGTTGAAGACCTTCAACATATGCTACTCTATTAACAGTAAACTTGCCATTTGTGACTTTGCATATTCTTTTACCTGACACTTGTTATTGTTTCCAAACTTAACAACTCCTTGCATTTTGTAAACTTCGAAAATCACGCAAATTCTCCTTCTTTCCAATCATGTGACGAGAGCAACCACTATCAATATACCATTTATCATCATATTGCTCGTCACACAAAACCTACAATTAATGAAAGAATTTAGGCACCCAAGGCTGTTTCGGTCCTTGGAAATTAGTTTTAAAAACATAGTGAAATGAAGAACCTAAGACCCAATCATGAACTTTTGATTTGAAACTATCAATTAAGTCCACATCATTAGGTAAAGGAGAAGAAACATAAGTTTTCGATGGTTCAGGATTGTCACTGACACATGCCTTCTTCTTCTCAGTTTGTCTTTGACCATTCTTTTCTTTCGAAACTGGTTTCCAAGCTTTTACAGAAACATTTGATTCTTTCGAGGATGAACTTTCATTTGAGGAATGATTCACATACTTCTCATAAGCTTCTCGAAATTGTTGTTGGGAAAGTTTCCGAGATTGAAACATTTTTCATTTTCCTTCAAGCCAATGGTCTATGTTTTTCTCATTAGACAAACCCTTAGTGTATGAAACTTTCAAATTTTGTTTCCCAGAAGGATTTGGAAAATTTGGTTTTTGTGGAGTGAAATCAACATTTGATTTAGGACGAAATTTCTCAAATTGTCGACTTTTAACCCTGTTTTCGACATTTGTATTTTGAGAAAATCGATTTTGAAAATTCTTTGAATGATTTGGGAAATAAGTGTGTTTTAAGTTTGGATTTTGAGAAAATCTTTGTTGTGAATTAGAAGAAAATCGAATTGTGAAATATTAATTTTGAAATTTCTATGATGAATGATTGACATTTGTTGAAAATGATGTGGTTTTAGCTTTTGAAAAAGTTGTTTGTGGAAGAGATTCAGACAATGATTTAGTAAATTTAGTGGGATTTTTCTGATTGTCTGAATGTGATGAAGACATAGTCTTAACAGATTTAGACTCTGTCTTTTCAGATGTTTTCTTTGTCAAACTGTTTTGTTTCTTTAGAGACTCAACAGTTTGCTAGAAAATTTTCTTTCGAGCTTGTCTCTTTGAAATTTCATTATATTTCTAAAATTTGTCAATTTGATCTTTGAATGCATGTGAATTTATTTTGATAACTTGTTCATTTTTCACAACAACTTGTTTTGAAACTTCTTTCACAACTTTTGTTTTTCAACCCATTTTCGTTGAGATTTTTGTCTTTGAAAGGTGTATGTGTTCTTTGTGAGATTATTTTCGATAGTGCTTTGATTTGAAAAGAATCCTTCATCAGTTGTATGTTTGTTATCTTCTTCAACCAATTTCTTAATCTCAGGTTTGATGTTTTCGACATTTCTTGTTGTCACGAACACTTGGTTTGGAAAAACAACGTCATCTGTGCATTTGAAATTAGGATACACCACTGAATTATTTTCGAGATAATGAGCACCCTTTTCAATCATCACTTTGTCGAAGTTTTCAGTATCACCATACACCTGATCAACAACAATTAGTGGAATTGCTGTTTCTTTCGAACCTTTGTTTGAGGACATGGATTTGTGTGAAATTTCATCATCATCACTGCTATCAGTCTGACTATCTCTGATATCCACATGATCAAGATCACAAACTTTTGAAGTTGAGGGTTTGTCAGTGTCAATCTTAACCAACGAATCCTTACACTTTTCTTTTCCTTTAGACTTAGATGCAACATTAACGATAGACAACTGAGAACAATCAACATCCTCAATATCACTAATTTTGCTAATATTATCAGAATTATCTTCGTTATCAGCAAAATTAGATTGAGAATCGGATGTTGAATTCTCAGTCCTTTTCAAAATTTTAATTTGTTCAGTTTTGGTCAAGGTATCATTCACAATATCAACTAATTCATTTGTATCAAGATATTCATCAATTTTCACTATTCCATAAGCATATCGATCATCAGGAATTTTATCAAATTCTGCAATTGTTTTCTCACAATCATAAGAAATGTTATCAACCTTCTCTCTTTCATAAGCTAGAAAAGGTAATAACTTCATATGTTGTTCCTTGCTTATATCAGACGAATGATGCAAAGCAGTTAGTTTAGCATAAAGACGTTTTGCAGAATTACAATAAATGTTGTGTTGGGCTAATAACATTTTCACTTCACTATTCAATGAGTCCCTATCACACATTATATTTGTAATTTACAACTCTAAACACTCTATTTTTATTTTCTTGGAATCTAACTGCTTCTGAAGCTATATCAACTGAGAAGTTGATTTCTTAGCCTCGTTACTAGCAGAGATAACCAAAGTATCGAAATAAGCAACAGTATCATCAAAAGCAATTAATTCAGAATCATACGCACTTAAAGGAATATTAAAATATTGAAGAATATAACGTACCTTTGTGGTCATTGGTGATTTATCTCCTCCTTTGGTCATGAAACACTTTCCAGTCACCACTTCGTTCTCTTCCTCTTCAGACTTCGCATACATAGCTCCATGCGTAGGATTACGCATTTCCTCATCATCAGAGCCCGAGGACCAGATTTGATATGTTCCTTCATCTTCATCCTCACCTTTCGCCACTAGAGAGATTCCTTTCGCTTTTTCCCTTACTTCCTCCAATCGTTCGACATAGTATGCTTCGCCTTTCACCTTATTTTTCTTTTCCTCTTTCTTACGAAGTTGACAATCACTAGCCATATGATTTTCTCCATGGCAGTAGTGACAATCAATGCCAGAATCTCCTTTAATCTTCTTCTCAACTTTCAACTCTTCTTTTTCCACATCTTTCTTTCCACTCTTCTTTTTCTCTTCTCCTCCTGCTTTTGTCATGAATTTTCCTTTACCCTCACCAATTTTCGTCTTTGAATTAAAAGGTTTCTTGAAGAACTTCTTCACCCTATTATTCGAATAAAATGCAACAGCCTCATCATCCGAATTAACCAAAAATCCTTCTTCATCATAATCTTCCTTTTCAACTGACTCTTTCTCATTAACTTTCGACATCAAATCTAATGGTCCTCCAATGCTCATTTTTGATTCATCAGCAATTTCATTAACTTCTCTTTCATGTGTTTTTAGCAGATTGTACAAATCATTAAGCGTCGAAGTATCGAAACTCTGCTGAGTTTTCACCATCAATGTAACATTCCTGCATTCTTTACGCAAACCCATGATGAATGTCAGATTGAATTCCATGGTTGTACGAGTAATTCCATGGCGATTGCACTTGTAGATTAATTCGTTCAACCGATCATAGTAATCTTCAATCGATTCACCATCCTTCTGTTTGAAATCTTTCAATTCAATCAAACAGTGTTTCACAGAATTGATCTTCGTTTTTTCACTTCCGTGAAACTTTTCTTGGAGATTGTTATGAAACTCTTTTGCAGTTGTACAACTTCTAACATAGTTATAAACAACATGAGGCAAATCACCACGCAACTCTCTCATACATCTTTTCTGACATAGTTATAAAAATGCTCCAATTGTTACAAATTTTGCCAAACCGAGAATCGTTCTTCAAAAAATCACGTTGATCTTTGAAGACCCGCTCTGATACCAAATGTAGTGAATTATGAACATGGTTTGTCATGCGGAATTAAAGAACGCAAAATGAACACGGTGATTTCGGTGTTTAAGAGATGTATTCGATTATGTATGGTGTTACACAAAAAGGGATCTAGATCTAAATCTACATAAATAACACACACACACTCTCTCTCAATGTTACATCCCTCAAGTACACCTCTACAGGTGGTATGAACCCACCTTATATAGAGGTGTTTACATGTCTCTCTCTCACTCTCTATCTCATGTCACAAGGCTAATGCACCACATGCAAGTGGGTCTACAAAAGTCAACCCATTTACAAAGTCATACATGGATAACTTTGCACCCAACATTCTCCCCCTCAAAGTTAGGAATGGATGACCCACTTCAAATCTTCCAAAATAGAGCAAATACGCGATCCGAGCCTCAAGCGTGACACATGTTGAGATGAACTTCAAATCTTCAATTCTTCCACGATCCTTCAATTTGGGCTCTAGGATGTGAGACCATACGAACCGAGCATCAATGAATGATCAAGAGCTTCTCAAACTCCAAATAATCACTCTAAAGTTGAGCATAAAAACACACCCTGAAAATCTTCAATAAATCCAAACCCATCTCGAACCGAAATCACTTCCGAATCTCCAATCGCATCATTTCATAAACTTCAAAAATTCAAGGTCACTTCGGTCTTCAAGTTCGCGTAGTATGAAAAATTCAACTTCGAATTTCCATATAATTTTCTCCCCCTTTTTATAATCAAAATTTGATTATAAAACCATGAAGGAAAGAGAACGTGCTCTATTTGGAATTTTTCATGTCAAAACTCTCCCTTAACATGTGACATAAACTTTTTTCTTCAATCCGGAAAACTGAAAAAATCTTCAAATTTTAGCTTCGTTCACGGACCGCCTTTGACATAATTTCTCAAAAATGGGTAGAAATTGTCAATTTCAAATTCTGCAATGACCGGGTGCGCCCAAAACATCCAAAAATGCAAAACTCTCCCCTTTTTCCGAAGTTGGGTAGAAAGCGTCAATTTGCATTAACTACAGGGACCTGAAATGCATTTTCTTCAATTTCTCAGCAAAATCAGTCCATTTTCGAAATTGGGCAAAAACTGTCAAACTTTCAAAACTTCAATGACTAATTTCGAAATTTCTGCTTTTTGTCCCACAATGTCGAAAATCACCCCAAATGTCGAAGTTGGTTATGTTGTGCCGAACTATCGAAATTTCAGGGACTGTTTTCGAAAATTCTTCCTCCTTTCTTCCAAACTATCGAAAATAACTCAAAATGTCGAAATGTGTAAAAGGCGACAAACTTTCGAAACAATAAAGACTAATGTCGAAAATTTATGTGTTTCTTCCTTTTTCTCAATTTGTTACAAAGACAACAAAGGTTTGCTTCCTTCCCATTCGTTAGCTTCGTTAACAGACAACATGTTTCGCTTTTTCATCTTCATGCCTCAATAACGAAAATTTTCTTTTCAATTCGTTATCAAAACTTTCGAAATTACCATTAACCTTTCGAAATCAAGACACCAAAATCCAAATCTTTGTTCTTTATCAACGAAGCGTAGCTTAGGATTTGCTAACGAAATACAGATCCTTGATAATGAAATCAACCAGTCCTCCTCTGTCACACTTCATCAACAAAACCCATCGACTCCAAAATCAATTATCGAATATTCATTATCAACCTCACCATCTTGATCCCAAACCTTTCCGATTCAATTCGTCAAGAATTCATTCGACTGTTAACACAATCTTTATTTGACTCATCCCATTTTCAATTTAGACTCCAATGACTCAAAACATAGTTCAATTCTAGTTCAAACAACAAACCCACATTGACATCAACAAGTCCAGTTCATCGCTTTGCATTCAAGATCGACTCGACATCAACGATTCTTGACAATTCAACCCAAACTCAACTATGAAACAATCGCATCGTTCTTTGCTTTTCTACTATTGCTTCCCGGTCGATACCAAATCACCAAATCAACACCGATATCAAATACTTTCGAAATCAATCAACCCATACACATCGAAACCTAATTCAATTGTCATGTAGATTCAAAATCAGTCGAACAAAGTTTGACTTCAAAAAGTCAACTGCCAAATCGATTTCTTGAATTCGTTCCCAAATAAGTCTTATAAATCCTTCGAAATCGATTTTGACTGCAAAGAACATCCTTTCAATTCCAATCTACTGAATCGAGTTCACCTTTCAAGCTTTCAAGTGGATTCGATAATACAATTAACAACATTCAATCGAATCGAACCCAATCACAAAACATATTTTGACTTCTAACGGTTTTAAATTTTCTTATATTGACAACTGATTGCTTGATCATAATCGATTGATGATAACGACATCAAATAAAGTTGATTCACAAGGTCCGAATCATGAATCATTGATCGATTTTCAAACATCACATAGACGAAAAAGAAAACTCAAGAACACAAAATTGAAATACAAGCGATGAAAGAACTGGAAAGATCTTGAATCGAACATACAATTTGATATTGTATATGTCATTGACGAACGAACAACCGAATGAATTTAATCAGATTAAGATGCTCACAGTTTAAAGAAATTGGATCAAACACTTTTGGACTAAAGATACTTGAACAATAATGGATTATGATAATTTGGGCTTATGAAGCAAAATTCAATGAATTGTTATTAAATTGGGCTTCGAAGTGTCAAGATGAACAGTACACCGATTAAAACATTTAGATTTGAATGAATCGAATGAATTAAAACTTTTGTTTGGGCTTGATCTTTAAACAAAATTTGTTGAATCACCAATGGGGTAAAAAACGGATTAGATTCAACGAAACAAATTGATCAAAATTCAAAAACGTGACGCGCCATTCAACAAAATTAAGAGAGATCATAGAGAGAGACTCACCAAAAATGCTCCAATTGGGTGATTTCGGTGTTTAAGAGATGTATTCAATTATGTATGGTGTTACACAAAAAGGGATCTAGATCTAAATCTACATAAATAACATACATACATACACTCTCAATGTTACATCCCTCAAGCTTCTTCAGTTTGTCAGATTGATCAACTGTTGGGTTTTGAGCATTCTAACACTCCTAAGTGTACATGCAACCCTAAATACCTTGGATCTATGTTTTCTCTATTATACATGCAAATATGAATATTCCAAGGTATTACCATATCTATCATACAATCTTTGATACTTGGGTAATAAAAACAAGTTTAAAGACATACCTTTTATGTAGCTTGATTCCTTGATGCTTATGAGCCGAGTGCCCCATGTGTGACACCTTAAATGGTTCACACAACATCAAATACACTTGGAATAACTTAGAGAGAAATGAATCACTTCATGAAATCGGCTAGCCCTCACCATACACACATAGTTCTCTCATGGTTGCCGGTTTTGACAAGAATAAGATGCTTATATAGTTTGTCACAATTAGGGTTACACCATGTAAACCCTAATTGTCATAGCCTTTCATTTCCATGATCCATGGGTACAAAAACACCATGGAGCATCCTATGGGTTTTAGCCCAACTTGATAATCCATGGAGCATTAGCTCACTATACAAGTATGGATGATTTACACAATCAACCCATATATTTAATTAGTCTCCTTTTGATCACTTAATTAATTCCAAATTAATTCTTGATCAATACTAATTAAATAATCTTATTAATATATTAGAACTTATAATATATTAGTAAACCTTAAGTGTTATTTCTCTCATTTTAGTCTATCCAAATGCCTGATGCCATGTAACCCAAATGGACCATGCCAATCGGGTCAAGTACATACCAAATATAGTTATGGACTTAGACACTAATCCAACAGTCTCCCACTTGGATAAGTCTAAAACTATTATTGAGTATGACTTCAAGAACCGACTGGCAATCGTAGCTCTTTAAGCCGCTGTAGAACTCTAACGTTGTAACTGTACTCTGATCTCGTCAATGACTTGTCCATTACATAAGTGATCATATATTCCTCCATTCTAGATATCATATGAACTGAGACATGGATTATCAATCATTCTCTCAGTCCATTTGTTGTTTCCCGATTTCCAATTCATGACGACTGACTGATTGAACAGATCAAATCAGTCCTGGCTTGGCCAAGCACTCACATGTGTCATCGCTAAATCATCGAGGGGCCCACAGATATCACTTTTATCCTGAAGGTAAAAGGAATGGATAAACTTAGACTCATATGGCTTGTTCTACTACTTGTTGAATCATACACAAAGGCACGTTTTATAACATCGAGTTACCAATGCGTTTTCGTGCAATCAATGTATAACCAACTCATAGTAACAACTCATATCTCTAGGTTTGAAGAATATAAGATATTATCGTCTCATGATCACTCGTGATAAAATCCATGAAGTGATTTAAATGAGCGTGGGTTGAATCCAATACTCAGAACTTATGAGTACTCATGAGTGTTGTAGCAATACTTTTCTATGTCCAACATCTTAGACATCTACAAGCCAACCCATGACAATCTTGATTCATATCTACTTCCAACATATGACCGACTATGGATGGTTTGAATAACTTAGTCATTCAGGAAGAAAGACCTAGTTATTCTGGAAGTCAAAACATGCAAAGTGAAACACAAGAATAATCGAATCCAATATGGTCTCAGAACATATGAATATAAATAAAACACCTTTTATTTATCACCATATTGATTACCCATTATTCATTGTATACTGTTTCGACTGTCAACGTTATACTTGAATTAAAACAATAGTTGTCCCATGCTTCAACCATGTACACTATGTTTTCTAAACACTAGTCATGCCATACACCAAGTATGCACACTATGTTTGTCTAAACATTAGTTATGCCCTACATCAAGTATGCACACTAAGTTTGTCTATGATCTTTACTCTATGAAATAGGTCGATTGAACATAATTCCAATGATTCTCATTTCACAATCCCAATTCCTTACCGCAAATGCAAGAATTCCAAATCCAGCCATTTACCTAAATCTGTTAGATTCTAAACTTATGTGCATTGATCCTCTTGTAATGATTATGCATAAAGTCACAAAGACTTGTCAACAGACATTACAGAGTATTCCAATGGAGATCAACTCCATGGAAATATCCTTCTTGCATTAAGTTTTTTTTAATCTTACACAGATTGAATCCACCTATGGAGACCACTCCATATTCCCATTTTGACTATCATTTATGAACAAGAGTTTCCTCTTTTCAGAACATGTCAATATGGTCCTTCCAGAAACACTATACTTCCAACTGTCCCTGAGCAACCAATCTTTGGTAAACCTTAGATTGTTCTCGACAATTGCTTAATCATTTTAGTCATATCCAATTCTAGATTTTTCCCCCTTAATGCCCAGAGCATTTGGAAAATTTAGAAAGGATGAATATTATAGCACATGCAATCGATCCTATATCCGAAGCATATGGAACACGATTCATGATGTCTCACATAAAGACATGATACTAGACCAGTCTTTTTGCTATAATATTTCTATGTCTATTTGCCAAGTTCTCATAATTCAGATTATGAAAAGGGATGCCGTAATCATAATCGAAGAATGCAAGTAATGGACCCTTATATAAAATTTCCTTATGTTGAGCCATTCCAACACAAAATTCATATATATCCTTGACTAAAGATGATTAAAACCTCAATCTAAGCTTTTAGAATTGAAATGAAGTATAATTTCCTCTCCCTTAATTATAGCAAAACAACTTTTCAACCCCTGCAACTTCACGGATTGAAAGTTTTGTTTTCTATAATTAACATTGCTAACTTGAAATACTTATCATAATTATCATGCTCCCACTAACATGATGATTATTAGCATAACACCTATGCTCCCACTAGCTTTGACATGTATCCAGAAAACAGCTGGACTTCTAGAACCCAATACTTTATTGACTTTCTTACCAAAGTTCAGATTTCTGATACGAGATTGCTTTGATAAGACATTATCAAAATCATACACCTTATCTTAGATAGCTCACAGGTGTGTCTAAACAATTTTAGAACTATGAAAAGGGATGCCATAATCATAGTCTCGATTCTTTAGACTTTTTCCATTTCTCACAAGTCCATGTTAATGTGCCGGTTAACCACACACGCTCCACTAACGACTTTGAGAATGCAAATATTACAATTGCTATCTTACTTAAAATCTACTTGGTGGAAGTGTTTCCTCACCATCATTTTCATGAATCGGAGAGAAACCTTATGACCCTTAGATTTTATGGTGTATGTGTTCTTATCCAAGTGAATTTGTCAAAACCATAATCACAAGACTAGGTTAGTGACAAATCTAAACTCATATGGACTGCACTTGTGTAATCTTCTTGCCACCGGGCAGTACAAGGGCCTGCCATTGCTTCCAAGTAATTATGCAAACAATTAAGAACATGTAGAACTCAAATGTATAGCCAACTTTAACTGGAATGGGGCACAGAAATGTCAACATGATAGGTTATAAACCTCTAGTCATGTGCTAGTGATGAAACACGGGTTTTTATTCTTGATTAGTTCTTGAAACTATTTCAGGATCTTTTAGACTCCCACTGTCCTCTTGGCCTATAAGACTTTCTTGCCAAATATTCAAGAGATAGTGTGGATTCTAATCAAGACAAACACTTCACACAATTGGCCTTAGTTGGTCTTTGTTTTATCCTAAACAACACAACTTACCAACTTCAAATATACAATAATAGAAAACTTTTACTCTTACATTTGACAAGTGTTATAAACCTTCTTTAAGATGTGTCACTCAAGTTACAATCTTGGAGTATGATTCTAAGATTTGTTTTTGGAACGAAGTATGACTCATCTTCTTGATTTAACCATTTCAGCAATTCTTGATTCCTCTTCTTAGCCATAGGAATGCACTAAGATTTCCTTAGAGGACTAACTGTGATATGGTATCTTAATCATTAAGATGATCATAAAACATGATACTAAAGTACTCTCCTATCTTTTCAGATTTGAGAAACTTTTATCCTTCTGCCTAATTTGATTCTTCTCATTCGTTCTGCCATACTTCAAAACTTTTCCAATGTTTCAGAACTATACTTAAACTTGTAAGTATAATCATATTTACTAAACTTTAGTAAATCATGACGAATAGTCTTATCGATTTTTTATGGTGGACTTGATCAGTGCAACAGAATGTGTACTCGATCCCTTAGTCCTTCACTTGACTCACATATACATGTGAACAAGGAATTAATCTTAATTTTCCAAAGATGAAAATTCTCATTCATCATACTATACAACTTGCATGATTTCCAAGTTTCTATCCAACTGAAACCTTGGTTGATGAGAATCTTTCCTTATTTGGTAAATTATGACACTACCACAAACGAAAGAATCAAGTCCATTTTTCCAATATTGCTATCAATGGAATCATATAAACAACCATTTTTCACAAATGCCACTGTAAGGATATTTAAAATAAATATAAAATGAAAACCTTTTTATTTTATTTCAAAACTTTGCGGAAAAAACTTATCCTAATAGTGCAAATGCATATGAAAAACTTGTTGTTATCTATTCCTAAGCAATATATCATAACTCCTAAGCAATAGCTCAAAATTTCTGATCACCGAATCATGCGATCAGAATTAGCATATATTTCCTTTAATTTTCTTCACTTTTCTTTGATTCTTAAAACAACAACATGTGACCCAGTCACATCATGTAATGAGAATCTCAGAATAAAAACTTAACAAAGTTAGATAGTGGACTTCACCTGAAGTAGAATCAAACATCTTGACTTGATCAACCTTATGATCCTTCAGGTAAATAGGCAGTTTTGTAACCAATGCCCCTTCCTTTGGAATTATAAACATATGGACTCTATGGAAATGGTACATGGGACTATCACAGACTTAGACTTTCTCTTTACCATTTGGTCAACCGAGTTGACTATGGCCGATCCCTTTCCATTGGGAAGAGAAAGCTTTTTCTGGATATCCAATGTTACCATTGTCAATGTCCATTTAAGGTTTGGGAAGTTGATCTTCTTAATCAAACTTGATTCACTAGTCCTCCAAATCATTGCTGATTCAGCAGCACCAAGCAAATAGATAAGATCATTTATGGGTCATGTCATAGTCTGTTTCATGGTAGTCCCAAAGGAACTCACTATGTGACTTAGAAAGTGATTGAACATTCAACTTTCTTAAGACTTTGACACCCAACTCTCCCGGCTTGTCAATATGTGACTTCATCTCCAAGATGCAATCACACATAGACCTTTCTTGCCAATAGGGCTTGAGTGACCTTGAACTTGTGGGTTAGGAAAAATAATTGGAGGAGGTGGAGGAAGTGAAGTTCCAAGAGATTTGGGAAGATCATAAATGTCTGAACTAGACATCTTTTGGGAGATATTCAAGATAGTTGATCTAAAGTCCTTAATATAACACCCAATATGAAATATTAAGGCTAGGACCCAACACAATATTTTATAACTTGGAAGAGGGATGCCGTATTCCAGGCTATAAAATATTTGAAGGTAGGTGAATAACGATTCACCAATTTCCACCATGAAAAACTAAATAATTTATTAGGTTTTAATTGGTTTTGAAACTCCTAGATTCTTTTGAGATTCATTGAACTTTTCAATGGCATGTTTCAATCTCGATTGTGCCCTCTCAAGTTTTGTGACTGGGATGCCTACGATTACAAAACAAGGTGTGAATAACAATGCAAATATACTTGGTACCCTTAATATTTACCCCTTAATCGATGTGCCGGTTAATCACACGCGCTCCACCGATACTATGATAAACATTAAGTTACCATTTGCCTACCTTGTTAAGTCAAGTTAGTGTGTCGGTTAACCAGACGCGCTCCGCTAACCGACTTAAGCAAAGTGCAAAGTGTAATTTCATGGGTTAGCACCAAATTCACATTTTTCCTAAGTAAATAAGATTGGGAATTTATAAAAGTTTAGTTACTTAGTATTTATCATTAATACTTTTAATGAAGGGAGAATTCTAGTCCTTGTCCTACCCGTTCGGCTAACGACCCTCCACTAGTCAAGGAAGCGGTGGGTGAGAGTGGACACCCATTAAACTGCCATTTTATAGGCAGTAACCTTATACCCCCTTATAGACCGGCTTCGTGAATGAGGCCTACTAACGGTAAGACTGACTTGCTCTTATACATATATATATTATTAACTTTTAATATTATAAAGTATAAGGGTTGAATTTTAACTTTTGAAATTCTATGGGCTTAACTTGGAATTAAAGTATTCATAAGGGAAAACTTTTCAAATTCCAAAACCTGAGGGAAAGTTTTGAAACTATTCAAAACTATTCAATTCCATAACTTATGTGTTTAAATTAGTTTTAATACAAAAAACTCTTCAAGTTCCATAACTTCAGGACAAGTTATGGAAGACTTTAAACTATTAAAAGAATGTAACTTTTCCTTTATTCATAACTTATGAAATATTTATGAGTTTTATGATTCTTAAATGTGACTTTTCATGTAACTTGAGGACAAGTTACAAAAACACATTTTAGAATCAACTCTTAGATTAAAATGGATTGAAAACAACAATTTCACATAACTTTTCTATTAATCTAAGCAACTCATAAGAACAAGATAATTCAATCAAACTTTTTCATGTAATTAGACTAACCATTAAACTAATACAAAACATGAATCTATTGACAATTATCTTTGAAATTGGATTAGAATGAACATTACCACATCAAAAACAGGTTTATAGGTTCAAAAACAGCTTAGGGTAATGATTCTAGTCCAATTCCAGCCTTAAAAGTCGAAAATATGTTGTTAGGGGGTCCTACTCGTCGAGTGTATGAACCTACTCGACGAGTAGGATGAGTTTCCTCATGGACTCGGCGAGTCCATCAGTGGACTCGGCGAGTCCAGTGCCCAGACAGCCCGAAAATCGATTTTTTCAGCATTTTTCAGCACTTTGAATCAAGTATAATTGAAAACAAACCTAGGCTCTGATACCACTGTTGAGTTTTGAGCATTCTAACACTCCTAAGTGTACATGCAACCCTAAATACCTTGGATCTATGTTTTCTCTATTATACATGCAAATATGAATATTCCAAGGTATTACCCTATCTAGCATACAATCTTTGATACTTGGGTAATAAAAACAAGTTTGAAGACATACCTTTTATGTAGCTTGATTCCTTGATGCTTATGAGCCGAGTGCCCCAAGTGTGACACCTCAAATGGTTCACACAACATCAAATACACTTGGAATAACTTAGAGAGAAATGAATCACTTCATGAAATCGGCTAGCCCTCACCATACACAGATAGTTCTCTCATGGTTGCCGATTTTGACAAGAATAAGATGCTTATATAGTTTGTCACAATTAGGGTTACACCATGTAAACCCTAATTGTCATAGCCTTTCATTTCCATGATCCATGGGTACAAAAACACCATGGAGCATCCATGGAGCATCCTATGGGTTTTAGCCCAACTTGATAATCCATGGAGCATTAGCCCACTATACAAGTATGAATGATTTACACAATCAACCCATATATTTAATTAGTCTCCTTTTGATCACTTAATTAATTCCAAATTAATTCTTGATCAATACTAATTAAATAATCTTATTAATATATTAGAACTTATAATATATTAGTAAACCTTAAGTGTTATTTCTCTCATTTTAGTCTATCCAAATGCCTGATGCCATGTAACCCAAATGGACCATGCCAATCGGGTCAAGTACATACCAAATATAGTTATGGACTTAGACACTAATCCAACAGTCTCCCACTTGGATAAGTCTAAAACTATTATTGAGTATGACTTCAAGAACCGACTGGCAATCGTAGCTCTTTAAGCCGCTGTCGAACTCTGACGTTGTAACTGTACTCTGATCTCGTCAATGACTTGTCCATTACATAAGTGATCATATATTCCTCCATTCTAGATATCATAAGAACTAAGACATGGATTATCAATCATTCTCTCAGTCCATTTGTTGTTTCTCGATTTCCAATTCATGATGACTGACTGATTGAACAGATCAAATCAGTCCTGGCTTGGCCAAGCACTCACATGTGTCATCGCTAAATCATCGAGGGGCCCACAGATATCGATTTTATCCCGTAGGTAAAAGGAATGGATAAACTTAGACTCATATTGCTTGTTCTACTACTTGTTGAATCATACACAAAGGCTCGTTTTATAACATCGAGTTACCAATGCGTTTTCGTGCAATCAATGTATAACCAACTCATAGTAACAAATCATATCTCTAGGTTTGAAGAATATAAGATATTATCGTCTCATGATCACTCGTGATAAAATCCATGAAGTGATTTAAATGAGCGTGGGTTGAATCCAATACTCAGAACTTATGAGTACTCATGAGTGTTATAGCAATACTTTTCTATGTCCAACATCTTAGACATCTACAAGCCAACCCATGACAGTCTTGATTCATATCTACTTCCAACATATGACCGACTATGGATGGTTTGAATAACTTAGTCATTCAGGAAGAACGACCTAGTTATTCTGGAAGTCAAAACATGCAAAGTGAAAGACAAGAATAATCGAATCCAATATGGTCTCAGAACATATGAATATAAATAAAACACCTTTTATTTATCACCATATTGATTACCCATTATTCATTGTATACTGTTTCGACTGTCAACGTTATACTTGAATTAAAACAATAGTTGTCCCATGCTCCAACCATGTACACTATGTTTTCTAAACACTAGTCATGCCATACACCAAGTATGCACACTATGTTTGTCGAAACATTAGTTATGCCATACATCAAGTATGCACACTAAGTTTGTCTATGATCTTTACTCTGTGAAATAGGTCGATTGAACATAATTCTACTGATTCTCATTTCACAATCCCAATTCCTTACCGCAAATGCAAGAATTCCAAATCCTGCCATTTACCAAAATCTGTTAGATTCTAAACTTATATGCATTGATCCTCTTGTAATGATTATGCACAAAGTCACAAAGACTTGTCAACAGACATTACAGAGTATTCCAATGGAGATCAACTGCATGGAAATATCCTTCTTGCATTAAGTTTTTTTTTAATCTTACACAGATTGAATCCACCTATGGAGACAACTCCATATTCCCATTTTGACTATCATTTATGAACAAGAGTTTCCTCTTTTCAGAACATGTCAATATGGTCCTTCCAGAAACACTATACTTCCAACTGTCCCTGAGCAACCAATCTTTGGTAAACCTTAGATTGTTCTCGACAATTGCTTAATCATTTTAGTCATATCCAATTCTAGATTTTTCCCCCTTAATGCCCAGAGCATTTGGAAAATTTAGAAAGGATGAATATTATAGCACATGCAATCGATCATATATCCGAAGCATATGGAACACGATTCATGATGTCTCACATAAAGACATGATACTAGACCAGTCTTTTTGCTATAATATTTCTATGTCTATTTGCCAAGTTCTCATAATTCAGATTATGAAAAGGGATGCCGTAATCATAATCGAATTTTAGAATGCAAATAATGGACCCTTATATAAAATTTCCTTATGTTGAGCCATTCCAACACAAAATTCATATATATCCTTGACTAAAGATGATTAAAACCTCAATCTAAGCTTTTAGAATTGAAATGAAGTATAATTTCCTCTCCCTTAGTTATAGCAAAACAACTTTTCAACCCCTGCAACTTCACGGATTGAAAGTTTTGTTTTCTATAATTAACATTGCTAACTTGCAATACTTATCATAATTATCATGCTCCCACTAACATGATGATTATTAGCATAACACATATGCTCCCACTAGCTTTGACATGTATCTAGAAAACAGCTGGACTTCTAGAACCCAATACTTTATTGACTTTCTTACCAAAGTTCAGATTTCTGATACGAGATTGCTTTGATAAGACATTATCAAAATCATACACCTTATCTTAGATAGCTCACAGGTGTGTCTAAACAATTTTAGAACTATGAAAAGGGATTTCATAATCATAGTCTCGATTGTTTAGACTTTTTCCATTTCTCACAAGTCCATGTTAGTGTGCCGGTTAACCACACACGCTCCACTAACGACTTTGAGAATGCAAATATCACAATTGCTATCTTACTTAAAGTCTACTTGGTGGAAATGTTTCCTCACCATCATTTTCATGAATCGGAGAGAAACCTTATGACCCTTAGATTTTATGGTGTATGTGTTCTTATCCAAGTGAATTTGTCAAAACCATAATCACAAGACTAGGTTAGTGACAAATCCAAACTCATATGGACTGCACTTGTGCTATCTTCTTGCCACCGGGCAGTACAAGGGCCTGCCATTGCTTCCAAGTAGTTATGCAAACAATTAAGAACATGTAGAACTCAAATGTATAGCCAACTTTAACTGGAATGGGGCACAGAAATGTCAACATGATAGGTTATAAACCTCTAGTCGTGTGCTAGTGATGAAACACGAGTTTTTATTCTTGATTAGTTCTTGAAACTATTTCAGGATCTTTTAGACTCCCACTGTCCTCTTGGCCTATAAGACTTTCTTGCCAAATATTCAAGAGATAGTGTGGATTCTAATCAAGACAAACACTTCACACAATTGGCCTTAGTTGGTCTTTGTTTTATCCTAAACAACACAACTTACCAACTTCAAATGTACAATAATAGAAAACTTTTACTCTTACATTTGACAAGTGTTATAAACCTTCTTTAAGATGTGTCACTCAAGTTACAATCTTGGAGTATGATTCTAAGATTTGTTTTTGGAACGAAGTATGACTCATCTTCTTGATTTAACCATTTCAGCAATTCTTGATTCCTCTTCTTAGCCATAGGAATGCACTAAGATTTCCTTAGAGGACTAATTGTGATATGGTATCTTAATCATTAAGATGATCATAAAACATGATACTAAAGTACTCTCCTATCTTTTCAGATTTGAGAAACTTTTATCCTTCTGCCTAATTTGATTCTTCTCATTCGTTCTGCCATACTTCAAAACTTTTCCAATGTTTCAGAACTATACTTAAACTTGTAAATATAATCATATTTACTAAACTTTAGTAAATCATGACGAATAGTCTTATCGATCTTTTGTGGTGGACTTGATCAGTGCAACAGAATGTGTACTTGATCCCTTAGTCCTTCACTTGACTCACATATACATGTGAACAAGGAATTAATCTTAATTTTCCAAAGATGAAAATTCTCATTCATCATACTATACAACTTGCATGATTTCCAAGTTTCTATCCAACTAAAACCTTGGTTGATGAGAATCTTTCCTTATTTGGTAAATTATGACACTACCACAAACGAAAGAATCAAGTCCAATTTTCCAGTATTGCTATCAATGGAATCATATAAACAACCATTTTTCACAAATGCCACTGTAAGGATATTTAAAATAAATATAAAATGAAAACCTTTTTATTTTATTTCAAAACTTTGTGGAAAAACTTATCCTAATAGTGCAAATGCATATGAAAAACTTGTTGTTATCTATTCCTAAGCAATATATCATAACTCCTAAGCAATAGCTCAAAAATTCTGATCACCGAATCATGCGATCAGAATTAGCATATATTTCCTTTAAGTTTCTTCACTTTTCTTTGATTCTTAAAACAACATGTGACCCAGTCACATCTTGTAATGAGAATCTCAGAATAAAAACTTAACAAAGTTAGATAGTGGACTTCACCTGAAGTAGAATCAAACATCTTGACTTGATCAACCCTATGATCCTTCAGGTAAATAGGCAGTTTTGTAACCAATGCCCCTTCCTTTGGCAATATAAACATATGGACTCTATGGAAATGGTACATAGGACTATCACAGTCTTAGACTTTCTCTTTACCATTTGGTCAATCGAGTTGACTATGGCCGATCCCTTTCCATTGGGAAGAGAAAGCTTTTTCTGGATATCCAATGTTACCATTGTCAATGTCCATTTAAGGTTTGGGAAGTTGATCTTCTTAATCAAACTTGATTCACTAGTCCTCCAAATCATTGCTGATTCAGCAACACCAAGCAAATAGATAAGATCATTTAAGGGTCATGTCATAGTCTGTTTCATGGTAGTCCCAAAGGAACTCACTATGTGACTTAGAAAGTGATTGAACATTCAACTTTCTTAAGACTTTGACACCCAACTCTCCCGGCTTGTCAATATGTGACTTCATCTCCAAGATGCAATCACACATAGACCTTGCTTGCCAATAGGGCTTGAGTGACCTTGAACTTGTGGGTTAGGAAAAATAATTGGAGGAGGTGGAGGAAGTGAAGTTCCAAGAGATTTGGGAAGATCATAAATGTCTGAACTAGACATCTTTTGGGAGATATTCAAGATAGTTGATCTAAAGTCCTTAATATAACACCCAATATGAAATATTAAGGCTAGGACCCAACACAATATTTTATAACTTGGAAGAGGGATGCCGTAATCCAGGCTATAAAATATTTGAAGGTAGGTGAATAACGATTCACCAATTTCCACCATGAAAAACGAAATAATTTTTTTAGGTTTTAATTGGTTTTGAAACTCCTAGATTCTTTTGAGATTCATTGAACTTTTCAATGGCATGTTTCAATCTCGATTGTGCCCTCTCAAGTTTTATGACTGGGATGCCGAGGATTACAAAACAAGGTGTGAATAACCATGCAAATATACTTGGTACCCTTAATATTTACCCCTTAATCGATGTGTCGGTTAATCACACGCGCTCCACCGATACTATGATAAACATTAAGTTACCAATTGCCTACCTTGTTAAGTCAAGTTAGTGTGCCGGTTAACCACACATGCTCCACTAACCGACTTAAGCAAAGTGCAAAGTGTAATTTCATGGGTTAGCACCAAATTCACATTTTTCCTAAGTAACTAAGATTGGGAATTTATAAAAGTTTAGTTACTTAGTATTTATCATTAATACTTTTAATGAAGGGAGAATTCTAGTCCTTGTCCTACCCGTTCGGCTAACGACCCTCCACCAGTCAAGGAAGCGGTGGGTGAGAGTGGACACCCATTAAACTGCCATTTTATAGGCAGTAACCTTATACCCCCTTATAGACCGGCTTCGTGAATGAGGCCTACTAACGGTAAGACTGACTTGCTCTTATACATATATATATTATTAACTTTTAATATTATAAAGTATAAGGGTTGAATTTTAACTTTTAAAATTCTATGGGCTTAACTTGGAATTAAAGTATTCATAAGGGAAAACTTTTCAAATTCCAAAACCTGAGGGCAAGTTTTGAAACTATTCAATTCCATAACTTATGTGTTTAAATTAGTTTTAATACAAAAAACTCTTCAAGTTCCATAACTTCAGGACAAGTTATGGAAGACTTTAAACTATTAAAAGAATGTAACTTTTCCTTTATTCATAACTTATGAAATATTTATGAGTTTTATGATTCTTAAATGTGACTTTTCATGTAACTTGAGGACAAGTTACAAAAACACATTTTAGAATCAACTCTTAGATTAAAATGGATTGAAAACAACAATTTCACATAACTTTTCTATTAATCTAAGCAACTCATAAGAACAAGATAATTCAATCAAACTTTTTCATGTAATTAGACTAACCATTAAACTAATACAAAACATGAATCTATTGACAATTATCTTTGAAATTGGATTAGAATGAACATTACCACATCAAAAACAGGTTTATAGGTTCAAAAACAGCTTAGGGTAATGATTCTAGTCCAATTCCAGCCTTAAAAGTCGAAAATATGTTGTTAGGGGGTCCTACTCGTCGAGTGTATGAACCTACTCGACGAGTAGGATGAGTTTCCTCATGGACTCGGCGAGTCCATCAGTGGACTCGGCGAGTCCAGTGCCCAGACAGCCCGAAAATCGATTTTTTCAGCATTTTTCAGCACTTTGAATCAAGTATAATTGAAAACAAACCTAGGCTCTGATACCACTGTTGAGTTTTGAGCATTCTAACACTCCTAAGTGTACATGCAACCCTAAATACCTTGGATCTATGTTTTCTCTATTATACATGCAAATATGAATATTCCAAGGTATTACCCTATCTAGCATACAATCTTTGATACTTGGGTAATAAAAACAAGTTTGAAGACATACCTTTTATGTAGCTTGATTCCTTGATGCTTATGAGCCGAGTGCCCCAAGTGTGACACCTCAAATGGTTCACACAACATCAAATACACTTGGAATAACTTAGAGAGAAATGAATCACTTCATGAAATCGGCTAGCCCTCACCATACACAGATAGTTCTCTCATGGTTGCCGATTTTGACAAGAATAAGATGCTTATATAGTTTGTCACAATTAGGGTTACACCATGTAAACCCTAATTGTCATAGCCTTTCATTTCCATGATCCATGGGTACAAAAACACCATGGAGCATCCATGGAGCATCCTATGGGTTTTAGCCCAACTTGATAATCCATGGAGCATTAGCCCACTATACAAGTATGGATGATTTACACAATCAACCCATATATTTAATTAGTCTCCTTTTAATCACTTAACTAATTCCAAATTAATTCTTGATCAATACTAGTTAAATAATCTTATTAATATATTAGAACTTATAATATATTAGTAAACCTTAAGTGTTATTTCTCTCATTTTAGTCTATCCAAATGCATGATGCCATCCAACCCAAATGGACCATGCCAATCGGGTCAAGTACATACCAAATATAGTTATGGAATTAGACACTAATCCAACATCAACAACACTTGAAACACCAGATGAAGATCCAAATGCTTCAACATTTGATGGAGGAGTACAATTTAGTAATACATGACCAAAGCTCCTCATCCAGCCCGTTCAAGTAGTCTTGCATACGATCTGCCCACTGATCATAGTATTCTGGAATGAGCATAGGAATCTTAGTTGAAGATCCTAGTATATGAGAGTAAGAAGTCATTGAATTCAAGTTGAAATTTGCCATGAATGTACGGACAAATTTTCCAGAAAAACTTAAGAGATTTTAAAAGCAAATTGCTGAAACGATCAGAGATTTCAAGTAGAACACTCGATTCAACAAATCAGTTGCAGAATCGAATCACAACTGTAGATCAAGAACAATTTTCACTTCAAAAGGTGAGGAAACTTTTGAATCACAAATTGATTCAAAAACCTTTTGATTCAGAATGAAAATCAGATCGCAAAGATATGATTACTGCTCTGATACGAATTAATGAAGTATTGAATCGAGAAATGTAAAGTAAATCAGAGTAACGAGAATGATGAACACGGAATGTAAATAGAATCTGATTTCAGCTCATATTATGCTTCAAAGTTACAGAGAGAAAAATAGACAAGATTTCATCAAATTTCTTATCTAACTCTAAGCAACACCCCTATTTATAGGAGAACATTAAAGCATACAAAAAAATTACAAAGGACTAAACATGAAGTTTCGACATAAACTGCCTTTGTAAAATAACATTACAATTTCGACATCTTACAACCTAACTTCGACCTTAACACATATGAGAAGTATCTGAATGAATCATCAAATGGAAGTTCTTCATCGAAAGAATCAAATCCTTCTGTTCAAAAATGGTGAGCAATTTTGAAAGAAAAGGTCAGTGAGAAACAAACTAAGAAGAATGAGGCGAAAGTTAAAGTTGACTTTAAACCTTCGAATGATTACATTTCGATACCCTTAAATAATGAACTGGAATTAATTGATAGTGTTAAATCAAAAGTTCGTAATTGAATAATAGGGTCTTCATTTCATCAAGCATTTTGTTCTAATAACAAAGGACCCAAATAGCCTTGGGGACCTAAATTTTTTAAATGATCGTAGGTTTTGAGTGACGAGCAATATGATGATAAATGGTATATCGATAGTGGTTGCTCTCGTCACATGACTGGGAAGAAGGAAAACATGAGAGACTTTCGAAGTCTTGAGAATGCTGGTGTTGTGAAGTTTAGAAATAATAACAAGTGTAAAGTCAAAGGCTATGGAAAGGTGACCAATGGAAATTTTACAGTCAACAGAGTCGCTTATGTCGAAGGTCTTCGACTCAATTTGATCAGCATTTCGCAACTTGTTGTGGGAACTGGCAATCAAGTTGTTTTGGACGAAGAAGGAAGTGTCATATCGAACAAAGAAACAAAAGAAGTTCTTAAATCAAAGCGAAAAGGCGATATGTTTACACTTGACATCAAACCCATTGTTGGTGTTCCTTCTGTTTGTCTACTTTCGAAGGCTTCCTCAGATATCAGCTGGCTGTGGCATCGAAGATTGTCCCATTTGAACTTTAAGAATCTGAACAAATTGGTGGTAAAAGATTTTGTTCGAGGTTTGCCTGTATTAAAATTTGATAATGATACTTTATGTGTAGCTTGTGAACAAGGAAAACATCATAGACAAGGTCATCCTATTGTAATTGATTCGAAGATCGTCAAACCTTTGGAACTTCTCCATATTGCCCTATATAGTCCTTCGACAGTTGAAACACTCAACAAGAAGAAAAAGGTTTGCAAAATCAAGAGTGACGATCGATTTCATCAAACACATCGAATTAAGTTTGAAGAAAAAGGTTTGCAAAATCAAGAGTGATAATGGATCAGAATTCAAGAACAAGATTCTTGATTCGTTTTTGGCTAACAAAGGAATTTCGCACAACTTTTCATCTCCTTACACACCTCAACAGAACGGTGTTGTCGAAAGGAGAAATCGTTCACTTTGCGAAGCTGCAGGAACAATATTTACTTATGCGAATCTTCCACAATATCTCTGGGTTGAAGCTATTTCTACCGCTTGCTTTACTCAAAATCGGTCTTTTATTCATAGAAGAGTTGAGATCACCCCTTATGAAATCATTAACAAAAGGAAAGCAAATGTTAAATTTTTCCATGTTTTTGGTTGCAGGTGCTTCATTATGAATCTAAAGGATAATCTTTCAAAATTTCAGTCCAAGGCTGATGAAGGAATATTCTTAGGCTATTCTCATAATTATGTGGCATACAGGGTGCTTAACAAGCGAACAAGGAAGATCGAAGAAACCTTCAATCTCACATTCGATGATCACTATGTCAAAAGAGTCGAAAAATGTTTTGAACAAAAACCAATCATTAATGAATCAAATGATGAATCTGAAATTATTAATTCGGTAGATTTTGATTATGATTTAATTTTTGGCACTCCTGATAAGGCTATTAATGCTGAAGTTCATGCTGATTATAATCGAATTCCTGAAGCATCGAAACACTCTGAGGATTCGACAGTGATACAACAAAGTGCTGATTTAAACTCAACAACAAATTCTCCTATACATGTAGAAAGTATACCAGTTCAACCCAATGCTCGAGTGGAGGGGGAGCACTTGAGTTCGACTGATGAAGTCGAGGGGGAGAAAAATTCTGAAGTTGAGCAACATTAAGAAATTGCAAATGTTGAGGGGGAGCATCATACAAATGATCCAATTGTTGAGAGGGAGCAAAATGGATCTATACCAATTTCTTCAAATGATGTTTTTCATGATTTGGTTAACAATGTGTCGAATGCAAGAGATGACTTGGACAATGAAGAAGAATTCGAAGATGCACCGTTGGATTTTGATCCAGAATATCCTCCGATGGATAGATGGACTCGAAATCATCCACGTGAACAAATTCTTGGTGATCCACAAGTTGGAGTATTAACGAGGGCTCAGATTCGTGTGAAAAATGAGGTACTCAATACTCACCAGGAATTTTGCATGTTCAGTGTTTTTATATCAAAAATTGAACCAGAGTTAGTAAAGATTGATATGGATGATCTTGATTGGATTGTTGCTATGCAATCTGAATTGGCTGAGTTCGAAAGAAACAAAGTGTGGAGACTTGTTCCAAAACCACAAGATACTTCGATAATTGGCCTTAAATGGATTTATAAAAATAAAACGGATAAAGAAGGTAACATTGTGAGAAATAAGTCTAGGCTAGTTGTTAAAGGATATTCGCAACAAGAAGGAATAGATTATGAAGAAACCTTCGCCCCTGTCGCAAGACTCAAGGCTGTTCGAATCTTTTTAGCATATGCAGCACATAAGGATTTCAACGTATATCACATGGATGTTAAATGTGCTTTTCTCAATGGAGTTCTCGAAAAGACAGTTTATGTTGAACAACCACCAGGTTTTGTCAATACTCAATACCCGGATCATTGTTATATTTTAGACAAAGTTTTTTATGGTCTTAAACAAGCTCCTCGTGCCTGGTATGCTACTCTTACTAATTTCTTAAAATATTCGAAATTTAAACAAGGCTCTGTTGATCCCACTCTCTTACGAAAGAAAGTTGGGAATCATCTTATGCTTGTTCAAATTTATGTTGATGATACTATTTTTGGTTCAACTGATCCTCAGTTATCTATTGAATTTGAAAATATGATGAAAATTCAATTTGAGATGAGCATGATGGGGAAGATAAGTAATTTTCTAGGATTAAATATTCGTCAAAGCAGAGAAGGAGTTTTCATCAATCAAGAGAAGTATACAACAAATCTGCTTGAGAAGTTCGGAATGACGAATAACACAAAGTTGAGAGTACCGATGGCAGTTGGAACAAGACTAAGTCCTTCATTGGAAAAATCAGCTGTTGATCTCACATTTTATCGAAGCATGATAGGTTCGTTACTATACCTCACGGATAGTCGACCTGATATTATGTTTTCTGTGTGCAATTGTGCTAGGTACCAATAAAATCCTAGAGAATCTCATCTTACTGCTGTAAAGAATATTTTATGCTATCTTAAAGGCACAATTTCGTTAGGATTATGGTATCCTTCGAAAACGGGGTTTTTCATTCAAGCATTTTCTGATGCTGATCTTGGTGGGTGTCAACTTGATCGAAAAAGCACAAGTGATGGATGTCAACTTTTAGATGGGAAGTTCGTCACCTGGCAGTCGAAGAAACAGACATGTGTTCTGATTTCCACAGCAGAAGCAGAATATGTTGTTGCTGCAGCTTGTACTTCTCAAATCATATGGATTCAAAGTCAACTGCGTGATTATGCAATCAATATGAAGAAAATTTTGTTGTATTGTGATTCACAAAGCGTCGTACGCATTTGTCACAATCCTGTGCAACATTCGAAAACAAAGCACATTGTTCTTCGTTATCATTTCATAAAAGACCATGTCGAAGATGGAAACATTGAAGTTCATTTTGTAAAAACTACTGATCAGGTTGCTGATATTTTTACAAAACCATTGGACGAAAAATCTTTCGTAAGAATACTAACGGGCTTAGGGATGATCGATGCGAATTTTGTTCCAGGACTGATATCGAAAGAATGACAAGCCAAAATGGAGGACAACTGTCGAGTCAGCGGTTATTGTTCATAGTGAACGCTTCAACATGCTTTGCTTTCAACATCGTGCATCATGGTTTGACAAAATCTTCGCTATTTTTGTCTTTATCTTGTTTTCGCTAATCATTTACATTTCTTTTATTGTTTTCTACTTTTCTTTAAAAATTAAAAACAACAAAAAGATTTTTCAATTTTGTATTGTTTCTTCCAAATTCAAAAATACCAAAAAGATTTTCTTATTTTTGTAATTTTCTTTCAAAAATACAAAAATCCAAAAATATTTTTTTTGTGTTATTTTAATTTTTTTCTCGTGTAGCTATTAGCAAAGAGTTTTGATGCCAAATGATTGCGGCTGCTTTATCGGAAGGTATAATTTCGATACTATATACTAGTTAAGATGTCCCTAGAAGCATGCTGCAGCATGTCGACTTAAGCCTCCATAACTCAATGTGTATCGAAGCCTTAATGGATTTCTCATCACGAGGTTTCCTACCCAATCAAGATATATTCACATTAGTTCCTAAGCTACCTCACTCTTCTCATATGAGTTAAGAGTTAACTGCTTGGTCCAATCATAGCAAAGGTACTTTTGAAACTTCAACCATTCTTTTTCATCCTAAGATTCTTTCACATTCACACACAATGACATATGTTCAAGAGATCTCTGATTTAAACCAATCAGGATTTAGACATATCAAACAACTGTGTTTATGATCTGGATTCTTGAGACCGTGATGAAAGTGAAACCCAACGTTTCGAACCATTCAAGGAATTGACGGGGAACTTTGTTCCAGACTTTAACGAAACATTTGTTTCTGTACAAATTTTTGATACTCCAAATCATATTATTTCATTTCGTGTGATCTTGATCAAATGTTCGAAACCCACGACATTTGTTACCCAACAAGATACAGGTATAATTTTGTTTTGTGGAATATGATTTTAGTGTGAGTATCAATCTGAATCTTCATTACTTGATAATTTTTTCCAAATATTACTTGTCCCTGACTACACTGGTCAAACAGGTAATTTCGTTTACAATTTGTCACTCTTATGTTTAGATGTGATTTGTAACGAAATTTTTAGCCACCCACGAATCCTGATAAAAGAAGCCCTTCAATACTTCTCTATAAGTATTCGATTGTAATTCACGGGAAACCACACAAGCAGTTCGACATCTCTCTTGATGTTGAATGAAGTGATCTTTGCCCGGGATCTTACTGCTTTATGTTGATTTTTAATTGACATCACAGATCCAAATTTTATTACATTTGCTTCTTATCTATTTCTTTGGCACACTTGCACTTACGAAATCCTTGAGCTTCTAAGTAATACCAACTCAGGCTGATGATTTCGAAAGTCTGGTAAATGACTTCGCTTCTCAAACCCAAAAGCAAAAGAGCCTAACCTCCATGTCGAAGGGTTCTGACAGTTCTAATTCTCTTGGGCAAGTTAACAGGTTGTATGATGTGACGTTCTGAGTTCCTGTCCGGTTTTCAAGGAAAAAGTGCTAATCACTTTTTCAGACGTGGCTAATTTTCCGGCGACTGGTACGATTTTCAAGGAACCACGTCAGCTGCATTTAATGCCACAAACCGCTTCAAATTCAAATTCAGCTTACGTATAAAAAGGGGTTTTGGTGTTCATTCCAACTTTACGCATTTAGAAAATCCCCAAATCAAAAGAAATCTCTGTCTTCTTCATCGATTCTTAAAACCCTAACCATGGCCGCACCAAATGTCAATGGTGATCCATCACAAACTACTGAAGATATCACATCGCAACCGCTGATTAAGATTCAAAGCACAAACTTTCAAGTTCAAGGCAATGTCTCTGTTTATCCAGAAGAATTGAAGATGCTAATCGTTGCTCTTCAAAATTCTGTATTATCCAAGGCGATGTTTAATTCTTTTACAGTACTAGTTTCTTGGTTATCTCTTGATGGTTCTACGGCTACTTACAGCATGACGATGAACATTGTGACTTTTCAACTGATGAATGACAAGAAGCTTAGATTGTCGAAGAAGAATTTTGCTCAGATTCTCGGTATTCCTAATATTGAACCCTTCTACAAGGTAACGAATGAAAAAATCATTCATATGTTCAACGAGATGGGTTATCAACCTACTCTTACCAAAATCAATGAATTAAGAAGTCTGGATTACTGTGTATATGGAAATTTTCCTTTGGGATATTCCTTCGTTGTTTAACTGGAAGAACAGTGGGGTTAGATAAAGGTTGTTTGGAGGTTTATGCAATGGTGGCAGGATTATACTATGATTTATTAGTGGATTATGCAACTCAACTCTGGAATGAGTTTATGAAAAGTGTGGGGAAAATGAATGCAGTGGATGGGATTTCGTGTGCTCGTTATTGGAGCTTAATTTTACAATTTGCTTATGAGAAGGAAGGTATTTTGGTTCCAGAAAACGATGCAACTGCTGAATTTTCGATGTTTCATCATCCTAAAATAGTTGAAGATGATGAGGAGGTTTTTCTAACTGTTGCAAGAATTCCATATGCAATGCTTCGCAAGGTTGATCCATCTCACCCTGTATTGGTGAGTTATTTGAAAACAATTAATCCTGATATCGAAACTGGTGTTTTGTTACCTAAAAACACTAGTCCATCAAAGAAGAAGAAGGGGTCGAAGAAAGATACAAAGGAAAGTCCATCAAAACCACAACCTGAGAAAGTCGAAAAGGTTGTTAAGTCTACTCCAAAGAAGAAAGTGCAAACTGAGCCACCTCCGATTGTTGTTCCTAAACCAGTTTCGAAACCTCTTATTACAGAAGTTTCTCAGCCTGAAACTGAAGTTTTACCTTCGAAATCTGGGAATTTGAAGAGATTGAAGAAAATGGCCCATAGACCACCTCATTCACCTGAGAGGTCAGGTAGTTTTTCTCCAAAGTTTACTCGTAAACATCAAGTCACTTAACAAGGTGTTATAATTCGTGATGTTCCACCTCCTCCATCACCTGCTTCGAAGAAGAGATTTGCGAAGGATATGGCCAAGAAGATTTCCAAGAAGAGAAGAAAGTTGATTATCGAAGATTCTCAGGAAGATGTTGTTATTCCAGAATCACCGCTTCATGATACTAATATTCCATCACCACAGAGGGATTCTCCAATCAAGTCGAACTTCGAGGAGATTCGAAATTCTGGTGGCCCTGTGAAAGCATCTACTGTGGACACAACCACTAATCTTGGTGATCCTTCGAAGGTATCAACTCCAGAGAATACAACAGTTGTACCACCTGAGGCTTCGCATAACGAAGATCTTATCAATCAATATCAAGGTAATCCTGATTTTATTATTTCATCATCCTTCGAAACCTCCACAGTTGATACTTCAACTTCTCTACCACCATTTATCACCACTGTTTCTACTTCTACCCATTCACCCACTTTCGATAACATCATTAACCAACCCATTACATCTCTGTTTTCTTCTCAATCCACTGACCCCCCCCCCACTTGTTCAAGAAGATGAGCAAAATGATGATGATGAGTTTGATGGTACTTATGTTGATATTGAGTTTGATCCTGAAGAAAAGAACATTCCGGATAATATGTTGCTGATAGGGAAACAATTCAAAATTTTCAACAGAAAACTCAATTTTCTATTACAACTTCAGGCTGATGGAGGGGGAAAACATTCTGTTTCGAGTCTCGAGGTTGATGTGTTGCTAAAACGAAAAGAGAATCGAATTCAAGAGGCAATTGATCATGTTGATAAAAATAATGAGCAAAGGGTCAAGGCACAATCTTCTTCGTTTACTTCTGACTTGAAAGGAATAAAGGATGCTGCAAGGGAAAGGCATGTTCTTTTTATTCAAGATGTGAAGAAGGTTCGAGAAGATGTGAATCTTAAAATTCAAGAACTTCGTGAGGATCTGGGAAAGGAAGTTGCATAATTAGAACATAATTATTCATCTCTTCACAAGAAGGTTGATATAATTACTTATGTTGTAACAAAATTTGTTACTTTGTATGAAGCTCTTGCTCTGAAAGTTGAGAAGATGGTTGATGCTGATGTTCAAAGTTTTGCGAAAATTGATAAATTGTTGATAGAGTTAAAGGGATTGGTGTTGAAATCAAGCTTTATTTCATCTTCGTTGATCACTCCTGAACTTCTTTCTGATAACTTTTCACTGCTGGAATCGACAATTCAGAAGGAGTTAGCACCACTCGCGAAATTGATCAACATGATGCCAACGGATGCCCCACCTGTTTCCACAGGGGTGCAAGGTGGAGAAAAGGGAAGTGTTGGCGGTGGATCAAAGTTTGGTATTGGTGGAAGTGCATCAAAGAAAAATGAAGAGGATGCGAAGGTTGTTGGAAAGGTATCTTCTACTCAACTTCCAACTTCTCTTATTAATGTGTCTACAATTTCGAATTCTACAACAACAAGAACAAAGCCGATAACAAAAGGAGTCGTAATTGGTTCTACTGGTGGAGGGTCCAGTTCTTCAAAACCACCTCCTACCACGTAACAGATAGAAACAAAGGAAAAGGAATTCTTCATGAGCTCACAGCTGAAGAAAAGAAAGCTGCATTGGAGCAAGAAATGGAAAAACAAAGGCAGATTCAGAACATCCTTCGAAAGAGATCCAATGATCCACCATGTCTTAACAAAGGTGACCCTTCAAAACATTACAATTACGAGTATATCGAAGCCAATGTTGTTTCTGGTGAGATGCATTATTTCAGCAAGACACCCAAGAAGAGTTATGACATTGAAAACACTGACTTTAATCAACTGGATTTTCGGATCAGTCCAATGATGTTTCTTGATGAACAATTTGAACTCGCCAATCAGTACAAGGATAAAATTGAATTCAAACGCATGAAGTTTTGATTCCATGCAGTTCTGGGGAAAAGTGAGGAGGAAATCTGGTCGTTAGTCAAAATAGTTCGAGTTCTCAATGTATCCAAAGAAGTTTTGTTCGAGGGTATGTTGCAGAATTATCGATTCTATGCAGTCCGAGCAAACACTGTCACTTTCGACTTCACGGTTGCTGACTTTTTGTTGATGAATATTTATGATATGCTGATTGTTGCAAAGATTTTGAAGTCAGTTGATGTGTAGAAACTGCAAGTAACTAACAAAGAAGATTTTATGATTGGGTTCGCACATCTGAAGGTATTCATTGATGGCTACTACGGGGCTTTAGCTTTCACTGATATCGAGTTAGCTACTACATTGGGAAAACAAGTTTTTGTTCCCAAGTCAATGTTGAAGAATCAAGCCATGCTGAAAGATTATGAAGATGGGGAGATTTGTTTGAAACCCTTGGGGATTGTGTTTGTAAGCAAGAACAAGAAGGGAAACACTACAAAATTTCTTTTTCAGGTGTGTGATATCGAAAAGTATACTTCATCTCATTACACGAACCTCTTAGTTCGTATGAATAGTTGTGCTAAGAATAATGACAAGGAGAAAGTTGAAATTCAGAATATTGTCAATTGGTAGGTACACAGAGATTCGAAGGGTTTTGCATCAAGCAGCTCAAATGTTTACAATTTAGATTCGACACTTCTCACAAAGGGGGAGAAATTTGGGGTTCGAAGAATATTGTGAGATGTCGAATATATCTTTGTTGTTTGTAATGTTGAAAGTTTGCTTGTAATTTTATTATACGGACACCTTAGTTTCGAAGCTTGTAATGTGGAACGTCCTTATATTTTTTGTGCTTTCAGTATCCCTATAAATATGGGGTGGATACACCTAGAGGTTAAGAACTTTTTCTCTCGATAGTACTCATTTTCTCTAATCCTCTTGTATTCACTGATCAAGCAATACAACGAGCCAACCATATATTATTTAGATTGTGTGTTCTAAATTTGTTCTTAATCTGATTTCGTTTTTATACTCGATTCAATCGTCATTACAAGATTGGGCCATGTTTGGGCCTTGGCTTGCCAAGTAGAATTTGGGCCTTCATAGTAGTTGAATTTGGACTTGGTCTTGGGCCAAGTTAGATAGAGGGTAAAAAGGTCTTTTGCCCTGATGATGGGCCCAACTAACTAGACTGATGGTTATGGATTGGGATTCAATTAATAATTGGATTTTATTGGTATTGCTAGCACGGGGATTTGTCGGACCAGCAGGCAGAGATTCATTTGAGTGATTCAGCAGTTTGAGGTGAGTTTCATCACTGTGTTTAGCGGGTCGAATGCACCAATGTCGGCCCATTGTTTATTATGTTAGGGTGCTAAATGTTTGTGTGACTCTTGCATGTGTCATATGATGGTATGCTTACCAGGCAAGGCTCGATACCGGGGGACTCGAGGACTGTATTGTATGCTATTATCTTTGTGATTATCGCATGTGTTCATATGATTATATGTTTATATGTTTATATGTGTACCGGACAGGGCCCAATTGCCAGGCTGGGCTTGAAGACTGGCAGGTCTGTATACCGAGCGTGGCTCGATGTTGGGCGGGGGCCCAGTATGTGTTTATTATGTATGGTATGTGGTAGTTTGGGAAACTCACAAAGCTTTGTGCTTACGATTTTCAGTTTATGTTTCAGGTACTTCTAGTTCGAAAGGGAAGAGCCCGGGATGATTGTAGAGCACACATTACCTTATTCCGGATTTTGTGATTTACTCTAATATTTTATGATGTATTGATACACTTTTGAACCATCTGGTTTTATGATGATGTTTTGGACTACTATTTTATTAATTTCAAAAACGAAATTTTTTTGGGTTATATGTTTGAGACGTTACAAATTGGTATCAAAGCCTTAGTTTGAGGGATGTAGACGTACTCTTGGGTATGTATGAACTCAAACTGAGGGTTTGGTAAATTTTTTCAAAAAGGAAATGTTTTATAAAAAGAATTTCTCATAAAAGGAAAGGGTGAGGTGCGTGCAATCGACTGAGCTCAAGTAAGTTTTCCCAAAATACCCATACATGATATGCCTTGATTTATCTATGAATCGCATGCTAGTTAGGGCTAAGGATCTGCTCAGGATTTTCATGATAGAATGCTAGGAGAGATGCCTATGTATGCCTTCTATATGATCTTGTAGACTTGGATGCTAGTACTGATCAGTCGGTGATAGGATGGCCTGATTAGGTTAAGCTTGATTCCGATTACTTGATGTCGAATGTTGCTTACTTTGTGCTTTTTAGGCATTCTCACTAACATCAGTTAACTAGTAAGAGAATATGTTAAGTTACGTATTACTAAGACTAGATAATTTTAGAAGGTTAGGTTTTAACTCTATTGCGCAGCTCTTGTCTGAGTCCAACCGTTGTAAACTGAGACCTTTCATTTAAAGAATTATCTGTTGTATGTGGTATGTAATTGTATTCGTGAGCTAGTTAGAGGGTGCTGGTAGGAGTTCCTTCTGTAGCTGATGGTGGACAGTGGCGTGGTGGTTGCCCTAGGAAAACCTAGGAAGAGATTTAGTGTCGGGAGCCTTATCTTGATGAGGATTTATTTGTATGAATAAGGAGTGACTTGGAGAATTCAAGGGAATCCTTGAGGAAAGTACGGATAGATGTGGAAGGTAGTATGGGCCCGTACTACTGGAAGTAGAGGATCCGTACTCGAGTCAAGGAGAGCTGCGATGAAACCAGGAAGCTTGTAGATATGAGATTCCTCGATATATATTTTGATTTGTATTCTAATGGTTTATATCGTCTATTTTCAGTATGGTGACTCTTTGAGGCAGACCGGTTGGTAGTTCTGGTTCTGGTGAGGGCTCAGGCTCAGGCTCTGGAGTCGGGCAGTTGGATGATAAGATGCAGGAATTTATTTCGTCTGAGATTACCCGCACCATTCTTGAGTAGCCTCCTGTGATCTTTGGTACGATCAAGGAGGGTATCATGGAGGTGTTGGAGGAGCGCTTGGGCTCTTTCCGTTCTGAGATGGTGGCCTTGATAGGGTTGTGTTCATTGACCTTCAGGGAGTTCCGAGCATGTGGGGCTCCAGACTACTACGGGGAGAAGGACCCGATAGTGAGCAGGTGATGGTTAGCAGATGTCACTAACGCATTCCACACCAGCAGTTTTATCAGGGGGGGGGCTTCCTGTCTTCTAAAAGACAGAGCTCGAGACTGGTGGGAGGAGGTAGGACACGCCTTGGGAGGCAAGGCGATTGAGTCCATGTCATGGGATGATTTTGTGACTAGATTCAGGGTTGAGTTTGCACCAGTGATAGAGGTGCAACAGTTGGCACGAGAGTTTTAGGATCTCCGCCAGACTAAAGAGACGGTGGATGAGATCACCGTGATGTTTCATGAGAGGGCGCTTTTGGTTCCGCAGTATGTGGCCGACGAGGAGATGAAGAAGTCGAGGTACCATGAGATGCTGACGAGTGGTATTTGGTAGTTTGTGAGCCGATCCAGTTGCAAGACACTAAAGGATATGATAGCGAGGGAGAGAGAGAGAGAGAGAGAGAGAGAGAGAGAGAGAGAGAGAGAGATTGATATTGAGATGGAGAGGAAGAGGGATCCGGATAAGGCTCAGGTTTCAGGGGGTCGGTAAAGAGGCCTAAGGTTCAAGATTTTAGATCGAGAGGCTAGTAGGGCTGGAGACACTGTGGTAAGTGTGCCAAGACGCACGAGGGATTGTGTAGGGTGGGTTGTTCGGTCTGCTTCAAGTGCGGACGGACAGGTCATTTTTGCAGGGACTTTATTGCTACCACCATCACCCTAGGATCTGATCTGATTTGCTTTCATTGCAATCAGAGGGGCCACAAAAGGCCTATTGTCCGAGTTTGACTGCAGCAGGGTCGGTGTCAGCAGCCACTCCTACGACTCTACGGATCACCAACGGCCGCCAGGGCAAGGAGGATACACCGATGGTGAAGAGCAGGGCTTTGTAGTTGACGGCTGAGGAGGCTCGCACGGCACCAGATGTGGTGACAGGTATGTATCTTCTCATTATCTCTTTATTTATGTCGATTTCCCTGCTTATATTAATGTGTTTTATTTTTAGGATCGTTCCTCGTGAGCGATATTTCTGCTTTGGTATTGTTTGATTCGGGTTCTACCCGATCATTTGTATCGCTTGTGCTTAGCAAGAGTTTGTTGGAGCTCCGAGGGAGCTGGATTGTCTTTAGACGTCTAGATAACGGATGATCGATCTGTCTGGGTAGCGAGGGTTCATCAGGGTTGTATTCTTTAGATGTTCAGCGAGCATTATCCGATTGATTTGGTTCCCATTCCTTTACACGGGAACAAGGTTATCGTGGGTATGGATAGGTTGAGCCCTAATGGGGTGGTGATCGATTGTGAGCACCAGTTAGTTCAGATTCAAAACCCAAGTGGGGGAGCCTAAGTGGTTCAGGGAGATAGAGCTCAGCGTGGGCCGATTTTGTGTTCAACAACGAGGGCCAGACGCTATATTCACCAGGATTGTTCTGGATTCGTCGCCTATGTTATGGATACCCAGGATAAGGGTAAGGCGACTGTGGATGATGTGCCGATTGTGCGGGAGTATCCGAATGTGTTTCCGGAGGATTTTTCTGGGGTGCCTCCGGAGAGGCAAGTTGAGTTCAGGATTGATCTGGTTCCAAGTGCGGCTCCGATAGCCAAAACACCATATCGGTTGGCTCCTTCTAAGATGCAGGAGTTTCCCACACAACTACACGAGCTGTTAGACTAAGGATTCATTTGACCAAGCAGTTCGCCATGGGGAGCACCGATCTTGTTTGTGAAGAAGAAGGATGGGTATCATCATATATGCATTGACTACCGGAGCTGAAAAAGGTAACGGTGAAGAACCGTTATACGCTCCCGAGGATTAATGATTTGTTCGACCAGCTTCAAGGTGTATCTTGGTTTTCCAAGACTAATTTGCATTCGGGTTATCATCAGATGAGGGTTAGAAAGGAGGATGTTCAGAAGACGGCCTTCCGGACTCGCTATGGTCATTACGAGTTCGTGGTAATGTCCTTCGGCTCACCAATGCTCCAACCGCGTTCATGGACCTCATGAACCGCGTATGCAGGCCGATGCTGGATCAGTCTGTGATTGTATTCATTGATGATATCATGGTCTATTCCAAGACCCAGGAGCAGCACGATGAGCACTTGAGGGAGGTACTGGAGACTTTGAGGAGGGAGTGACTTTGTGCGAATTTATCCAAGTGTGATTTTTGGTTGCGCGAGGTGCAATTTCTGGGGCACCTTGTCAACCAGTTCTGGTTGATCCGGCCAAGGTCGAGGCCATGATGAGGTGGGAGGTTCCGAGGTCTCCATCTGAGATTCCGAGTTTCCTTGGTTTAGCATGTTACTATCATAGATTCATCCATGATTTCTCCAAGATAGTTGTTTCTTTGACTCGGTTGACGAAGAAAATAGTCACATTTTGTTGGGGGCCTGAGCACCAGGCAGCTTTTGAGACCCTAAGGCAGAGATTATGCGAGGCGTCGATTTTGACCCTGCCGGAGGGTGTTAAGGATTTTCTGGTTTATTTTGATGCTTCTATCACGGGTTTGGGGGAATTTTTGATGGAGAGGGGTCATGTGATCGCTTATGCTTCGAGGCAGCTGAAGCCTCATCAGGCAAACTATCTGATGGATGATTTGGAGTCGGGGGATGTGGTTTTCACCCTCAATATTTGGTGACACTACCTCTATGGGGTCCGCTATACTATTTACACAGATCGCAAGAGGCTGAGGTATCTGATGGATCAGCCAAATCTGAATATGAGGCAGCACCGATGGTTGGACGTGGTGAAAGATTATGATTTTGAGATCCTTTACCATCCGGGGAAGGCCAATATGGTGGCCAATGCTCCCAGCCACAAGGACGTCGTGGTTCCGATCAGAGATATTTGTTTGAGGATGACCGTGATTACATCGTTGTTGGAGCGGATTCATGAGGCTCAGATCAAGGCTATGAAGGAGAGCACCAGAAAAGTGAGCGCATTGTGGTCCAGGTGGCTTCCTTTGATTATGATAGTTGAGGGTTTTTGACTCTTCATTGGAGGGTATGGGTTCCGTATTGGGGAGATGTGATGGAGGAGGTGCACAAATCGAGATTCTCCATTCATCTGAGGGCGATAAAGGTGTATCGATATCTTCATATTGATTATTGGTGGCCTTGCACGAAGCGGGATATAGCCTGGTACATGGAGCGGTGCTTGACTTGTAGGAAAGTCAAAGGCCGAGAATAAATGACCTCATGGAAAGATGCAACCATTGGATATTCTCATTTGGAAATGGGAGGATATTACCATGGATTTCATTACAAAGTTGCCTCGAACTGGGCGCGCAGTGGATTCGACTTGGGTCATCATGGATCGGTTGACCAAGAGCGCGCATTCCATCTCGATTCAGGAGAGCATTTCTGCAGAGAAGTTAGTTGAGGTATACATCAGGGAGGTTCTAGCACGGCGTGGGGTGCCAGTTTCTGTGGTTTCAGACTGGGATGTCCAGTTTACTTCCAGGTTTTGGAAGAGGTTCGATGACGAGTTGGGTACTTGTCTGCATTTCAGCATGACCTTTCATCGGCAGACTGACAGTCAGAGCAACCAGACCATTCAGACTTTAGAGGATATGCTTCGGGCGTGTATTTTGGACTTCGGTGGGATTTGGGATATGTATCTTCCATTAGCAGAATTTTCGTATAATAACAGCTATCACGCCAACATCGATTGACCTCCTCTTGAGATGCTCTATGTGAGGAAATGCAGGACCCTGATTTGTTGGGGTGAGGTCGGTTAGCGGGTTATGGGTAGTACCGAGGTGGTACTTAAGACTACCGAGTTGATCCAGCAGGTTCGGAGTAGACTCCAGACAGCTCATAGTCGGTAGAAGAGTTATGCTGACAAGTTTCTTTCAGATCTAGAGTTCCAGGTGGGGGATATGGTTCTCCTAAAGGTGTCACCAGGGAAAGGTGTCATTCGGTTCAGAAAGAGGGGCAAGCAGGGCCCCGGTACATCGGTCCTTTCATGGTTTTGGCCCCGGTGGGCCAGGTTTCATAACGTTTGGATCTTCCAAATAAGCTCAGTTAGATCCATAGCACGTTCCATGTCTCTCAGCTGCATGAGTGTTTAGTGGATGATTATGTAGCGATTCCATTGTAGGATATTTAGGTGGATGACCGCCTGAATTATATTGAGAGACTGGTGGCGATTCTTAACCGAAAGACGAAAACCTTGAGGAACAAGGTTGTTGAGTTGGTGAAAGTCCACTAGCAACATTGCAAGGGTTCATAATGGACGTGGGAGCCGAAAGATGAGATGAGGGAGCACTATCCGGAGTTATTTGGAGCAGCAGACTTCGAGGATGAAGTCTGATTCAAGTGGAGGGGAATTGTAACAATCAAGTTTGGTAAGTTTTGCATTTAACCCTCTTTATCAAAAAACATTGCATTTTGGTCCTTTAGCTAATACGCGGGGCGTATTAGGTGGTACGTTTTGCATACTAGCCCAATGCCTTGGTCACGGGACTTAACCACGTACGCGGGGCGTATGTAGAGTACGCATGGCGTACGTGAGTTTGAGCCAAACCCTAATTTTTAGGGTTTTCACCCTATTTAAACCTTATGATAGCCTCATTTGTGAAAGAACCCCTTTCTATACTTTCATATTTCTGAAAGACCCAAACTTTCATACTTGACAATATAGTTATTCCAAAACATGCTACATACATATTTATAAAATAATATTTTTACATTGATAAAGTCATTACAAAAGATTGGACTATGTTTTAAAATTTTACATGACTACCCAGGATATTGTAAATCTATACAAACCTAAACCAAAATACAAAAAAAATAGTATTACAAGTATTCTAAGTCTTCCGACTATACTGGGTGCTTATTGCTTGCATTATGTTAAAACAATGGGAGGGGTAAGCGATAACGCTTAGTGAGTTCAATAATAGATACAATATAACGTTATGCCATATATATACCAATATGGCAGAAGCAAATAGGAGCAAGGAACAACAAAGGCATAATGTGATAAGTTTTCCCTAACAAATATTGATTTGATTCAAAGATATACAATCATTGAGACATAACAATTTCCATACTTGATAAACATCAATAACGCTTCGGCCCAAATGGCACTGAAGACAAGCAATTTCTGATTAACATTAAGGTAGATTTCAGGTTTTCACGCCCTGTCCAACCTTCTGCCAATGCCATAGAATAGAGTCATTCACTTACTGGGGGACATGCTCTACATGGCCAGAGGCTACATACCAGTACCACTGTGAATCTGAGTTCTTAAACTGATCACATGGTCAAAGGTATAGCTTTGCTATCATAAATAGCAGAAATAAAAATAACACGGGAAAATACTCAGGAATATTATTCTACCGAAGCCAAAGTGATGCCTATGTCATACACTTCATGGTCAACGGTTCATACCAATACCCAAGTGATGCCTATGTCATACACTTCAAGTCAGAGGTACAGCCTTGCTATAAAAATAGTGGATACAACAACTCGAGATGATAACATGGAAAAGCACATAGCACATATAACACATAACATACATATGTTTCTACATATTAAACTCACCGTGAATTAACCGGGGGTCAAAATAATAATTTGGGCAGCACTTCGGCTCTAAATATGACTTTCGTCGTTGAAAACCGGGCTCTGCGAAAGTAGAGCTTCGAAACCGAAAAGATAAATTTTTTGGGCTTCTCGGGAATCTCGGGGCGCGTTTCGGGCTTTGGAATAAGTATCGGGGCTTCGGGGGAAGTTAGAATGAAAGTAAATGTTGAAAAGGGGTGAAAAAGGCCAAAATTCAAACTCTTAACCGGGAGGTCTCGCACCCCTTATATAGGTGCGAGCCTCGGATCCGAAGCGAGGAGAGGGGGGCATTTGTGCGAGGCTCGGAAAACGCGGCAGCAGGGCAAAGCTTCGGCCGGAGAGCTGGCTGCTTCGGATTGGGCCTCCTCCTCGGTCGAATCAGGAGCTTACACGAGGGTCAGATCACGTGGGAGCATGCTAGGATCACGTGGCTTCCTTCGGACACCTATGAGACACACGTCGCTTCTCGGACCTGCCACTCAGCAGCTTCGGACACGTGGCCAGCTCCGAGCGAGGGTGACGTGGCAATCACTATTCATGCGATTTTTCTCGAAAATTGTGCCAAATCTTGTAAAATCCATAACTTTCTCATACAAGCTCCGTTTTTTACGTTCTTTATATTCACGTGTAGAGAAAATTATGCTCTACAACTTTCGTTTAGACTTCGTCGGAAAATTTTGACTTTATTTTTATATTATTATTTTTAACAGACCGGAACTGGTAAATCCGTTAAAAATTCATAACTTCTTCATCCGACGTCCGTTTTCGTCAGACTTTTTACCGTTGTAATACTAATGACGAGACCTTCGATTCTTGTTTAGGTCGTGTCGGCTTCAATCGATCTAAAATTCGAGTTTTTAGCTGTCTACTACTAAGCTGAAACTTGTAAAAATCATAACTTCCTCATACGAAGTCAGATTTTGGCGTTCTTTTTATCGAACTTCTCGGTTTAACGAATACTATGACTTTCATTTAGATCACTAAGGATAAAAAGTAGTTTATCAAAAACTCACTTTTTACGTCATTCGGCACCGTGCCGGTTTTATCGCGGATCTTCGATTGGTCATAACTTCTTCGTTATAACTCGGATTTCGACGAGGTTTTCGCCTACGTGTTTCTAACGAGATTATCTACAACTTTCAACAATAAAATTTTACCTATTTCAAGTTTTATATTTTCACTAAATTTCACTATTTAGCTTTTAATTGGAATCTCATAAGACTTCCAATAATTTATGAGTGATTCTAAACATAGTTTTACCTTATTTCTAGTAAAAACTATCTATTAGAACTCAATACTCAATATCACATAATATTTCATAATATTATTTATATAAAACACGATCTCAAAACGTGTATGTTACAAATACCTCCTCCTTTTGAGAAGTTCGTCCCCGAAATTACATCGATTAAAATAAATGGGGGTATTTTGCTCTTATCTCATTCTTATTTTCCCAAGTATAGTTCGGGCCTCGATGGTGTTTCCACTTGACCAGCACCAACTCTACTTCTTTATTACGTAGCTTAGTCGTTCTTTCGTTTACAATCTCTTTTGGCTCTTCTACATAAGTTAACTTATTATCCAGTTTCACCTCGGATAATGGAACTGCCTCATCATAGATGCTCAAGCATTTGTGCAGATAACTCACATGGAAGACATCATGAATACCTGCCAAATCTTCAGGCAATTCCAAGCGGTATGCTTGTTTACCAATCCTCTGGAGGATTTTGAAACGACCAACAAATCTAGGACTTAGTTTTCCTTTCTTTCCAAATCGCATAAGACCTTTCCATGGGGATACCTTCAACATTACGAAATCCCCCACCTGGAATTCTATTGGTCGCCTCCTCCTTTCCGTATAGGACTTTTTTCAATCTTGGGCGGCTTTCATTCTTTCTCGTACAATTTGAATCTTGTCGGTGGTGTCTTGAATCATTTCAGGGCCTCCAAGGATTTTATGTCCTATTTCACGCCAACATAATGGAGTACGACACTTGCGACCATATAATGCCTCATATGGTGGCATTTTAATTGAAGCGTGGTAACTGTTATTATACGAGAATTCGACAAGAGGTAAGTATTTATCCCAGTTACCACCGAACTCCAAGACACATGCACGAAGCATATCTTCTACAGTTTGGATTGTTCTCTCCGTCTGACCATCTGTCTGGGGATGATAGGTTGTGCTGAGAGCAACTCGAGATCCCAATTCACGTTGCATACTCGCCCAAAAGTGAGAAGTGAAGCGAGTATCACGATCGGAAACGATCTTTAGTGGCACACCATGTCTTGCAACAATTTCATCCAAGTATACTTGTGCGTATTTCTCCATTGGAGCCGTTTCACGCATGGCAAGAAAATGAGCGCTTTTAGTCAGGCGGTCGACGATTACCCAAATGCTATCATGCTGTCTAGCAGTCTTTGGCAATTTGGTAATAAAATCCATGGACAGTTCTTCCCATTTCCATACAGGTACACTAAGGCTTTCTGGGGTTCCGTAAGGCTTTTGGTGCTCTGTTTTGACTTGTAAACATACTAAGCATTCCTGTACATATCTTCCAATGTCTCTCTTTATTCCAGGCCACCAATAATCAGCTCTTACATCATAGTACATTTTACTTGTACCAGGATGTATTGACAGTTTAGACTTATGGGCTTCATCTAAAATCTTCTTTCGTAATCCACCAATTTTCGGAATCCATAGCCGATTCTTGAATACCTTCAGTCCTCTTGGATCATCAAGTAAAACATCGGTGTAATGTACCATCCCTTCTTTCTTCACATTTTTTGGCTTTAGGGCCTCTACTTGCCATTTCTCTAGTTCATCTAGAATAGTGAACTTTACTGTGGTGTGAGTAATAGCATAACACATACTATTACGATAAACCTTTCTGCTAAGTGCATCGGCAACTACATTAGCTTTTCCAGGATGATATAGGATTTCACAGTCATAGTCTTTGATCAGCTCCATGGCTCGTTGTTGTCTCATATTCAGAGTTTGCTGACTGAATATATACTTGAGACTCTTGTGGTCGGTATACAATTGGCATTTTGTACCAAAGAGGTAATGTCTCCAAAGTTTTAGGGCAAACACCACTGCAGCGAGTTCGAGATCATGAGTGGGATAATTCTTTTCATAATCTTTCAGTTGTCTTGAGGCATAGGCTATCACTTTACCACGTTGCATCAACACACAACCGAGTCCTAATCTTGAAGCATCGCTATATACAGAGAAATCATCATCACCTTCTGGAAGTGATAAGATTGGAGCATGGGTCAAAAGATCCTTTAGAGTTGAGAAAGCTTTTTCTTGGGCTTCATCCCATTCGAACTTCACTTCCTTTCGTGTAAGACTCGTGAGAGGTACGGCTATACGAGAAAAGTCCTTAATAAATCTCCGGTAATATCCCGCGAGACCGAAGAAACTACGCATTTCGGAAGCATTACGAGGCACTTCCCAATTTTGAATAGCTTCAATTTTAGTAGGATCTACGGATACACCGTCACTAGAAATAACATGGCCGAGAAATTAAACTTGGCGAAGCCAAAATTCACATTTCGAGAATTTAGCATAAAGTTTCTCCTTTCGAAGAAGTTCTAATACCGCACGAATATGAATGGCATGATCAGCTTCAGATTTGGAATAGATTAGAATATCATCAATGAATACGATGACAGATTTATCGAGCATTGGGCGGCATACCCGATTCATCATATCCATGAATACAGCAGGAGCATTCGTTATACCAAACGGCATAACAAGGAATTCGTAATGCCCATATCGAGTACGAAAAGCTGTCTTCGGTACATCCTGCTCGTGAACTTTCAACTGATGATAGCCAGATCTTAGATCAATCTTTGAGAAATAGCTAACACCCTGAAGTTGATCAAATAAATCGTCAATGCGAGGTAGTGGGTATTTGTTCTTGATAGTCACCTTATTCATCTCACGATAATCAATGCACATCCGCATCGATCCGTCCTTCTTCTTGACAAACAATACCGGAGCACCCCAGGGAGAGGTACTTGGTCGGATAAAGCCTTTGTCAAGTAATTCCTGCAGTTGGATCATCATTTCTTTCATCTCAGCTGGCGCAAGACGATAAGGAGTCTTAGCAATCGGAGCAGCACCAGGCACAAGATCAATTCAGATTTCTACTTGCTTGTCCTGAGGAAGTCCAGGCAATTCTTCGGGAAAAACATCTGGATATTCCTTAGCAATGGGAACATCATTCACCATTTTCTTATCTTCTTTCGAGACATCGACTGTGTAGGCCAGATAGATAGAACACCCTTTCGATATGAATTTACGGGCTTTGAGGAAAGATATTATTTTTAAGGTTCCTTGTTCACCATAGACATAGATAGGATTCTCCCCTTCAATGGGAATACGCACTATCTTTTCATAACACAAAAGGTCTGCGTGGTTCTTTGACAACCAATCCATGCCGAGAATAATGTCAAGGTTGGGCAAGGAGATAGGAATTAGAATAGCAAGAAAATTGTAGCCTTCAATTTCTATAACACAATTCCTATAGACTTTATCGGCAAGTAATGATATACTTCCAGCAGTCTCTACGTGAAAAGGTTGCGCAAGTGCATAGCAAGCAATTTGAAAAGAATGCGCAAATTCATAAGACACAAAAGAATCTGAGGCACCAGAATCAAATAAGATGTGAGCTGGTCTAGAGTTAACAAGAAATGTACATGTCACAACATTCGGGTCCTCGCGTGCCTCTTCTGTGGTGATCTGGAATGCACGACCCTTAGCTTTTGGAACCTCCTCCTTTTTAGTTGAAGTACCCCTTGATTGTTGAACAGGAGCTCGACTTTTCGCCGGTTGTTGAACAGAAGCTTGACTTCCCGTCATCTGACTAGTAAGAGTGGGGCAAAATTGCTTCTTGTGGCAGTAATACCACATACAAAATAAGTAACATCCTTTCTTGGGCAAGCTGGCTTAATATGACCCTTTTCTCCACATCCAAAACAGACAATAGATTCCTTGTCTATTTTTCATGGGCCCGGATGATTCCTACCACAAACACGACATGAAGGCGATTGAATAGAAAAAGATTGTGATCTACTGCGTCCACGAGAGGCATTTTGAGTTTGCACTTGATTACAAGGCTCAGTCCGAACGGTTTGAGCTGGTAGAAAAGAAGGAACATGAACAGTTCTTTCAGTACGTGGATGCTTCGGAGCAGTAAGAGTGGCACCACGTATCTCTAAGTCATGCTCACGCCTTCGAGCATACTCAACAGCTTTATCGAATGATAGAACCTCCCGATTGGCAACGAAATTGTGGATTTCGTGCCGTAGTCCCTCCATGAACAACTGAATTTTCTCGTCTTCAGTTGAGATATACTTTGTAGCAAACCTTGCTCTTTGATTAAACTGAGTTTCATACTCATTCACAGTCATTCCTCCCTGTTTAAGCTCGAGGAATTCTTTCTCCAACCTCCTCCTCATGTCTACAGGACAGTACTTCTCTAGCACACGAGTTTTGAACATTTCCCAAGATAAATTCTCCTGGTCAAACCTGCTGAGAGCTTCATAGGTTGCTTCCCACCAGACCAAGGCTTCTCCGATGAGCATTGCAGAAGTATAGTTAGCCTTGTCTTCATCATCCACATGAGAAATACGAAACACTTTCTCTGTGTTCTGGATCCAAGTAAGAACAACAATTGGATTAAGAACACCAGAAAATTCTGTAGCACCGCTACTTTTGAAATCCTTGAACGAGGGACGCTTCACCTCTCCTCTCGAAGATTCTCCAGTGGCTTTCTCTTTTCCTTTATCACCATTCTTTTTGTGTTCTTCGAGAGTCTATCGAATAATGCCGGTAAGTTTACCTAAGAGTCGCTCCTCACGAGGAGATACTGGAGTGTTCACTTCCTCAGCTTGAGGACCTCTACCAACCTCGGGGGTATGGCTACTAACCTGTTCAGCCATCGCTCTGCAATAGGGAGTAATATTGTATTTTTAGAATATTAGGGTTTACTATTACCTAATACTTATATATATATATATATATATATATATATATATATATATATATATATATATATATATATTTCCTATGGTTTGTATCCCTATACTTACAATGATTAAGTTCATATATTGAACTTCCAATAGTTTAAGTCTAAATACCAATCCGTGGAATTTAGTTCACTTAAACCACTGCTCTGATACCATGATTGAAAGGGCCCCTTTCTATACTTTCATATTTCTAAAAGACCCAAACTTTCATACTTGACAATATAGTTATTCCAAAACATGCTACATGCATATTTATAAAATAATATTTTTACATTGATAAAGTCATTACAAAAGATTGGATACAAACCGACTATGTTTTAAGATTTTACATGACTACGCAGGATATTGTAAATCTATACAAACCTAAACCAAAATACAAAAAAAATAATATTACAACTATTCTAAGTCTTCCAACTATACTGGGTGCTTATTGCTTGCATTATGTTAAAACAATGGGAGGGGTAAGCGATAACGCTTAGTGAGTTCAATAATAGATACAATATAACGTTATGTCATATATATACCAATATGGCAGAAGCAAATAGGAGCAAGGAACAACAAAGGCATAATGTGATAAGTTTTCCCTAACAATTATTCATTTGATTCAAAGATATACAATCATTGAGACATAACAATTTCCATACTTGATAAACATCAATAACGCTTCGACCCAAATGGCACTGAAGACAAACAAATTCTGATTAACATTAAGGTAGATTTCAGGTTTTCATGCCCTGTCTAACCTTCTGCCAATGCCATAGAATAGAGTCATTCACTTACTGGGGGACATGCTCTACATGGCCAGAGGCTACATACCAGTACCACTGTGAATCTGAGTTCTTAAACTGATCACATGGTCAAAGGTATAGCTTTGCTATCATAAATAGCAGAAATAAAAATAACACGGGAAAATACTCAGGAATATTATTCTACCGAAGCCAAAGTGATGCCTATGTCATACACTTCTGTTGGATTAGTGTCTAAGTCCATAACTATAATTGGTATGTACTTGACCCGACTCGGCATGGTCCATTTGGGTTGCATGGCATCGGAACATTTGGATAGACCGTTTATGAGGAAAAGACATTTTGTGACATATTAATATATTATAAGTTCTAATATATTAATATGGAATCATGTTATTTAATTAGTATTGATCAAGAATTAATTTGGACTTAATTTAGTGATCAAAAAGAGACTAATTAAATATATGGGGATTGATTGTGTAAATCATTCATTCTTATATATGTGGGCTTATGATCCAAGATTCCTTTATGTTGGGTTTAACCCATGTGGTGATCCATGGATACTCCATGGAGGTTAAAACCCATGGAGCATAAGGAATGGGTAAAGTCATGAGTTACATGGTGTAACCCTAATAGCCACACTATATAAGAACCCCTTTAGTTCAAGAAATTGGCACTAGTGATACATATTTTGAGGGCTAGCCGATTTGAACATGTATGTCTTCTTCTCATGGTTATTCCAAGAGTTCATGATGTTGTGTGAACCATTTGAGGTGTCACACTTGGGGCACTAGGCTCTCAAGCTTCATGGAGTCAAGCAACAACACCAAGGTATGTATTCTATCTATTTTATTATCCTAGTATCAATGTTTTGGTATGCTAGTTAGGATAATACCTTGGATAATCATATTTGCATGTATAATAGAGAAAACATAGATCCAAGGTATTTAGGGTTGCATGTACACTTAGGAGTGTTAGAATGCTCAAATCCCATCAGTGGTATCAGAGCCTAGGCTTGTTTTCAATTATACTTGATGCAAATTGCTGAAAAATGCTGAAAAAGTCGAATTTCGGGCATTCTGGGCACTGGACTCGCCGAGTCCACTGATGAACTCGCCGAGTCCATGAAGAAAATCATCCTACTCGGCGAGTAGGTCGATACACTCGACGAGTAGGAGCCCCTGATATCATATCTTCGAGTTTTTTGGCTAGAAATGGACTTGGAACATTACCATAAGCTGTTTTTGAACCTATAATCCTGTTTTTGATGTGGTAATGTTCATACTAATCCAATTTCAAAGATAATTGTCAATAGATTCATGTTTTGTATTAGTTTAGTGATTAGGCTAATTACATGAAAAAGTTTGATTAAATTATCTTGTTCTTATGAGTTGCTTAGATTAATAGAAAAGTTAATTGATTATGTGTTTTCAATCCATTTTAATCTAAGAGTTGATTCTAAAATGTGTTTTTGTAACTTGTCCTCAAGTTATATGAAAAGTCACATTTAAGTTTCATAAAACTCATAAAAGTTGGTAATGGTTACAAAAATGAAGAGTCTTGTCCTCAAGTTATGGAGGTTCAAGAGTCACTTCATTAAGTAATAAAATGTGTAACCTTAATTAATTCCATAAATTACAAAATAAAGAAAAGTTACATTCTTTTATTAGTTTAAAGTCTTCCATAACTTGTCCTCAAGTTATGGAACTTGAAGAGTTTTTTTTAATTAAAACTACTTTAAACACATAAGTTATGGAATTAATTAGTTTTGAATAGTTTCAAAACTTGCCCTCAAGTTTTGGAATTTGAAAAGTTTTCTCTTATGAATACTTTAATTCCAAGTTAGCCCTTAGAATTTTAAAAGTTAAAATTCAAACCCTTATACTATTATTATAATTTTAATTATATAGATATGTATAAGATAAAGTCAATCTTACCGTTAGTAGGCCTCATTCACGAAGCCGGTCTATAAGGGGGGTATAAGGTTACTGCCTATAAAATGGCAGTTTAATGGGTGTCCACTCTCACCCACCGCTTCCTTGACTGGTGGAGGGTCGTTAGCCGAACGGGTAGGAAATGACTATAATTCTCCCTTCATTAAAAGTATTAATGATAAATACTAAGTAACTAAACACTTGTACATTCCCAATCTTAGTTACTTAGGAAAATGTGAAAAGGTGCTAACCCATGAAATTACACTTTGTACCTTACCAAGTCATTAGTGGAGCGTGTGTGGTTAACCGGCACACTAATAAGGACTAGTAAGAGTGGCAAAGGGTAACTTGACTCTATTATAGATTGGTGGAGCGTGTGTGGTTAACCGGCACATCGATTAGGTGATAAAGTTAAGTTTACCAAGTCAATTTGCATGGTTATTCACACCTTGTTTGTGATCCTCGGCATCCCAGTCACAAAGTTGAGAGGGCACAATCGAGATTCAAACATGCCATTGAAAGTTCAATGTATCTCAAAAGATCTAGGAGTTTCAAATCCAATTAAAACTTAATTATATTTCGTTTTTCATGGTGGAAATTGGTAAATCGTCATTTACCTACCTTCAACTATTTTATAACTTGGATTACGGCATCCCTCTTCCAGTTATAAATAGGTTGTTGGGTCCTAGCCTTAATATTTCATATTGGGTGTTATATTAAGGACTTTAAATCAACTCTCTTGAATATCTCCCAAAAGATGATCTTCCCAAATCTCTTGAAACAAGCTTTCCTAAATGAAGATGATGTCCCATGGAAATCATACTTCTTTCACCTCCTCCAATTATTCTCCCTAACCCACAAGTTCCTGAAAAGTTTAAGGTCACTCAAGCAAAGGTCTATATGTGATCACATCTTGGAGATGTAGTCAGATATTGACAAGCCGGGAGAGTTGGGTGTCAAAGTCTTGAGAAAGTTGGTGACTCAACTATTTTCTAAGTCACATAGTGAGTTCCTTTGGGACTCCTATGAAACAGACTATGACAAGACCCTTAATGATCTTATCTATTTGCTAAGATCAACTTCCTAAAACTTTATGGACATTGACAATGATGACATTGGATATCCAGTAAAGCTCTCTCTTCCCAATGGAAAGAGATCGGCCATAGTCAACTCGGTTGACCAAATGGTAAAGAGAACGACTAAGTCTGAGATAGTCCTATTATCAAGGGGCTATTGCCAAAGAAAGGGGCATTGGTTGCGAAGCTGCCAAATTTACCTAAGGATATTAAAGTCAATAAGTTTGACTCTACTTCGGGTAAAGTCCACTATCTAACTCTGCTAAGTTTCTATTCTGAGATTCTTGATACATGATGTGACTGGATCACATGTTGATGTTTTAAGAATCAAAGAAAAAGTGAAGAAACTTAAAGAAAGAATATGCTGAATCTGATGGCATAGATGGATTTCTATCGCATAGTTTGAAGATCGGATTCTTGAGCTACTTCTTAAGAGTTATGATATATTGCTTAGCAATAAATAACAACAAAGTTTTCATGTGCTTTTGCATTGTAAGGATAGTTTTTCCGCAAAGTTTTAAAATAAAAGAAATTTTTTTTTTTGATTTTATTTATTTTAAAATATCATTACAATAGCATTTGTGAAAACTTTTGTTGCTTATAAGATTCCATTAAGAGCAAGAGTGGAAATATGAATTTGATTCTTTCATTTGTGGTAGTGTCTAAATTTACCAAATAAGGAAAGATTCTCATCACCTAAGTTTCAGTTGGATAGAAACTTGGAATCATGCAAGTTGTATAGCATGATGAATAAGAACTTTCAAGCATTGGAAAAATTAAGACTAACTACTTGTTCACATGGATGTGTGAGTCAAGTAAAGGATCGAGTACACATTCTTGTGCACTGATCAAGCCCACCACAAATAATCGTTAAGACTATTCGTCATTATTTACTAAAATTCAGTAAATATGGTTATACTTACAAGCTTAAGTGTAATTCTGAGACATTGGAAAAGGTTTCAATGTATGGCAGAGCGAATAAGAAGAATCAACTTAGGCAGAAAGATAAAAGTTTCTCAAATCTGAAAAGATGGGAGAGTACTTTAGTATCATGTTATATAATCATCTTAATGATTAAGAGACCTTATCACAATTCATCCTCTAAATGCATTCTGGTAGCTAAGAAGAGGAGCTATGAATTGTTGAAGTGGTTAAATCAAGAAGATGATTTATACTTCGTTCCAAAAACAATTCTTAGAGTTATACTCTAAGATTGTAACTTGAGTGACATGTCTTAAAGAAGGTTTAAAACACTTGTCAAATGTAAGAGTAAAAGTTTTCTACTCTTGTACATTTGAAATTGGTAAGTTGTGATGTTTTGGATAAAACAAAGACCAACTAAGGCCAATTGTGTGAAGTGTTTGTCTTGATTAGAATCCACACTATCTCTTGAATATCTGACAAGAAAGTCTTATATGTCAAGAGGACAGTGGGAGTCTTAAAGGTCTTGAAAGTCTCAAGAACTAATCAAGAATAAAACCTGAAGTTCTTCACTAGCACACGACTTGAGGTTTATAACCTATCGTGTCGACATGTCTGTGCCTATTCAAGTTGGCTTTGCATAGGAGTTCTGAGAGTTCTCAATTGGTTGCACAGCTACTTGGAAGCAATGGCAGGCCCTTGAGCTGCCAAATGGCAAGAATTTAAGATTGCACAAGTTTAATCCATATAAGTGTGGATTTGTCAGTAACCTTGTCTTGTGATTATGGTTTTGACAAAATTCATATGGATAGGAACTCATACACCATAAAATCTAAGTGTCATAAGGTTTCTCTCCGATTCATGAAAACGATGGTGAGGAAACACTTTCACTAAGTAGATTTTAGCTAGATAGCAATTGTGATATTTGCATTCTCAAAGTCGTTAGTGGAGCGTGTGTGGTTAACCAGCACACTAACATGGACTTGTGAGAAGTGGTAAAGGTCTAAACAATCGAGACTATGATTACGGCATCCCTTTTCATAGTTCTTAAAATTGTTTAGACACACCTGTGAGCTATCTAAGATAAGGTGTATGATATTGATAAAGTTTTATCAAAGCAATCTAGTATCAGAAATCTGAACTTTGGTAAGAAAGTCAATAAAGTATTGATTTCTAGAAGTCCAGCTGATTTCTGATTACATGTCAAAGCTAGTGGGAGCATGAGTGTTATGCTAATAATCATCATGTTAGTGGGAGCATGATAATTATGATAAAGGTTGCAAGTTAGCAATGTTAATTATAGAAAACAAAAGTTTCAATTCGTGAGGCTGCAGGGGTTGAAAAAGTTGTTTTGCTATAATTAAGGGAGAGAAAATTATACTTCATTTCAATTTTAAAAGCTTAGATTGAGATTTTAAGTCGTATTTAGTCAAGGATATATATATGAATTTCATGTTGGAATGACTCAACATAAGGAAATTCTATATATGGGTCCATTATTTGCGTTCTAAAATTCAATTATGATTACGGCATCCGTTTTCATAATCTAAATTATGAGAACTTGGCAAATAGAAATGGAAATGTTATAGCAAAAGACTGGTTTAGTCTTTATGTGAGACATCATGACTCGTGTCCCATATGTTTCGGATATAGGATCGATTACATGTGCTATATTTATCCTTTCTAAAATTTTCCAAATGCCTGGGGCATTAAGAAGGGAAAAGGTCTAGAACTGGATATGACTAAAAGGATTAAGCAATTGTCGAGGACAATCTAAGGTTTACCAAAGATTGGTTGCTCAAGGACAGTTGGAAGTATAGTGTTAATTCTGGAAGGACCATATTGACATAATCTGTAAGGAGGCAACTCTTGTTCAGAAGTGATAGTCAAAATGGAATATGGAAATGTTTCAAAGTTGGAAATTATTCAATCTGTGTAAGATTAGGAAACTTAATGCAAGAAGGATGTTTCCAAGGAGTTGATCTCCTTGGAATGCTCTGTAATGGTTGTTGTCAAGTCTTTCTGACTCTGTGCATAATCATTACAGGAGGATCAATGCATATAAGTTTAGAATCTAACAGATTTCAGTAAATGGCATGAATTTGGAATTCTTGCATTTGCAGTAAGGATTTGGGACTGTGAAAGAGGATCATTGGAGTTATGTTCAATTGATCTAATTCACAAAGTGAAGATCATAGACAAACATAGTATGCATACTTGGTGTATGGCATGACTAGTGTTTAGAAAACATAGTGTACATGCTTGGAGCATGGGACAACTATTGTTTTAAATTCAAGTATAAAGTTGATAGCTGAAACAGTATACAATGAATAATGTGTAATCATATGGTGATAAATAAAAGGTGTTTTATTTATGTTCATAGGTTTTGATTCCATATTAGATTCTATTATTATTATGTTTCATTTTGCATGTTTTGACTTCCAGAATAACTAGGTCGTTCTTCCTGATTGACTAAGTTATTCAAACTATCCACAGTCGGTCATATGTTGGAAGTAGATATGAATCAAGACAGTCATGGGTTGGCTTGTAGAGGTCTAAGATGTTGGACAAGGGGCTACAACACTCATGAGTGCTCATAAGTTCTGAGTATTGGATTCAACCCGCGCTCATTGGAATCACTTCATGGATTTTATCACGAGTGATCATGAGACGATAATATCTTATATTCTTCAAACCTAGAGATATGAGTTGTTACTATGAGTTGGTTGTACATTGATTGCACGAAAACGCATTCGGTAACTCGGTGTTATAAAACGTGCCTTTGTGTATGATTCAACAAGTAGTAGAACAAGCCATATGAGTCGAAGTTTATCCATTCCTTTTACCTTCGGGATAAAAGCGATATATGTGGGCCCCTCGATGATTTGATGATGACAAATGGAAGTGCTCGGCCGAGCCAGGACTGATTTGATTTGTTCAATTCGTTAGTCGTCATAAATCAGAAATCGGGAAACAACAAATGGACAGAGAGAATGATTATAATCCATGTCTCAGTCCATATGATATCTAGAATGGAGGAATATATGATCCCTTATCTAATGGACAAGTCATTGACAAAGGTCAGAGTTCATCTACAAGGTCAGAGTTCGACTGCGGCTTTTGAGAGCTACGATTGCCAGTTGGTTCCTGAAGTCATACGCAATAATAGTTTTAGACTTATCCAAGTGGGAGACTGTTGGATTAGTGTCTAATTCCAAAACTATAATTGGTATGTACTTGACCCGACTCGGCATGGTCCATTTGGGTTGCATGGCATCAGAACATTTGGATAGACCGTTTATGAGGAAAAGACATTTTGTGACATATTAATATATTATAAGTTCTAATATATTAATATGGAATCATGTTATTTAATTAGTATTGATCAAGAATTAATTTGGACTTAATTTAGTGATCAAAAAGAGACTAATTAAATATATGGGGATTGATTGTGTAAATCATTCATTCTTATATATGTGGGCTTATGATCCAAGATTCCTTTATGTTGGGTTTAACCCATGTGGTGATCCATGGATACTCCATGGAGGTTAAAACCCATGGAGCATAAGGAATGGGTAAAGTCATGAGTTACATGGTGTAACCCTAATAGCCACACTATATAAGAACCCCTTTAGTTCAAGAAATTGGCACTAGTGATACATATTTTGAGGGCTAGCCGATTTGAACATGTATGTCTTCTTCTCATGGTTATTCCAAGAGTTCATGATGTTGTGTGAACCATTTGAGGTGTCACACTTGGGGCACTAGGCTCTCAAGCTTCATGGAGTCAAGCAACAACAACAAGGTATGTATTCTATCTATTTTATTATCCTAGTATCAATGTTTTGGTATGCTAGTTAGGATAATACCTTGGATAATCATATTTGCATGTATAATAGAGAAAACATAGATCCAAGGTATTTAGGGTTGCATGTACACTTAGGAGTGTTAGAATGCTCAAATCCCATCAACTTCATGGTCAACGGTTCATACCAATACCCAAGTGATGCCTATGTCATACACTTCAAGTCAGAGGTACAGCCTTGCTATAAAAATAGCGGATACAACAACTCGAGATGATAACATGGAAAAGCACATAGCACATATAACACATAACATACAATTGTTTCTACATATTAAACTCACCGTGAATTAACCGGGGGTCAAAATAATAATTTGGGCAGCACTTCGGCTCTAAATATGACTTTCGTCGTTGAAAACCGGGAGTTTTCTTGAAAACCGGGCTCTGCGAAGGTAGAGCTTCAAAACCGAAAAGATAAATTTTTCGGGCTTCTCGGGAATCTCGGGGCGCGTTTCGGGCTTTGGAATAAGTATCGGGGCTTCGGGGGAAGTTAGAATGAAAGTAAATGTTGAAAAGGGGTGAAAAAGGCCAAAATTCAAACTCTTAACCGGGAGGTCTCGCACCCCTTATATAGGTGCGAGCCTCGGATCCGAAGCGAGGAGAGGGGGGAATGTGTGCGAGGCTCGGAACACGCGGCAGTAGGGCAAAGCTTCGGCCGGAGAGCTGGCTGCTTCGGATTGGGCCTCCTCCTCGGTCGAATCAGGAGCTTACACGAGGGTCAGATCACGTGGGAGCATGCTAGGATCACGTGGCTTCCTTCGGACACCTGTGAGACACGCGTCGCTTCTCGGACCTGCCACTCAGCAGCTTCGGACACGTGGCCAGCTCCGAGCGAGGGTGACGTGGCAATCACTATTCATGCGATTTTTCTCGAAAATTGTGCCAAATCTTGTAAAATCCATAACTTTCTCATACGAGCTCCGTTTTTTACGTTCTTTATATTCACGTGTAGAGAAAATTATGCTCTACAACTTTCGTTTAGACTTCGTCGGAAAATTTTGACTTTATTTTTATATTATTATTTTTAACAGACCGAAACTGGTAAATCCGTTAAAAATTCATAACTTCTTCATCCGACGTCCGTTTTCGTCAGACTTTTTACCGTTGTAATACTAATGACGAGACCTTCGATTCTCGTTTAGGTCATGTCGGCTAAAAATCAATCGATCTAAAATTCGAGTTTTTAGCTGTCTACTACTAAGCTGAAACTTGTAAAAATCATAACTTCCTCATACGAAGTCAGATTTTGGCGTTCTTTTTATCGAACTTCTCGGTTTAACGAATACTATGACTTTCATTTAGATCACTAAGGCTAAAAAGTAGTTTATCAAAAACTCACTTTTTACGTCATTCGGCACCGTGCCGGTTTTATCGCGGATCTTCGATTGGTCATAACTTCTTCGTTATAACTCGGATTTCGACGAGGTTTTCGCCTACGTGTTTCTAACGAGATTATCTACAAATTTCAACAATAAAATTTTACTTATTTCAAGTTTTATATTTTCGCTAAATTTTACTATTTAGCTTTTAATTGGAATCTCATAAGACTTCCAATAATTTATGAGTGATTCTAAACATAGTTTTACCTTATTTCTAGTAAAAACTATCTGTTAGAACTCAATACTCAAGAGGCTATGGATGCTAGATAAAGAGATTTGGTGTCTTAAGGTGAAGAAGAAGAAGGAACCCTTAAAGAAGTTGATTAAACTTGTGGATCCAGGATCACTTCCACATTAGCAAGCTTTTTGATGTAAAAAGCTTACACCTTTGTGCTCTTCTATTCTAGATTTAGTTCATGGAACTTTTATGCATGTTTTTATTCCTTTGTATTAAAAGAGAGCTTCTGATCTGCTCCAGAGGCTATGGATGCTAGATCTTAGCTCCTTTCAGTCCCCAAGTTCATAAAAATGCAAGCTTGATGGTGTATCTTGAACCATGCATGTGTTAAGACCTTTGTTAAGCTCTTTTTGAGCTCTTGAGCCCCATTAATCCATGAATGTCTATAAAGTTGCCAACCTTACGTGATAGGTGGTCTTATAGAATTAGGTCTGAGAGTTTGGCTTGAAGTCTCAATGGATTAAGTGCTTTATGGAGTTGGGTGACAAGCTGGGGAGTACGATGGGTGTACCAAGGTAGTATGTTGCACGTACTAGCCCCATAAGGTGTACGCTAATCGTACAAGCTAAATACACCCCACGTACTCAGCAGATGGGCTTTTTGGGCTTGCATTCTCGGTTTGGGCCATACGTTGGGTTTTCTTCATTTGGGCCTTGTTGGGCCATTAGACTTATGATTTGGGATTTTGGCTAGTGTCTTGGGCTCTTTGGAGTTTAGGCTCCTGATGGGTTTGGGCCTAATTTGGAAGATCAGACCATATTTGGGCCGGGTTGCCTAGTAGAATTTAGGCCTTCATAGTAGTTGGATTGGGCCTTGGTCTTCGGCCAAGTTAGATAGAGGGTAAAATTCTCTTTTGCCCTGATGATGGGCTCCACTAATTAGACTGATGGTTATAGATTGAGATTCAATAATTAATTGGATGTTATTGGTATCGATAGCATGGGGATTTGTCGGACCAGCAAGCCGAGATTAATTTGAGTGATTCAGCAGTTTGAGGTGAGTTTCCTCACCGTGTTTAGCAGGTCGAAGGCACCAATGCCGACCCATTGTTTATTATGTTAGAGTGCTAGATGTCTGCATGACTCTTGCAAGTGTTATGTGATGGTATGGTTACCAGGCAAGGCCCGATGCCTGGCGGGGCTCGAGGATTGTATTGTATGCTATTGTCTTTGTGATTATCGCATGGGTTTATATGATTATATGTTTATATGTTTATATTTATACCGGGCGGGGTTTGAAGACTGGCAGATCTGTATACCGAGCGGGGCTCAATGTCGGGCGGGGCCCAGTATGTGTTTATTATGTATGGTATGTGGTAGTTTTGGGAACTCACTAAGCTTTGTGCTTACGATTTTTAGTTTATGTTTCAGGTACTTCTGGTTCAAAAGGGAAGAGCCTGAGATGATTGCAGAGCACACACCACCTTATTCCGTATTTTTTGATTTACTCTGATATTTTATGATGTATTGTTACACTTTGACCCATCTGGTTTTATGATGATGTTTTGGATTACTGTTTTATTAATTTTAAAAATGAAAATTTTTAGGTTATATTTTTGGGACGTTACAAATTGTGTTTCCATGTGTAAACATTATTTTAGGGTAATCTTATAAAACCATATACATTTGTTTTGTGCGCTCAAGATATACAATACATGCAAGAAGGCACTCTAAATTCTCACCTTGTACCTTTATGTGGCCTTTTTATTATGTAATCAAACTATCTAATTATAGCATGTTTGTATATCATTTGCTTTATATTAATTCAACACCCTTTAGAAACACTATCTAATTATAGCATCGAATTTAATAAGTTTTCACTATTTAAGCAATATTTAAATGTCAATATTGTTTGGAGTTATATATATAAGAAAACCTTTGATTTTCTCACGTCAACACCAAAGATGGATCCATAAAATGAATCCATATTCTTACCTTGATCCGTGTTTTATATGTGTGTGTGTTTTGATGACATGGCATAAAGATTTTTGCCCCTTATCAAGAGCTTTACAACAAACATATTTGGTTTTATTATGTAGTTTACACATTATAGCAACATAGAATGTACTTTGTCATTGATCTTATAGCTGAAAAAGATTACATAAATGGTCCCTATGCAGAAAACGATTACATAAATGGTCCCTATGCAAAAAACATATACATAAATGGATTTTTTTCAAAAGTTTACCCAATGTATGAATTATGATTAGGTTCTAATAACAGTGGATGGTATCCATGTTTATATGTATAAGCCAATCATATTAAAGTGCTAAAATCATCGAACTATGATCCAAAATAACACTACCCAGATAGCAATTACACTAGATAAACCACACAAACTGCCTCATATTTCGTTAGATTAGCCAAAAATGATGTTTAAGTTTAAATCATAAGATCATTGACATAGACAACAAGCAACACAACAAAGCAATTAAGAAATTCTAAACAAATACTAGACAAGGGTTAATTTTGAACATAAAAAAATATTATATTTTCATTGATGATCATGTAAAAAAGTTGAAAATCAGCCACTATTCATCTTAGGATCCTCTTACATCCGATCAAAGACGATTTCACTTCATCAACGCACAAAACATAAAACTAACACCCATTTACATACATTCATCCCACAAAACAAAAACAAAAATCCCCAACCATCAATTGCTTCACTTGTCCTTGATCAAACTCCTTTTCTCCTCTATCTTCTCATCTAGTAATGGATACAAATGCATGAGAGAAGTGACGAGTTGATAACCCGACTTCATCTACTTGTGGATCATTATCCTATCATTTAGAATTGCATTTATAGGAGGAAATTTATTGAGTTGATTAAGGAGTTCTTGCCCTTCATCCGTCTCCTTCACTACGGATTGGAGTAGTTCTTTAGCCCACTATTGGGCCTTCTTTAGTTTGCGAAGTTCTTCTAGAAGATCAGGGTATGCAGACATCATGGTGTTAACCAACTTGCGCTTCTTTCTTACTAGGGAAGACGACGCCATTTTTAAGGGGGTGTTTAGATAAATAGTTTTTAGCTTATTAGCTTATTGCTTATTTACTTATTGCGTGGGAATTAGCATTTTTTAAAAATGTGTTTGTATTAGCTTATTGCGGTGGGAATAAGCAATAAGCAATAAGCATTTAAGTGTTTGGCAAAATAAAACAGCTTATATGAGTAAAATGACCAATAAACAATAAGCAATAAGCAATAAGCATTCCCCCATTGCTTATTAAAATCAGCTTATTTAGCTTATTCTTACCGCAATAAGCTGATTTTTAAAGACTCATATCCAAACACTTAAATTTGCTTATTGCGGTGGGATTAAGCAATAAGCAATAAGCAGCCTATTTTTTCCCTATCCAAACACCCCTAAGTGGAGAGAAGTTAGGATGGATTTGGATGTGCTTAATTTGGAATAAACAACACACTTAAATAGCGAAATTGATACTATGTAGACGCATATCATTATAATTGACGATGGATTAGAATGTGTAAAGCCTCTACATTGATCAGATGGTGGAAATTGATCTTCATTGTCATTTTCAAGATCAAAACCACACATTTTCACTAATTACGGGTCATTTCCAAAACCTTGCTGCCAACCTACATTTATAGGTTAATGATTAATTTTAATGACGTTTATTATGATGTTTCTATGGGCAACAAGTTATTTGGTTACATTTTTCCTTTACAATATTCTATTTCCAAAACATTACATATTTCATATATAAATAGAATATTACATTTTCCAACTTTTACTATATCTTAAGTTATGTTAATTATTATTTACTTATTAATTTTAATGGCTTTTAAAATATGTCTATCCTAAACTTCACGAGAATCTTCAAAATAAAAGGCTAGAAAATGGAAAATTAGTTTGTTCATCTTTTAGCTTAATGCAAGTTTTGTTGAGTGTAATAAGTAATATATTTAATGTTTAGTTGATTAAGAAAAAAAATCTAATTGTTCATGAATTGGTATAATTTGGCTAGTAGTAGAAACAACATAGAACATTATATATTAGTATTAATAAACAAGGGGAATTACAAAAAAAGATATGTAATAGATATTAAACATTAAACATGGTCCTAATTAACTTAAACAACAAAAGAAAAAAAACACTAACATTCATTCCATGTAGTAAGACTATAACCTTTCTACTAGAAGAACCTTAAACAATTAAACTTAAAACTATAAGTACGAAGTTTAATGAGTTTCCCAAGATACCACATACCAATAAATGCCCTGCCCAACATATATAACGGGCCCCACCCAACATATATAATGAGGCTCGCCTAACGTATATAACGGACCCCACTCAACATACATAACCGGCCCCACCCACATACATAACGAGCCCTACCTAACATACATAACGGGATGTATACTGATGGGTTTTATGTACTCTAACATTCCTATGGTGCACATACAACCCTAATGCTTTGGATCTAAGTTTTCTATAATTATACATGCAACATTGTTTTCCAAAGCATAAAGCCTAAACTAGCATGCAAGGTAACATTTGAATCATAAAAACAATTAGAAGATTACCTTGTGTAGTTGCTTGCTTGTCTTTGACCTTTAGGAGCCTAGCACCTCAAGTGTGATGCCTCAAATGTCTTATAACAAACCAAGAACAAGATAATGGACTTGAGAGAGAGGTTTGGGAGATCAAAATCGACTAGCTACAACTCTAGTGTGCATGGGAGGCCGATTTTAGGGTGTTGGGGATTACTTTTATAGTCTAGGGTTTCATCCATGCAAACCCTAATGCTCCATGACTCTTCACATTTCATAGGCCACTTGGGCTAAAACTTCATGGACTTTCATGTAGGTTTAGTCCAACTCTAATCGACATGGGTCATGGGTCCAACTACAAGTATTACTGATTTACCTAATCAGCCCCCATAAATTTAATCAGTCTCTTTTGACCACTAAATTAATACCAAATTAATTTTTGATCAATACTAATTAAATAATGTGATTTCTCAATTAATATATTATACTTATAATATATTAATAAATCACAATAACCTCTTCCTCAAATATCCATCCTATCAAATTGTTCCAGAGTGTTACAACCCAAATGGACCATGCTATTATCGGGTCAAGTACATACCAATTATAGTTATGGGCTTAGACACCTAATCCAACGGTCTCCCACTTGGATAAGTCTAATAACTATAATTGCCAATGTAGCTTCAAAATCCGAGTAGCAATCGTAGCTCTCTAAAAACCATTGTCAAATCCTGACGCGCCATTTAGATAAGGGATCATATAATCCTCTGTTCTTCAAGATATCATGCGGACAAATACATGGAACATAGTCATACTTATTGTCCAGCAGTTTGTTTCCCGATTTCTGATTTGTTTGACATAGAACTTAATTGAACACATCAATTTAGCTTTGACCGGGCCCGGCACATAAGTCAAAACAAAATCATCGAGGGGCCTAAGATATCGCTTTTAATCCTCTTAGGATAAAAGGAACAGATACACTTCGACTTATATGCCTGTACTAACTATTAGTTAAATCATACACAACAACACGTTTTATAACATCGAGTTACTGATGTGTTTTCGCACTATCAATGTACAACCAACTAATAATCGCCAACTCATGTATCTTGGTTTGAAGATTTTATGATATTATCATCTCACAATCACTCGTGATAAATTCCATGAAGTGATTCATGTGAGTGTGGGTTGGTCCAATACTCAAATCTTATTTCAAGAGTACTCATGAATGTTTGTAGCAAACCTTTGCAATGTCTAACACCTTAGACAATCTTACAAAACCCATTCATGATAGGCTACTTACATAACCTACTTCCAAAGTATGATCAACTGTGGATAGTTTGAATAATCTTATTATTCTGGAAGTCAAAACATGCAAAATTGAAACAATAGTAAATAATTGACACAAGATAGTATCTTTACTTATAAATAAATCTCCTTTTATTCAATCATCAAATGTCAATTATAATTTAGCTATTACAAGTTTCTAAATATCTATCTAATCATTAAAACTAATATCGTCATTCAGCCCAATACTCCTTGCATGCAGCAAGTGCTTATCCCTGCTGAGTCACTTTGTAAGGGGATCCGCTGGGTTCTTTTCTGATGATATCCTCTTCACTACGAGTAGTCCTTCTTCTACTTGATGTATTATAAAGTGATATTTTTCTGTAGATGTGCCTGGATCTGCCATGATCCCTTGGTTCCTTGGCTAAGGCAACTGCACTTTCATTGTCACAGAAAATATCCATAGGCTCCTTTACAGTTGGTACAACTCCAAGGTCTCCAATGAAGTTATTCATCCATATTGCCTCCTTTGCTGCTTCGCTTGCTGCTATGTACTCTGATTCTCACGTTGAATCAGCCACAGTTTCATGTTTGGAACTTTTCCAAGTTATTGCTCCTCCATTAAGGGTAAATACCCAGCCCGACTGAGAGCATAAATTATCTCTATCGGTCTGAAAGTTGGCGTCACTATACCCTGTCACTCTCAAGTCATCACTCCCACCGAGGGTAAGGATCCAGTCCTTGGTCCTCTGCATGTACTTAATAATGTTCTTTACCGTAGTCCAGTGAGCTTTACCTGGGTTCCCTTGATATCTGTTGACCATGCTCAAAGCAAAGGCCACATCGTGACGAGTACATTTCATAGCAAACATGATCGAGCCAAATGCAAAAGCATATGGTATTCTACTCATTTTTGCCATTTCATCCTCTGTACTCGGACTTTGAGTCTTACTTTGTTTGTTATTGCTCTGGATTGGTAAGTCTCCTTTCTTGGAATTCTCCATGCTGAAACGTTTAAACACTTTATCAAAGTAGGTGCTTTGACTAAGTCCTATTAGTCTTTTACTCCTGTTTCTCAATATCCTTATCCGTAGAATGTAAGCAGCTTCTCCGAGGTCCTTCATAGCGAAACATTTCCCAAGCCAGGACTTCACCTCCTGCAAGGTTGGAATGTTGTTTCCTATGAGCAGTATGTCATCCACATACAACACGAGAAAGCTAACTATACTCCCACTAGCTTTGACATATACACAGGACTCACCCTCGCTTCTCGAAAAAAACAAACTCTTTGACTTTCTCATCGAAAAAAATATTCCATCTGCGAGATGCTTGTTTCAATCCATAAATGGATTTCTCAAGCTTACACACTCTATTAGGGTACTTTGCATTGACAAAACCCTCTGGCTGACTCATGTAAACACCTTCAGCCAACTTCCCATTAAGGAAAGCGGTTTTGAAATCCATTTTCCATATTTCATAATCATGAAATGCAACTATGGCTAGCATAACCCTTATAGATTTAATCTTAGCCACTGGTGAGAAGGTCTCGTCATAGTCAACTCCAGGAGTTTGAGTAAAGCCCTTCCTAACCAGTCACGCCTTATATGTGTGTACTTTTCTATCCATGTCGGTCTTCTTCTTAAAGATCCATTTGCACCCGACTGTCTTATGATCCGGTACATTGTCAACCAATTTCCAAACTTGATTGTCATACTTGGACTGAATCTCGCTGTCTATCGCCTCTTTCCATTTTGCAGACTCGGGGCCTGCCATGACTTCCTTGTAGTTTTTAGGTTAATCCAAGTTTACCAGTGTACTGTTACTGATAAATGTATCACCTTCAGTAGTAATATGGAAACCATAAAACTCAGGTGCCTATCTAACTCTATTGGAACGCCTCAGAGGTAAGGACTCGTCAATCGGTTCAACAGGAGTTTCCTCCTCGGGTTGAGCGCTAGTGTTTGAGGTTCCTTCATCGCTTAACTCTTGAAGCTCTTCAAGGTCAATTTGCCTCCCACTGTCCTCTTGGCATATGAGTTCTCTCTCGTGAAAGACTCCTCTCCTTGCAACGAAGACAACATTGTCACTCGGTCTATAGAAGAGATATCCAAAGGATTTCTGTTGGTAGCCGATGAAAATACAACGTTCACTATGAGGTTCGAGCTTGTCATGAGTTTCTTTTCTCACAAAAGCCTCGCAACCCCAAACCTTGATATGTGCTAACAACGGAACCTTCCTTGTCCACATCTCGTGAGGTGTTTTGGAAACCTTTTTAGTTGGGACTAGACTAAGGATATGGGCGGCAGTCTCTAAGGCATACCCCCAGAATGAGATAGGTAACGAAGCTCGACTGATCATGGAACGAACCATGTCTAGCAAAGTTCGATTGCGCCTCTCAACCATACCATTAAGTTGTGGTATCCTAGGTGGCATCAAGTGTGAAACAATTACATAATCCTTAAGATAGTCGTTGAACTCGATACTAAGATACTCTCCTCCTCGATCGGATCGGGGCATCTTTATCTTCCTGCCGAGCTGATTCTCCACTTCTTGCATAAACTCTTTGAATCTTTCAATGGTTTCTGACTTATGCTTGATTAAGTAGATATACACATATCTGCTATAATCATCAGTAAAAGTCACATAGAAGCGGTTAGCATCTCTTGTGCCAGATCTGAAGGGTCCACACACATTGGTGTGTAGGATATCCAAAAAACCCTCACCCCTTTCACAAGTACCAGCGAAGGGTGTCTTGGTCATCTTTCCAAGCAAACAAGATTCATAAGTGTCATCCGACTTTAATTCAAATGACTCCAATACTGCATCCTTTTGGAGTTGGGCTATGCGCTTCTTGTTAACATGTCCAAGACGACAATGCCATAAGCATGCTTTATCCAAAACATTGGACGCATCAATATGCAACACATTATTTCCTAAGTTATCTACAACCATCACAGTTTCATATATATACCATTACAAGGTAATGCTTCAAAAGAAAATGTACCATTATAATAAGCATTAATACTACCAATTTCATTATTAAGAGAAAAGGTAAAACCTTGTTTATACAAACTATAAAAAAGGAAATAATGTTTCTCGCCATATCAGACGAGTAGAAACAATTATTCAGTTCTAAATTTTACCCACTACTAAGCAATAAAGTATAAACTCCAATCTTGGTGACAGACGACTTTTTCTTATTCCCCATGATCAAGTTCATCTTCCCATGCTCCACATCCCTACTTCTTTTTAGTCCCTGCAAATCAGAACAAATGTGAAAACCACATCCTGTATCCAGGACCCAAGAATTAGCATGTGATGAGTTATTAGACAGAATAGTGTAAATACCTGCAAAGAAGGGTTTGATCATCCCATCCTTTATGTCCTGCAAGTACTTGGCGCAGATTCATCTCCAGTTCCCTTTTTCATGGCAGTGGAAGCACTCAGCTTCCTTTGGATTGGAAGAGGGTTTAGTAGAACCAACTTTGGTCCCACTAGAAGAGGATCCATAATGGGAATTTCCCTTGTGGCTCTTTGAAGGAGTCTTCCTCTTCTTTCCTTTCGCATTTCCAATTCCCAGGACATTGTCAGTAGCATTAGGAGTAGAAACAACAGATTTTCCTTTTAGACTACTTTCAACAGTCCTTAAAAGGCCTTGAAGCTTGCTTAGAGTGACCTCCTCCTTGTTCATATGATAAGTCATACGAAACTGATCATAACAAGGAGGCAAAGAGTGTAGAAGGATATTTATGGCCAACTCTTCATCGAAGTTGCCATTCATTTTCAGCAAGCGGTCCATAAATCTTTGCATCTTCTGCAAGTGGGCCGTGATGGACTCTCCATCCTTCATTTTGGTTGTAATCATGGAGGCTATGATTTCATACCTTTCCTGCCTTGCATTTTGATGGTACCTTTTCATCAAGTCTTGGTGCATTTCGTAAGACCAAAAGTCCTCATAGGACTTCTGAAGTTTAGCAGTCATGGTAGCAATCATAATACACGACACTTTGGTCGCGTCCCTCTCATGGGCCTTATATTCAGCAATCTATTCGGAAGTAGCGGTATATTCATCAATCTCCTTAAGCTCTTTATATAGGACATATTCTTTGTCCTCATAGAGAATGGCCATACGGATGTTTTGAATCCAATCATTTAAGTTCGATCCATCAAATATGACCCGCCCACATAAGTTCATGAGGGAGAAAGAGCCTAAAGGGTTTGGGTTTGAAGCAGTGTTGGAAGACATCTGAAAAGAAAGACATTAGATAAGGATCCTTAATATAGCACCCAAATGAAATATTAAGGCTAGGACCCAACACAATATTTTACAATTCGGAAGAGGGATGTCGTAATCCAATTGCAAAATATTTGAAGGTAGGTAAATGACGATTTACCAATTTCCACCACGAAAAACGAAATTGATTATTAAGTTTTAATTGGATTGAAACTCCTAGATTCTTTTGAGATTCATTGAAATTTTCAATGGCATGTTTAAATCTCAATTATGCCCTTCAAGTTTGTGACTGGGATGCCGAGGATCACAAACAAGGTGTGAATAAGCATGCAAATTAGCTTGGTACACTCAACGTTACAAATCACCTAATCAATGTGTTGGTTAACCACACACGCTCCATTGATCCATGATTAACATCAAGCTACCCTTTGCCACACATTGTCAGTCTCAAAATAGTGTGTTGGTTAACCACGCACGCTCCACTAACGACTTAACAAGGTGCAAAGTACAATTTCATGGAATAGCACCATTTTCACATTTTTCCTAAAGTAACTAAGATTGGGAATTTATAAAAGTTTGGTTACTTTATAATTTCATTATACTTATTAATAAAGATTAATGTCCTATCCTACCCATTCGGCTAACGACCCTCCACTACTCAAGGAAGCGGTGGGTGAGAGTGGACACCCATTAAACCACCATTTTATAGGAAGTAACCTTATACCTCCCTTATAGACCGGCTTCGTGAATGAGGCCTACTAACGGTAAGACTGACTTGTCTTATATATATATACTAGCCGTTTACCCGCGCTAAACGACGGGTGCAAATAATTTCTTTCAAAAATTAATTTCAAGGGCGATTAGTTTTTTTACGCAAATGAAAGTTGTTGAGGGCTAGCTTTTACGTTCGTCTGCTAGATTTTACTGTTTTAGCATTTATGAATTAGAATTGATACTATACTGTATACTGTTAGGATTAAATTTTCCCGTTTTAGCATTTGTGTTTTAGAGTTGATACTATACTATTTTGTTACTTTGCTAGTATTTAAACTTTTAAATTATACTTTCCATAACTTATTAAAAAAATATACTATTAGATTTAGTTTGATACATATAATACTATAAAATATTGCAAAAACTACTTAACCTTTTACCCCAAATGTAGTAAAGAAAAAACACCAAATGTTATTTATGAACAATTTAGACCCAAAGAGTAACTTTATAAAAACATTTAAAATATCCAACACTATATAAATTCAATCATATTTTCTACTTTAGCTTCAAAAACACGAATAGAATATTTTTGGTGATCTTTCGTTCCAAAAAAACATAACTACAAAATATTAATGCTAATCAACAAAGGATAAACTGCACATCATCGGTTGAGTTAAAAAAATACTTCCATTTATAAATCAAACATAAATAACATAACCGGGGTTACTTTTATTTTTCTGATGCTAAAAACATTATTTATTCTTCTTCCTCTTCTCACCAACAACCATCACATAAATAAATAAAAGAAGACATTTAATATAGAAGTTGTAAACTACAGGGCAAAAATGAAATTTACACCAAGACAAATACATATCCTTATGAGGACTAATGCTAACCCAAATACCACTTAGGTTTCCTAAGTCGCCCCCGTCCCACCGGCTACCATTCCACCTCTTCCGCCACTATGACCGACGCCACCTCCTTAGACATCATTAACACCATCTACTGCACCTCCATCAACTCTACAACTCCCTCCTCCACCTCCATAAGCGACGCCACCATCTACTAATGATACTCGTCTTTCTACCTCCTTCGCCCCTTTGTTCATTTATTTAAGATAATGGCCAAAAGATAGAAATGATTACTGAAGCCACCACCTCCTCTTACTCCATTACAACCACCACTTATTCAACATTTGTCACCGCTGCAACGGCCGCCACCACCTCTATCCGACGTCTTTGATAATAACCCTAAAACGCATCTTGTTTGTCAATAAAATAGAAACCAAAAGAACCAGAAAGCAGCAAAAATGATAAGCACCGTGATGCATAAACCCAATATCTCTCCCATTCCCTCATAGCTTTTATTTCTTGCTGCTACTCCTCAATTTATCCTACATGAAAACCAATTCCTTATAAGCTGGAATACATTAATATAAACCAAAGGCATAAAAAGGCAACATATTTATAGTAGGAAATAACCATGTGTTGCATGAATAACTCTTTACGTGGGGTTGTTTATTATGCTTATGTGTCATTTCTTTATTCTACATTGTTCTAAATCTCTTCATTTCAATGGAATACAATACCAAAATATAAATGGGGAGAAAGAAAGAAAAACATATAATCACATGGGTAGAGAGAGACAAAGAGAATACATTTTCTTTAAAAGTTGGACATATTTGTATATGTATATGAAATTGGGAAAGAATGGCAGGAACTTGTCAATGCTAAATTTTAGCTTTTACCATATACATTTACATGAAATAGTTCTTGGGAGAAATTCCATCCATTGATTCATTTTATGTGTCTTGTGATTATTTTTTGTCTGTCGGATCAAAAAGACGCATCAGCTTGGGATTGCAATCCATGTGAAAGGAGATGATTAGGGTAGCATTAAAGGGTTTAGAGTACACTCTCATTGGGGAAATTGGTAACCTGCAATGCATCAAAGATCTGATAAGTTCTAACTTACAAAGTTAAAATAAATGAAACTATTTTGACAATTTATACATGGCGTTTGACTTTAGTAACATATTGACCACTTTTGATAGCAACAGGTTCATTTGCCAAGACTCATTGAAGATGATGTAACATCTCTTTTGTTTGAGGAAATCCAAATCCTGGATATGCATCCCAATTCTGCCATACCAATGCACTTTCTTAGTTACAATAGAACAACCAGTTGAATCTGTATATGGTAAGTGGTTCAACTGGTGTGTTTTCCAATTGGTATCGCTAATCTCATCTCATTCTTCATACAAATCTATTGTTATTACAAAAATCTTATGAGAAAACATGACTAACTATATTGCCCTGCCAATTGTCAATACTATTATAAGTTCATTAATCAAATCCATAATCCCAAAAAATAATGATATATGAAAAAAACAAATAAATCACTTCCTAATAAAGCAATAAAGCCTTAACGGATCTGTAGGTGAGTTTTTTTCAGACACCAGCACACACATGACACAAATACACACATCACACTAATAAACAGACACTAACACACAAATTAACAATAATAATTCAAAAAAAGCAAAAAATAGTTTGGACAAGCACGAAACTTTACCTTTTTGGTTGATTTTTGTTGCAACAAAACGAAGCCTGTGTATGTAAATGTTACAAACTGCAAGGAGCAAAAGATCAAGGGTTTTGAAAACCAGGATATTAAAAGATAAGAAAAATTGAAGCCAATAAACATAGATCCATACCGCTATCATTGGTTCATTGTAAGATTTCTAGTTAAAATCGCCAATCTACAATTAAAATAAGGAATCTGAAAAAGAAAATTCTCAAATAGAGAAGAGAATTGAGTTATAAAAATGAAAACATTAAGGGAAATAAACCAAACAGAAATATAGAGAGAGTATCTGGAAATTGGTTGTAGATTGCAATGTGTGATTCCGGTGATGACCCTATGGCGGTGGGTGGTTGAAGGCGACACCACCACCATCAGATTACAAAGGCCGATGCATAGGGTTTAGTCATAGATGAGAGAAGATTGAAGAAACCGGTATCAATATCAGTTGATCGAATCCACTATCCAACCCTAAAATATGAAATAACCTTTATATTAAAACCATATGACATCGCTCGATTGAGCGAAAGGGATAAGAGAATTTCATACTTACTTTTCATGTTCACGATCACAAAGCAAAGGAGGGGAGATATAGGGGAAGGGAGATGATATATGGGTCAGAGATAAGGGATTTCAAAATTCGAATTTCGTACATTTTCGTGACTAATCTATAAGAATGTGATTTCTAAAAAACAACAAAGGGGAAGAACTGGTGGGGTTTTCTAAAGAAGAGAGCGACAAGGGTTTACGATCAAGAAGTAAGATGACTACACATGGAGTAGCTTCACTGGTTGAAGACGGAAGAAGGCATACCGACTATATCTTTGTAGCATGAGTGAGGTGGTGAGTGGTGTCGATTTAGGTCGCAGTAACGATGTCTGGGAGTGTTCGGCAACACCGGAGGTGTAGGGTAGGTGGGTAGTGGTCGACGACTGAATAGCAGAGCACAGGAACGGGTAGTGGAGAAAAGCGTATGATGGTTATATAAATGGCCAAGAAGATTAGAGAGGTGTAGATTATACGACGGAAGAAACGGCGACACATTGGGGAGGTTGTTGGATGGGATAGAGAATGGGGAATGGGTCAAAGAACCAGCAAGATTGTTGAAGATTTATGTTGACCAATTCAATTGTCGTTCAATTTTGACCGATTCACGATAAGAATTTTTTGTGCATAAAGTTGTTGTAAATGCTGTTTTAAGGGGTGTACCTCTTAAAATTCAGCATTTTGGGGTAAATGCTTATTAAGGTATAAAGATATATATATATATATATATATATATATATATATATATATATATATATATATATATAAGTATTAAACTTTAATATTATAATAGTTAAAGGGTTGAATTTTAAAATTTGAAAATTCTAGGGTTTGGAATTGAAGTTTCATAAATGAGACTCTTTAAGTTCCAAAACTTGAGGGCAAGTTTTGTAACTTGTCAAAACTTTTGATTTCCATAACTTATGGATTTTAAAGTTCCATGAATGAGACCTTTCAAATTCCATACATGAGGACAAGGTATGAAACCTTTCAAGATCTCTTGAATTTAATAACTTATAATAGTTCATAGTTTCATAAATAAAGACTTTTCATATTCCATAACTTGAGGACAAGTTATGGAACTTTTCAAGAAACACATAGATCAAATTAAACTAATCCAATTATCATATAATTCATCATTTACCAATTTGACCTAGTTCATATTCAAGATAGTTTCAAATTTTACCAATAATTAGTTTTTCATAAAATTAAGTAATTATCTTAAAATTTGACAAACTTCATGTTTTGGATGGGGATAAACATTACCATATAAGTAAAATCAAATTTTATGAACCAAAACAGTTTGTGGTAATGATCTTAATCCAAAACAGGCCAAAAACTCGAAAATCTTGCCATCTGATGAGCCAACTCGTCGATCCAGGCTTTAGACTCGTCGAGTTCAAGGCAAAACTCATCCAACTCGTCGAGTCCAACTATGGACTCGTCGAGTTCATCAGGCAGTGGCCAAAAAGTCATTTTTCCAACTTTGAAAACCAAACATTTGCATCGATATAATAGAAAACAACCAAGGCTCTGATACCACTGATGGGTTTTATGTACTCTACATTCCTATGGTGCACATACAACCCTAATGCTTTGGATCTAAGTTTTCTCTAATTATACATGCAACATTGTTTTCCAAAGCATAAAGCCTAAACTAGCATGCAAGGTAACATTTGAATCATAAAAAACAGTTAGAAGATTACCTTGTGTAGTTGCTTGCTTGTCTTTGACCTTTAGGAGCCTAGCACCTCAAGTGTGATGCCTCAAATGTCTTATAACAAACCAAGAACAAGAGAATGGACTTGAGAGAGAGGTTTGGGAGATCAAAATCGACTAGCTACAACTCTAGTGTGCATGGGAGGCCGATTTTAGGGTGTTTGGGATTACTTTTATAGTCTAGGGTTTCATCCATGCAAACCCTAATGCTCCATGGCTCTTCACATTTCATAGGCCTCTTGGGCTAAACCTTCATGGACTCTCATTTAGGTTTAGTCCAACTCTAATCAATATGGGTCATGGGTCCAACTACAAGTATTACTGATTACCTAATTAGTCCCCGTAAATTTAGTCAGTCTCTTTTGACCACTAAATTAATACCAAATTAATTCTTGATCAATACTAATTAATTAATTTTATTTCTCAATTAATATATTATACTTATAATATATTAATAAATCACAATAACCTCTTCCTCAAATATCCATCCTATCAAATTGTTTACTGAGTGTTACAACCCAAATGGACCATGCTATTATCGGGTCAAGTACATACCAATTATAGTTATGGGCTTAGACACCTAATCCAACATATAGTTCATAGAATTACATGGAAATAAGGATTTAAGTATTGGATAAACCCACGTTAAGAGATTAATTCATGGATTTTAATTACAAGTAATTCTAAGCCAATAATATTTTGGGTTAATATCACCATGAGCCAACCAACTATAAAGTTTTCATTTGTTTGGTACCTAATCATTTTTTTTGTGTAGCCTATCTCCTTAAACTTTTAAATTCTATGTTAAAAAAGTTATTTATGCAAGATTGAAGGGGTAGCCCGGTTATAATGCTGACTTGGCTATTTCATTGACATTTTGGTGTATCAGATTAAGTCAACAACATCTCTGTAGATTTTTAAATTCTTATAATTTGTTCATGTTTTATATCTTTGGACAAATGGTTTTGAAGATTAAATTAAAGACATAATTCACCACCACCATACACCACCAACAACATCATCCACCCATGACTAACAATTATCTCTCTCTCTCTCTCTCTCTCTCACATGAACATGAATCATATATTTTTCTCAAAAACCATAAAATTTTCTATTACAGATGGGTATCATCCTATGATTTTTTTGGGTTCAAACAAAAACCATAGATCGAATCTTTGGGTTCGAAATCCGAATTCAAAATTATTCATCTTGGGTCTTGTTTGAAGATGGGTTTTATTCCTTTTCAATGTTTGTTTTTTTAATATGGAGAGAGAGATAGAGAGAGAGAGAGAGAGAGAGAGAGAGAGAGAAAGAGAAGACTGATAAAGATGAACTGAAGATGAAGTATACCAGATTTGGAACCCTTTTTCTTCCTTTGTTTTTAAAACTTGAAATCCACATCTTAAAGAACAGTCTAACTCCACCATTACAAATTGAACATTTAAATTTTTTAGAACACTCCTCAAACCCAAATATGGAAACTGAAATATGATATGGAAGAACACTTCTCAAACCCAGATCGTCAAGACGAAAGAAACGAAAATAGATGAAAATAAAATCGAAGAAACAAGAAAATGAAAATGAAATGCTTTTACATCTTCAAACTTAAATCTGGAAACCATATTTGAAACTGATTGGTTAAGTCTAATAAAGAAAACACTATCATCTAAGAAATCGATCATGTATGTTTGTGGACAGATGTAGTGATGGAAGAGGTTGAATCTTTGCACAAGTACAATATTTTGTATTTTTTCACTCATTGTTGAATAACAAAAGCATATCTGTAAAATTGAACCTTGGATCTAGATCGATTTGTAACCCATGAACTCGGATTTTGTTCAACCCCAAATCAACAAATTACTCCATCTCTTTCTTAGCGGTGACATTTATTCTTCTTTTGTATCTCGATAGAACTCTCACATGCAATCTATGGGCTAAGATTTTGTTTTCTTCTTTGTTTTTTGTTCACACCCAACCTACGGTTGAAACTTATATGGGAAACGGAGGAAAGAACGATAATGATTTTACTAGATCAGGTGGACAAGGTGGGTGAAGAAAGGGATGAAACAATGGTGTTGTTCTTGAGCTGGGTTGAAGCTTAATCGGATCTAAAAGTTTTAACACGATAAAAAACAAATAATGAACTTTATTTAATTGGTTTTAGAGGTTTTAAAAGAAAAAAATTTAAAATGCCTACGTGGCAGACATGTTGGACGAGATTTTCCATATAGGATGGTTCCATCATTGCCACATCATTGGTTTACCTTTAAAACTGGGTAAAAAAATAGAATATTGGTATAATTAACTGGTCATCAGCAAGTTTAATGATCTAAACTACAAAAAAATGATTAGGGACCAATCAAATAAAAAGCTGAAAATTGATTCGGTCAGAATGAAATTAACTCATAATATCTTCTATTCTTAAAGCAGAGATATATAGTTCATAGTTACAAATCAGTTGTGCATTGGTTTGCTCAAGCGCATCTCATAACTAGATGTTATAAAGGGTTATTCCATGTGTGATTTGACATGAAAATTGTATGACTATATAGTAAAAGTAATATGTTCCTTTTGCCTTAACATTAAAAGCGATATATGTAGGGTCCTCAGTGATTTGAGTTGTTATACAAAAAACAGGCGCCTGGTCCGGACTAAATTGATGTGTTCGATTTTATAGTCTGAATTTGATCACAAATTGGGAAATCAAGAAACAAATAAATGAACATGAGGTTGATCATTTAATCTATGACTCTGTTCATACGATATCTTGTAGAATGAAGGAATAGTTGATAACTTATCTTAGGGCCAAGGTTCGATTTGAATTAGAGTTCAAAAGTGGCTTTGGAAAGCACTCTTTGTTGTTTAGTTCAAGTTATATACTTGGAATTGTATTTAAAAACTTATCCAAGTGGGATATTGTTGCATTAAGGTGTCTAAGCTAGTAACTATGTAACATCCCAAAATAACAATTTTTTTCATTTTTAAATTAAAGAGAAATCATTGTTTTTAATCAAACCCAAGTAATAAAAATCCAAGATCAAGTGTAATTGTTCCAAAAATGAATGTATCATAACATCTCCAAAAGATATCATCAAAGGATGTGTATGATCACGCATTTGCTTTCCCTCGATCATATGAAGTACCTAAAACATAAAACTTAAACTGTAAGCCAAAAATTAGTGAGTTCCCCTAAAGTACAACACACAACCAAAACAAATAATAGTATGCATAAGTGAGCCTTCAGACTGACTGGACCGCCTTACAGGCCTTCAGTCTATCCGGACCACCCCGGGTATCTTGTCCTTCAACACAAAGAAGGACCGCCCCAACCCAAAAACCATAACATGTCGACATAAAAAATCACAATAAATAACCAGCAATACAGGTAATCATACAGATCTACCAATCTAACACATACTTAATGAATAAATGTAATCATACAAAGCTACCAATCTAACACATAGTCAGCATAACATCAATCCAATATACCATGAAACATAATCCAGTGGTCCGACATTGGTGCCTTCGATACCCAAGTACAGTGAGGAAAACTCACCTCACAGTCTAAAAAGATAACAAAAAAGAACACTGCTCCAAATGCCCACTCTACTGGTCACCTATACAACAAATAGTGACCTATACTCAAACTTCAGCTCAAAATACCCAAAATTCCCCTAAGTCAAACTTGGTCAAATTCAACAGTCAACGGTCAAAGTCAAAGTCAATTCCAGCTAGCCGCCACGTCGACTGCTAGTCAACAGAACAGATGGGTCTCGACCCAGTTGCCACACCGTGGCAACCTAAGCTATATCGTCGGGACTGGTCTGGACAGCTTAAACCATTAAGTCATTTTCCCCAACCTGAAGAGCTCCAAAGCTCGGATATGGTCTTTCCCATGGTCTTGATGGATAAAGTTTCCTACAGATAGTTTCTTTTTATTTAATTCTTTTTATAGTTTATTTTAGCATTTTTCATTCATAATTTAGTTAATTTCCATTCATATTTTCCTTTTTTTTATTTTATGACCATTTTGAGTACTTTCTAGTTTCGTGAGCATAATTGCAGATTTTAAGGAGACTAGCGGAGCGGGATCTTTGGAAACGATTGGACTTAGAGGTCGACAAGAATTTTGGGCTTGATAGCTAATGGAGTTGATGCATGGTGTGGGCTTGTGACTATTTGAAGGCTTGGAGGAAATAAACTTTAAATTTGCAAGTTACGGGAGAATATTCGAGTGTGCGTAGATTATTGATCGGATAATTACGTGAGCTATGGATCATTTAGAGAAGCCAAATTGGGCTTAAAATGAAGAAAATTTGAAGAAAAATGGGATAGAAGCTGATAGAAATCGAACTGGCCAATGGACTAAGTTGTGGAGGCCCAAAACTCAAAGAAGCCCACAATCAGACCCACCCGCGCAGGGCTGCATCACCGCGCACGATACTGCAGGGGTAATTTTAGAATTTCATTTGGAAGGCTATTTGAGGAAGGTTGGTGTGCATCTTTTGCACACTCTTTCACATCCGAATTTTTATCATTTCTCTGGAGATTTTGGAGCATTTTGAAGACCAAGAACACCTCAAGAATTTCATCTGTTTGCTCTTGATTCTTGTTAAATGTTTGGTACAATCTATCCTTACTTTGTTTTCTTGAGTTTAGCCATCTTAGGCTAGACTAAACTTGGTTGACTTTGGTGAAATTCTTTGAATGTTTGTTGAATGTTGAAGACTCCATGAACTTGTTCTTGAATCTTTATGAGAATGTTTTGTGTTTTATTCATGAGTTTAAATGTATTTGTAGTGATTAGTTGGCTAATTTCTTGATTAAGTAAAGGATCCTCAAATTAGCAAGCAACAAGTGATTCTTGTGTTGGTTTAACTTCACACAATCATAAAAACATTTTCTCCAACATGGAAGTGGAAGCATTTTACTCCTCGTGGATTTGGTGACTTTTTGGTTCTTAATGCTAGTTGACTTTCACTAATTACGTGCTTAATGGAAATTATGACTTTGACTAAGGAAATTGTTATGAGCTTCTCTAACCATTTTAACATTTACAAATATCTAGGTAATCTCAAGCTTCTTGGATTACTATAGCCAAATTAAAGATTTAAAACAAGTATTGCACCATTGGATTCTAATGATATGTTCATCAAATGTTCAAGTGAGGAAACCTTAAGTCAACCATCTTTCTCTTATTGATTTTACATCAAACCCTTGTTTTTGTTGAAATTGTCTATTTAAATCTTAGTTTAATTCTAGTTTATTTCAAGTATTTCAAAAGACTAAAACCCCCATTTTTACTTTTATTATCAAATTACAAGTATTTTTACAAAGAGATTTTTCATAAAGTTATAAAATTGAACCAATCTCCACGGATTTGACCCCTTTACCACTATACGCTATTTTAATGTAAAAGATTTAGGGTTATTAATTTTGTTAGCCTCGAAAACCACCAAATTTTGGCTTCCTGTCGGGGATTGGTTTATTTCTAATCAATTTGTTTCTCTATGCCCATATCTCAACGTACATGTTCTTTGATTTATAATCTGAAAATTGAAAAAGAAGCAATTCATTTGGCGAAGGAAAAGAGAATAGAACGTGGTCAAACTTCAAACCCTAACGGGGATCCGGAGGTTGAAACCGCTTCCCCTAGTGACACCGAACCTGATTCTAGCCCCGACCCTCGCCAAGAAATTCCCGAAACGTAACCCCTACAACAAAATCCACCCATCATAAACCAAATTACAATAGCGGATGGAGAAGGAGCACCCGGAAGAAACTTAACACAGATAATGGAAACCGATGTTACACAAACTCCAACCGGTATCAGTTACCTCATTTTGGAAGGAGGTTCGAAATTGAAGTCAAGTTTAGTTCATTACCTTCCAACTTTTCTCGGATTGGAAAATGAAGACCCACATAAGCACTTGAAGATGTTCCACATTATTTGCACTAGCATGAAGCCACAAGGGTCAGCCGATGACCAAATCAAATTAAGGGCATTCCCCTTCTCATCGGCCGATAGAGCAAAGGAATGGTTATTTTATCTTCCACCAGGGTCAATCAACTCATGGACCAATATGGCAAGAGCTTTCCTTGACAAGTTCTATCTCGTTTCAAGAGTCTCGAGTCCTAGAAATGAGATTTATGGAATCTGCCAAGGTCAAAATGAGACTTCACATGATTATTGGGAGAGGTTTAACAACTTGTGCTATAGTTGTCCACAACACCAAATTTCGAAACAACTCCTCATTCAACACTTTTATGAGGGATTATTACTAATGGAGAAAAGACTAGTTGATGCCTCAAGTGGTGGAGATGTCTTCAGTGGTACCGTTTGTAGATGGTAAATGGGTCTCATCTTTTTTTCTTATTTTTGTATTGTTGTTGGGTGAAGGGAAACAAACATACACTAGAGACCATTCTTTTAGTTTTCATTTCAAATTTGTACAATAATGAGCTGTAAACTAATATTTTCGAGGTTTATGCAAGGTAGTCTGTACCATTTTTTCTACCATTTTGTCTGCTAAATAATAAAGGGTAAAAGGGAGTGTATGTTGGGTTTCAAATGTATCTGATGTATTTTGCTAAAAGAATACACGGTGTTTTGGGTTTTTATGAATTGTACAAGCATTAATGTTGTGTGTACAAACAATAGCTTCAAAGAGTGAGACTAGCTGCTCTTTTTTTTTTTTTTTTTGCTTTTTTCTATTGAAATGAGACAACACATGCAATTTTCTTGTATTTTTAATAAAGTTTGTACAAATTATGAGTTGTAATTTGTAATTTTAGAGGTTTTTTTCTTTTTAAGAAATAAGATGTATTTTGGTGAGAATGGTAAATCTGAACATGGTTTTTTGGGTTTTGCTGAGCAAGATGTACAAGCTTTGCAGCTGAGTGTACAAACAACAACTTTAAAGGATGAAGTTTTACCCATTAAAACACCAACTAGAAACAGTTTTTTATATGGTATGAGCTTATAAGAGTTTGAGAACTCATAAAACATTCTTCCATCCCTATTTTTTTTAAAAATAAATTATGAAGATAATCTAATAAAAGAGATACAAAATTATTTTCTCCTCAACTTTCTGAATAAGTCACCAAAATGTAAAACGAAAACTGATCTGAGAGATTTTTCTTATGTTTGAAAAATGCTTTCATGAGTTAAAACGGGTTATGTTGGTCATATGAACTGAGAATGGTGCGGGATCTTACAAAAACTTATGTTCTTCTCAGATTATTACACCAAAATATGAACAAAGAAAGGGTAAAAACTTGTAAAATCTTATTTTCTTCCCGAATTGTTGAACAACTCGCCAAAGCATGAACGAAAATGGATCTAAGAAGATCTTTGCCAGCTTGGACAATGTTAAAATGAGACTGAAATAGAGAAGATCTAGAGATCTGAGGAAGAAAGGAATCAGATCTGAACAGATCTTGGCGAGAGCCGAACAAATTTGAACAAATAATGGTTCGGAGGGAATGGATCTGAGCGGATCTGATGCGAAGAACAACAGATCTGAATAGATTAGAGGTGGAATCGAGGTTGAGACCAAGAGACGAGAGCTATTTGTTCTTGGTCCCACGGATGGCGCCAACTGTTGTGATATGTCGTTAGGTCGTCGGGTCTTCTGAGTTGGTTCCTGATCGTAAGTTTGGAGGTGGTACCGTCAGCAGGTTTCCGGCGAGATACCTGAGCATACATCACAGCAAAGTCGTTAGCCTTGCCATAGGGACTGTGCCCCGGGAGCAAGCTCCGACGATCAAATTAGTCCAGATGGAAGATAAGAGATGGTTTTTCTTGGCCGTAAAGTGATGGGTTTTGAGCATAACAAACAATCCCTATGCGTGCATGCAACCCTAATTTGTTGGATCTATGTTTTCTCTATTAGACATGCAAGCATTGAACAGAAAACAAGAAACCCTAGGAGGCAACTATAATTTTCGAAAATAAGAATAAACTAGGGTTTGGATACATACCTTTAAGATTGTTATTGTAAATAATCTTGAATCCTTGCTTGAAAGACCTTTGGTAGCAAGCGCCACAAGTGTCGCGCCTCTAATGGTTCACAAACAAACCTAGCAACCGAGGAAAACTATACACAGAGAGAGAGAGAGAGAGAGGAGAATCCTACATTTCGTCCAAGGCACTTAGAAAGAAGTCATAGACTAAATTCTACCCTAAAGAGGGTTTATATAGGTGTTAGGAAGGTATTGGATAAGGCAGGTATCTCCAAGATAACCCTAATCTCTTAACTTCCTCCCTAAGGCATCCAAGGCACCCTTAGAGACCAAGGAAACCCTAGAGACACTCTAGATTTCGTTCCCCCCTCTTTAGGGAGGTTCTAGAATTGCCCAATGCTCAACTATTGAACATTGTCACCTTTAGTCCCTGCACATTTAATTAATTCCTTTAACCCCAAAATTAATTCCAAATTAATTTCTAATTAAATATTAATTAAACACTATGATTTCTAATTAATATATTATTTCCATAATACATTAATAAATCATTTATTTTGATTTCTAGTTAATTTATTTACTAAGTAATAAATTAATAAATCATTCATCTCTCTCTAACAGTCATCCTATTAAATTGTCAGGTTTGAAGGCAAGCCAAAATGAATGTGCTACTATCAATTCAAGTCTATACCAATTATAGTTATGGGCTTAGACACCTAATCCAACAGTCTCCCACTACGATAAGTCTAATAACTATAACTGCCAGTATAACTACCAAATTGATCCGTAAATTGTAGCTACCAAAAGCTGCTGTCGAACTCTGACCCAGTCAGTTATGTGTCCTTAGATAAGTGATCAAATATTCCTCCGTTCTACAAGATATCATATGGACATGAGACATGGATTATAATCAATCTCTTTGTCCAATATTTGTTTCCCAATTTTTTATTTATGACGACTGAAATCAGAATACTATATGAACACATCAATTGAGTTTAGGCATGGCCAAGCGCTTAAGATGTCATCATCAAATCATCGAGGGTCCCGCGGATATCACTTTTCCCGTTAGGGCAAAAGGAACGGATAAACTTCGACTCATATGCTTGCACTATTCACTCATCAAATCACGTACAACAATACATTTTATAACATCAAGTTACTGATGTGTTTACGTATTATCAATGCACAACTGACTTGTAAACAACAACTCATATATCTTCGTTTTAAGAATATAAGATATTATCGTCTCAAAATTACTCGTGATAAAATCCATGAAGTAATTCTCTGAGAGTGGGTTTATCCAATACTTAAAATCTCCATTTTCAAGTACTCGTGAACATTGTAGAAAAACCATTGATATGTATAATCTCCATAGACAATCTACAATTCAATTTATGACAGTCTCAATTCACTACTTGCTTCCATAAGTATGATCGACTGTGGATGTTTGAATAATCCAATTATTCGGGAAGTAAAACATGAGAAGTGAAACACAATAATAAACAAATTAACTATGGTCTCAAAACTATTAAATATAAATAAAACTCTTATTATTTAATCACCATGTTAACTAGACTTTATTCATTGTATAATGTTTCAAGTAATAAACTAAACACTTGAATTAAATATCAGTCATGCCATGTTATAAACATGCATACTATGTCTCTCTATGGTCCTTCCTTTGTGAACAGATCGATCAGACGCTATTCCAATGATGCTTATTTCACAATTCCAAATTCTAGTCACTACTAAAAGTGTTATAATTTCAACTTTTACATGCAATGTCCTTCTGTGATGTCGAAGCTTCAAAGTCATGGATACCTAGCCAACGATATTACAGAATGTTCCATTGGAACTTTGTTGATTAAAATAATTCCATGGTAACGAAGTTTCAAATTCAAAGATACACTCCTTGAACACCTTCATTGCATTAAGTTTTCTAACTCACATGTAGATTCTAATCATCAACTCCCATTATGAAAACATTTCCATATTCCCATATGACTATCAATCTTGAACAAGATTCACCTCCACTCAGAATTATGTCAATATGGTCCGTCCAAATACTATACTATACTTCCAACTATCCACAAGTAACCGATCCTTTGGAAAAACCTCAGAATGTTCTTGACAGTTTTTCAACAACTTTAGTCACATCTTGTTCTAGTCCTTTTCCCTCTTAATGCCCTAGGCATTTGGGAAAATTAGAACAAGTGAATATTATAGCATATGTAATCAATCTTATATCTGAAGCATATGGGATTCGATACATAATGTCATACATAAAGGCATGATATCTGATCAATCTCTTGCTATAATATTTCCATATATTGAATCTCCTATGTTGAATCATTTCAACACGATATTCATATAAGTCTAAGACTAAGTTTTATTAAACTTTCAATCTCAACTTTTAGATTTGAAATGAAGTATAAATGCCCTCTCCTCCAAATCTTATTATAGCAAAACAATTCCCAAACATTGCAACTTGCAAATTGAAAACTTTGTTTCCTATAAATAGTATTGCCAACTTGCAGCACTAAGCATAACATTTATGCTTCCACTAGCATATTTAGTGATCAAAAGCGACTAATTAAATTAACGGGGACTCATACTGGCTTTGACATGTATCTAGAAATCAACTGGACTTCTAGAAATCAATACTCTTTGACTTTCTTACTAAAGTGCAGATTTCTGATACGTAATGCTTCGATAAGTCCTCAGCTAGACTTCTCAAGCTCATACACCTTCACTAGACAGCATATGTGTGTGTTTAAAACCTTTTCAGAACTTATAGCTACAAGTCTTGAACGTTCAAACTATTTCTTGCCATTTCTCACAATTTGAACTACGAAAAGGGATGTTGTAATCATATTGCAAATTTGAGAATGCAATTAACACAACCACTAATCAAAATGATATTTATCAAATCTTTAAAAGCTACCACCTGAAGTATTTCCTCATAATCATTTTCATGAATTAGAGTGAAACCTTTTACCACTTAGATTTTATGATGTATGTGTTCCTATCCATGTGAATTTATCAATTCCAACCTGCAATCATAAGATAAGGTTGAGGAAAAAACCAAAATCAAATTTAGCTTTTCCTTTCATGGACTGAACTTTGCTCGTTCTTAATTTCTCGCCTTCTGGTAGCTCAAGGGCCTACTAGTGCTTCCATGTTGTTTAAGCAGCTCACTTCCATTGACCAATGGATTATCACTGACCAACGTGCTCTGCCTTTTGCATTCAAATGAGAACCATAGAACTCACATGCATTGCGAACTCAACTAGAAGGTGCATATAAACAAGAATGTGTCAACTGAACACGATAAGTTATCAACCTCAGGTCGTGTGCTAGTGATAACTAAAGGTTTATTCTTGATTGACTCCTGAAACTCTTTAAGATCAATAAGACTCCCACTGACTTCTTGACATATAATTTTCTCTCTCAAGGAACAATCCTTGAAAAGCAAAAACAAATACTCAAAAGTTAGTGTGGATTCTCGACAAGAAAAACACTTCATGTAATTGGTCTAAGTTTTCCTTTGTTTCAACTAAAACAACACAACTACCAATTCCAAATGTGCCAGAGTAAGAAAACATTACTACTCCACATTTCATGAGGCGTTATAAACCTACTTAATATAGAATAAGCTTCAAGATACGATTTGTAGTTACTAGAGTATGACTCTAAACTTGATTGGAAACGAAGTATGCTTCATCTCCTGATTGAACCATTTCAACAATATCTGGTTCCTCTTCTTAGTCAAACATTTGCACTAAGAAGTTCTTCGATGATCAGTTTGTGACATGTTTCCATAATCATTAAGATGATCATAAAACATGATACTAAAGTACTCCCCTTTCCTTTCAAATTGGACAAACCTTTATCTTTCTGCCTAATAGAGTCTTCTTATTCGTTCTGCCACTATTTGAAACTTTTCAAAGGTGTTAGAATTATGCTTAATCTTATAAACACAACCATATTTACTAAAAGCATCAGCAAAGCATGACGAATAAAGTTATCATTCTTTGTGGCAGATCTTAATAGTCCACATCAATTTGTACTAGATCCTTTAGTCCTTCACTTGACTCACATAAACATGTGATCAACGAATTAGTCATGATCTTCCAACGATCAATATTCTTATACATCACACAATTCGGATTGTATGACTCCAAGTTTCTGTCTAATTGAAACTTGGGTGATGAGAATTCCTTTTCACTTGGTTGATTATGACATTTCTGTTGGATTAGGTGTCTAAGCGCATAACTATAATTGGTATGTACTTGACCCGATAGTAGCATGGTCCATTTCGGGTTGCCTTCATTAGGACAATTTGATAGGATGGATATTTGAGTAAGAGGTTATTTGTGATTTATTAATATATTATAAGTATAATATATTAATTGAGAAATCATATTATTTAATTAGTATTGATCAAGAATTAATTTGGAATTAATTTAGTGATCAAAAGCGACTAATTAAATTAACGGGGACTGATTAAGTCAATCAGTAATATTTATAGTTTGGACCAATGATCCATATTGATTATGATGGGCTAATTCTATGTGGAAGTCCATGAAGAGTTAGTCCATAAGGCCCATCATATGGATTATTGGATTGCTTAAAGGCTTAAGTAAATGGGCTAAGGTTTACAAGTTAAACCTTAGGAAGTCCACACTATAAAAGAAACCCACTTTAGCCAAAATCATGCACAAGAGTGATATGACAAGAGTGGGAAGATTCTATGTGCTCCATAACTTCTCTCTCTTTATTCTCCAATTGTTCATGATGTTTGTGACTTGTTTGAGGCACAACACTTGGGGTGCTAAGCTCTTGAAAGTCCAATGTCTACAAGCTACAACAAACAGGTAATTCTTCTAACTAATTTTATGTTTAAATTACCAATATTATATGATAGTTGTAGGCTTTATGCTTTGGAAATTTTTGTTGCATGTATAACTAGAGAAAACTTAGATCCAAAGCATTTAGGGTTGTATGTGCACCATAGGAATGTTCTAGTACATAAAACCCAACAGTGGTATCAGAGCAATGGGTTGTTTTCTGTTATATAGATGCATAGCTAATTGTTCAAAGTTGGAAAAACTAAAAATCTGCACTCTGGACAGTGGACTCGACGAGTCCATACATGAACTCGACGATTCCATGAAGAACGTCAACCAACTCGACGAGTCCATTATCAGACTCGACGAGTTAGATAGGCTGTTTGTAGTTTTTTGGGTTTTTTGGCCTCAATTGGATTAGGATCATTACCACAAACTGTTTTGGTTCATAAAATTTGATTTTGTTGATATGGTAATGTTTATCCCCATCCAATAACATGTTGAATGTCAAATTTTAAGATAATTACTTGATTTTGTGAAAAAACTAATTATTTGTAAGATTTGAAGTTGTCATGAAATATGAATTAAACTAGGTCAAATTGGTGAATAATAAATTATATGATAAATGGATTTGTTAAATTTGATCTAATATGTTTCTTAAAGAGTTTATGAAACCTCCATAACTTATGGATATGAAAAGTTTTTTTAAAGTTTGATCTAAAGAGTTTATGAAACTTCCATAACTTATGGATGTGAAAAGTCTTATTCATTAACTCTTTAAGTTATGAATTCCAAGAATCTTCAAAGGTTAAAAAATTTGTTTTAAATGGCTTTGAAGAGTTTCATAACTTGCCCTTAAGTTATGGAACTTGGAAAGTCTCTTTTATGGAATTCTAAAAGTTTTCATGAGTTACAAAACTTGCCCCCAAGTTTTAGAATTTAAAATTTGATTTAAAAGGTTTTAATTGAGAAATATTAAATACTAAACATTTTGGCTTCATAACTTAAATTGAAAATTAAAAGTTTTAGTTATGGATTTGTTGATAATTAATTCAAGTGATTAATTAAAAGAGTATTAATAAATCCATAAATATATGGTTTGAGTTTAATTAAATTAAAAGTCTAGTTTAATTAATAGATTAAACCACCAAGTATTTTAAATGTGTAAAGTATACCCTTATACTATATAAAATTAAAAGTTTAACATATTATATATGTATAAGTTAAAAAGTCAGTCTTACCGTTATATGCCTCATTCACGAAGCCAATCTATAGGGGGGGGGGGGTATAAGGAAACTGCTTATACAATGGCAGTTGAATGGGTGTCCACTCTCAGCCACCGCTTCCTTGATTGGTGGAGGGTCGTTAGTCGAACGGGTAGAATAGGGCACAAACTCCCACTAAAAGTAACTAAACATTTATAAATTTTCAATCTTAGTTACTTTAGGAAAAATGTGAATTTATGCTAATCCATGAAATTGAACTTTGCACCTTGTTAAGTCATTAGTGGAGCGTTTGTGGTTAACCGGCACACTAATTTAGGACTAACAATGTGTTGCAAAGGGTAACTTGGTGTTAATCATGGATCAATGGAGCATGTGTGGTTAACCGGCACAATGATTAGGTGATTTGTAACATCGAGAGTACCAAGCTAATTTGCATGGTTATTCACACCTTGTTTGTGATCCTCGGTATCTCAGTCACAAACTTGAAGGGCATAATCGAGATTTAAACATGCCATTGAAAAGTTCAATGAATCTCAAAGAATCTAGGAATTTCAATTAATTTAAAACCTAAAATTCTTTTTCGTTTTTCATGGTTGAAATTGGTAAATCGTCATTTACCTACCTTCAAATATTTTACAATTAAATTACGTCATCCCTCTCCGAATTATAAAATATTGTGTTGGGTCGTAGCCTTAATATTACATTTGGGTGTTATATTAAGGACTTAAAACAACTAAACTTGAATTTCTCCATGTAGATGTCTAGTTCTGACAACTGTGGTCTTCCCGAATCTTTTGGAAAAAGCCTTCCTCATGAAGATGATGTTCCTAGAAATCATACTCCATTTCCTCCACCTCCTACAATTATTCTCCCTGACCCACATGTTCATCGACTTGAAAAGTTCAAGGTCACTCAATCCCTATTGGCAAGCAAACATGAAGATGAAAAGTTTGTATGTGCTCACGTCTTGGACATGAAGCTGCATATTGACAGGCTGGGAATATTGGGTGTCGTGTTCCCATGGAAGTTGGTTGTTGACTTGGTTCTTCAGTCACTTCCTAAGTCATATAGTGTAACATCCCGTTATTTTTCTGCTTGTAAAGTCAACCCTAGTCAACCAAAGTCAAACTTGGGTTAACTAAAATCTTTTATGTTTTTATTTTATGAGTTTTTATTAAGGTTGGAATATTAACCTTTGCTTATTAAAAACCTTAGAATAATTGTGGTTGAATTTAGGAGAGAAATACTTAAAACCGAGGAGTTTCGCACATTCTTCTTCTTTCTTTCCTTGCTTCGGACCACAAATGAGGGCCGCATACAAGGGCTATAAACCCTCGGACCGTAAACGTGGCCGTGATCAGGCTTCAGCCCTGATCAGGCTTCGGACCACAAACGGATATGATATTATCTTATCGCCTCGGAAATCGAACCTTATCGCCTGGGATTCTGTTCTCGGTCGCAAACCGCCTTCAGGCCGTAAACGAGGTTCACGGTCGTAAACCCCTCGGACCGTGAACCCTCGCATATATATTCAAGGCAGCCGACATTCCTCACTTTTTACACTTATACTCGAAAATTCCAACCTTTTCTCTCAAGTATCATCCACCAAGAACAACCTCTCTCCACAAGAACATACTAAGATCATCATTTTTCATCATATTCAAGTGTTAATCACTAGTTCTTCGCAAGAATCTATCAGGTATTCATTCTTGATATCGTTATCATTCCAAGAACACTCGTCAATCTTCTTATACTAGACCAAAACCCATTGATTTCACTAGTTTTCACGAAGAACACGCGAAGAACACGAAGAACAACCACCTGAAAACCTTTGAATCTTCTTAGAAACTTGTTTAAGATCTTCAAGTGTTCTTCATTCTTCAAGAACGCCTGGCCGTGAACACCTCCTGGCCGTGAACTCCTGTCCATAAACACCATTCAGCTTTCATATTAGCTTCTAACACTCCAATTTGTAAGTTATACTTACAAATTACCCCGATTCCCAATCATTCCTATGATTATATTTGCTAATTGGTTGCATATGCTATACAAATTGCTATATAGGACTTGCTTTGCTACGAGATTTCAATCGTGTGTCCAGACATACTATATCAAATCATCATTTGAATCACCCTCAAAAAGGTGAGTTCTAACCCCCGTATTTTCAAAATTTTTACAGTTTTAGGGGGGGGGGGATACAAGTCTAACACAATGATTTTGTGTTACAATCAAATGCTTTCAAAATATCTTTACAAAAATGGATTTCATTTATCTTCAAATCAAATGGTTTTTAAATTGTGTTTAAGTGACATCAAGTCACTAAAAGTGTTTTCAAATGTTCTATAAACTTATATTTTCCCCAAAAATCATATTATATATATATATATATATATATATATATATATATATATATATATATATATAAGATTTAAAGGGCTTAGGACTGATAACTCACTTTATTTCCTTTTCCTTGTTTGGATGTGGACTTAGGGTATCGGTTATTTGTCCGAATGTCATTTAAATTTTAGTTATATATCTTCATATATGTATATAAATATAAAAGGTTATTTCATTCAGTATTCAATTACCCTTTGTAACATGTTGAGCAAGGGGTTGCATTCATGAACAGTTAGTATCTATATAGAAAGTACATATAAATTATAATAGGTATAATTTATGATTCAAAAACACTAACTCACGAGCCAAGTATACAAGAGCACACTATTTTACATAGAACAAAGATTTGATTCAAAACAAGACTTGTGTGAACAGTTTACAATACATTTCAAGTTTACTAAACAAGGAACTTACTATCAATCATTTATTTCAGAATGATTGGGTTTTCATTACTATTATACACCCAACATCTATATGCTTTTTATGAGTCAATATATTCAGGTTGTTTAATCCAGTTAAACAACATAGTTAAAGTCCTGAAATTATAACCAGAATCTCTAGTAGGGGATCGAAACAAGTTGTGTATAGATCTATATGGGATTGACAACCCCGCACTCAGACTGCGAGCTACAGCTGGGCATACACGCCTATGAGTGAGAATTGTTTTCAACAGTTCCAATGCCTTCAAAACGTTATTTCAGGCCATCCGGTCTTCGTATGGTTATAATAACTCATTTAAAAAGATATTAATAATATGGTTAGTGTACAAATAACTAAACATGAGTACATTTTCAAAGTACTAGTTTTACAAAGATACAAAGTACAATATTACATTACAATTTACAATAACAGCTAGTGGAGCCAGGCACACTCACTTTTACAAGTTTTACAAAGGAATACAAATACAGAACACTAGTTTACAAACAAGAACGGTTTTATGGGATTAAAACTACTTTTCATATACAGCAGAAAATATAGGATTTTCTGGAACAGTTTACATAACAGAAAACAAACTTTCAAACATACACTCTTATGCACTCACTCAACCTTATGTTGATACTCGCTTTTCAAATTACTTGTATTCTCAGGGAATCAGTAGACAGGTACTCCCCGAGCTTTTGAGAAGACGGAGCTATTTTGAGTCGTGTCTTCTATCTTTTGTATCAACTATTTTGGTGTCAATATACAATGATTGAACACATGTATAAACTTTTAAATATTAATGCAATGGTTGGTTGTACTTTGATTACTATAATGCACTATATACTAAGAACAAACTACATGAAAACAAAGGACTCTTGATGATAGTTCTATAAGTACTAAGTGCATGCATCTCGGTTATATATGATGAAGGTTGTATAGACTCAGAATGAGTGGTCTAAGCTTTATTTCCTTTTCCTTGTTTGGATGTGGACTTAGAGTAGGATCATTTATTCGAAGGTCTATTCGACCCGAGATTGGTATACACTATGTGCTTATAGAAGGAATCAGTAGGAGTTATACCGAACAGAATTCATTATCTGTTAACTATAAGTTTCTCTCGTAGAAACTTGTACTTGTTTATTGTCTTTACTAACTATATTAGATATTTCTTATATCCTTATTCTCACTTAGATAAAAATGGTTGGATTCCATATCCCCGGAGACCCATACTTTCCCAATCAGGGAAATGGAGGATGGCTCGATGCGGAGGCAGAATAGAATCCTGAAATTCCTTTAGACGACGATTTCGCAGAAGATTTTCCGGAAGATGACGATTCAGGATCAGAAGCCTACAATCCACCACCAGTAGCCCAGAATCCCAACCCACGACAAAACTTCCAAGGCCTGACGCCTCTGTGGGAGATAAACTTAGACATATGGAGTAACGAGCAGGGTCAGAACCATCCTTATCAGGGAGACCGAAGCTTCTACAATCTGGACGCGGGAGGCTCAGCAGACAGAGCCCTCCCAGTATTAGTTCGTCGTGTGGCGCGCAACGATGAACAAGGTAGAGCTGCTATCGACCAAGTGATGCAAGTTGATGCTGCTACCGGAGTCAACACCGTTCGCATCCGCAACCTAGAAGACAATCACAATGCAGCCAGGGATCATACTAATTTCTTACATAGAGAACTAGTGGCATCCCAAGCCGAAGTACAACGAATATGAGAGCATCAGGCTATACAAGATAGACGTCTATTCGAAATAGAACGCCAGTTGGCCAAGTCCAGGGTCGGATCCAGTAGGAAGTAGATCATACTCTACTCGCCATCTGTTTACTTTTTTGGTTATAGTCTAAAGTCTTCGGATATGTCCAAGTGTTATTTTTCATGCTTTTCAGTTCGACCGCGAAATTTCCATTTTCGGTAGGTCGGTTAAATGTCGATGTTTTCCTGGTATTGTGGTGTATTGTAGACCTATTTAAGGTCAAGTTTTCCAAACATTATGTACCTAATACACCAATACAATCGACACGCAGTTCATACTCTTTGAAAAATAACCATTCAATTTCATATTATCCTGTTACAAGTTGTACTTGTAATAGACTTCTATTTCCAATTCCTTGCAAGATTCAAATTGAACTAAGTGTTTTAGTTCAGAGATATCAAACTCATATTCATTCTTGATATCTGACTGTCTTTTCATCTTTTAATTCTTAAAGTGAAAGATGCCTCCTCGGAGAAACCCTAGGCGTGTCCATGTTAATGAAGCGCCAACACCACCTCCGCCACCACCACCTCAATTTGACACTGCCATGTTTCAGGCGGCGGTCACAGCAGCTGTTACAGCTGCTATGTCTCATATAAACACCACTGTTGTGAGTGGATCAGGGAGTGGTGCACACCCCTCTAATCAGGGTGAAAGTCACGGGCACCATCGAGAGTGTACCTACAAGGACTTTTCAAACGTCAAACCAAGGATCTTCAACGGGACTGGGGGAGTTATGGCGTTAAGGCAATGAATTGAGAAAACAGAGGCAGTCTTCGAAATCTGCTCATGTCCGGAAGGTAGCAAGGTTAAATTTGATGCCTGTGCCTTTATCGATAGATCACTGACATGGTGGAATGGCCATGTTAAGTCACTGACCCTAGTGGTGGCTAACTCAATAAGTTGGGAAAACCTCAAGACGATGCTAATACGAGAGTACTGTCCGCGAGGGGAAATTCAGAAGCTCGAATAGGAGCTGTGGGGTCTTACAATGGTTGGTTCAGACATAACAACCTACACAAATATGTTCAGCGACTTAGCGATCCTATGTCCAGAAATGGTTGCTCTGGAGAGCAAAAAGATTAAGAGGTACATCTGGGGGCTGTCGCCTCAGATTCAAGGAAGTGCCATTGCTTCCAGGCCTATTACTTTTGACAGTGCCAAAGAGTTGGCACAGTCACTTATTGACCACAGAACCCATCAAAACTTAGTGGTCGCTGCTCTGGAACAATCAAGGGGAAACAACAATAATAACAACAACAACAACAGGAAGAAGACCTGGAATAAAAGGAAGGGCCAATATTCTCAGGAGCCCTCGAAAAAGCAACAGTTGGTGAGAGTTCATGCTGCTACTGTACCTGCTACTATTCCTGCTAACCCTGCACTAGCTAAGCCTTATGCTGGTAATCTTCCTAAATGCAATAAGTGTAATTTCCACCACAACGGGAATTGCTGAGAGATGCAGTGCCGGAACTGCAATAGAAAAGGGCACACTGCCCGATTCTGTAAATCACCACCCCAACCGATTAACCAAGTGCCTGCCGCTGGAGTAGGGCAAGCGTGTTATGGGTGCGGAGAAGTTGGACATTTCAAGAGAAGTTGTCCAAAATCTAGAAATGCCGATGGAGTAAGAAGGATACTGGAAATTGTTCACGAAGAGGCCGTAGTAGACCCTACAGTGGTCACAGGTACGTTTCTTCTCAACAATACTTATGCATGCATTCTATTTGATAGTGGTGCTGAGAAGAGTTTCGTGAGCCATAATTTCGAACACCTACTAAAACAAAACTCCCAACCTTTAAATGAAACCTTCACAGTAGAAATGGCCAACAGAAAGACCGAGCACACTAACAATATATACATAGGATGTACCCTTACCCTGAATAACTTTTCTTTCCCAATAGACCTTATGCCGATCTCTATCAAAAGTTTTGACATCATTATCGGTATGGACTGGTTGTGTTCTAACCATGCTGACATCCTATGTTACGAACGAGTCATTCACCTTAACTTGCCAAATGATGAAGCTCTTATCGTCTATGGCGACAAACCCGGAACGAACCTTCAGATCATTTCTTGTATCAAGGCACAAAAGTACCTTCGCAAGGAGTACTGTGCTTTCTTAGCTCACGTGGTAGACAAAAAGCAAGAAGTGAAAGACATCGCGAGCATTCCTGAGGTCTGCAACTTTCCTGACGTATTCCCTGATGACCTTCCAGGAGTGCCACCTGAACGACAAGTCGAGTTTAGAATCAACTTAATACCTGGAGCTATCCCTGTAGCCAAATCTCCCTATCGTCTTGCACCTTCAGAGATGCAGGAATTATCCAGTCAGCTGAACGAACTCCTTAGTAAAGGATTCATAAAGCCAAGCTTCTCACCATGGGGAGCACCGGTCTTGTTCGTAAAGAAGAAGGATGGATCATCTCGTATGTGCATAGACTATCGCGAGTTGAATAAACTCACCGTTAAGAACCGTTATCCTCTACCTCGTATTGACGATCTATTCGACCAACTTCAAGGTGCGAGCTACTTGTCGAAGATAGACTTAAGATCTGGGTATCAGCAATTATGATTTCTGGAGGATAATGTTCCCAAAACAGCCTTCAGAACTCGTTATGGTCATTACGAGTTTGTAGTGATGCCTTTCGGATTGACGAATGCACCTGCTGTGTTCATGGACTTGATGAACAGAGTGTGTCGTCCGTACTTGGACAAATTCGTCATAGTCTTCATTGACGACATTCTCATCTACTCAAGAAGCGAAGAGGAGCATAGCCAACATCTTCGTCAAGTGCTACAAACACAGAGAACAGAGAAACTCTATGCAAAGCTCTCAAAATGCGAATTTTGGATCAGGAAGGTAGATTTCCTAGGTCACGTGGTCAGTTCTGAAGGAATACATGTGGACCCTTCCAAAATTAAGGCAATCGAGAACTGGTCAGCACCTAAAACACCTACAGAAATCCGACAATTCTTAGGTCTTGCTGGCTACTATCGCAGGTTTATTCAAAATTTCTCCCGATTTGCTAAGCCACTTACCACCCTGACACAAAAGGGTGTAACTTTTAGCTAGGGAGAGAAGCAAGAAACAGCGTTCAAAACGCTGAAGCGAGCCCTGTGCAGTGCACCGATCTTGTCTCTACCTGAAGGGGATAGAGGAATTCATAGTGTACTGCGATGCTTCTAATCAAGGGCTTGGATGTGTCCTTATGCAACGAGGATAGGTTATATCTTACGCCTCGAGACAGCTAAAGACACATGAGGTCAACTACACAACGCACGACCTTGAGCTGGGAGCAGTGATATTTGCTCTGAAGATCTGGAGACACTACTTATATGGCACGAAGTGCACTATATTCACAGACCATAAAAGTCTCCAGCATATCTTTGACCAGAAGGAGATGAACATGAGGCAACGACGATGGGTGGAGCTACTGAACGATTACGAATGCGAGATTCATTATCACCCTGGTAAATCCAATGTGGTAGCTGACACCCTTAGCAGAAAAGAATACTCGGGACACCGAGTAAAGTCATTAACCATGACAATCCATTCACATATGTCCACACAGATCAAAGAGGCTCAACTAGAGGCCTTAAAACCTGAAAACGTGGCAGGTGAAACCCTGAGAGGAATGGATAGGAGGTGATGGAGTTTATCGTTTCATGAACCAGATCTGGACACCAAAGTTCAGTGGTTACAGAGACTTGGTTATGAATGAAGCACACAAAACCCGATACTCCATTCATCCAGGTACAGACAAGATGTATCTGGACCTAAAGAAACTATACTGGTGGCCTAACATGAAGGCTGAGATTGCTACCTTTGTGGGCAAGTGTCTTACTTGTGCCAAAGTCAAGGTAGAGTACCAGAAACCTTCAGGTCTGCTTCAACAACCTGAAATCCCAGAATGGAAGTGGGAGCGGGTTACGATGGATTTCATAACTAAGTTACCCAAGACATCAGGTGGTTATGATACTATTTGGGTAATCGTCGATAGATTGACCAAATCCGCACACTTCTTGCCAATAAAGGAAACTGACAAGATGGAGAAGCTGACAAGAACATACCTCAGAGAAATAGTTAGACTGCATGGTGTGACAATATCTATTATCTCAGACTGAGATAGCAGATTCACCACTTGTTTCTGGCAATCTTTACAAAAATCTTTGGGAACTAGGCTGGACATGAGTACAGCCTACCATCCACAAACAGACGGACAAAGTGAGAGGACGATTCATACTCTAGAAGATAGGTTGCGAGCCTGCGTGATAGACTTTGGGGAGGCATGGGATACTCATTTACCCTTTGTCGAGTTCTCTTATAACAACAGTTATCACACTAGTATAAAGGCTGCTCCATTCGAAGCGCTTTATGGCCGCAAGTGCAGATCACCTCTATGCTGGGCTAAAGTGGGTGATACGCAACTAGCTAGAGGTCAAGTTCCAGACAGTACTCTCACTGGTCCGGAAATCATTCGTGAAACCACGTAGAAGATCGTACAAATTCGGGAGCGACTTAAGGCTTCCAGAGATAGACAGAAAAGCTACGCTGACAATAGGAGAAAACCCTTGGAATTCCAGGTTGGTGATCGTGTTCTATTGAAGGTCTCACCCTGGAAAGGCATGATACGCTTTGGTAAGCATGGCAAACTGAATCGAAGGTACATAGGACTATTCGAGATTCTTGCTAGAATTGGTCTAGTAGCTTACAAACTCCGACTACCTCAAGAACTAAGCAACATACACCCTACATTCCACGTCTCTAACTTGAAGAAGTGCTTATCCGACGAGACTCTTGTTATCCCAGTCGATGAGATCGAGGTAAACGAGAGCCTCAATTTCATGGAAGAACCTGTAGAAATTCTAGACAGTGAAGTCAAGAGAACTAAACAAAGCCGTATTCCGATAGTGAAGGTCCGCTGGAATGCAAAATGGGGACCTGCATTCACTTGGGAGCAGGAGGATCAAATGCAAAAGAAGTATATGCATCTGTTTCCCTAGTCTTTCTGTTGCGCTTTAGTCCTAATTTCGGGACGAAATTCTCTCTAACGGGGGATAATGTAACATCCCGTTATTTGTCTGCTTGTAAAGTCAACCCTAGTCAACCAAAGTCAAACTTGGGTTAACTAAAATCTTTTATGTTTTTATTTTATGAGTTTTTATTAAGGCTGGAATATTAACCTTTGCTTATTAAAAACCTTAGAATAATTATGGTTGAATTTAGGAGAGAAATACTTAAAACCGAGGAGTTTCACACATTCTTCTTCTTTCTTTCTTTGCTTCGAACCGCAAATGAGGGCCGCATACGAGGGCCGTAAACCCTCGTACTATAAACGTGGTTGTGATCAGGCTTTGGCCGTGATCAGGATTCGGACCGCAAACGGATATGATCTTATCTTATCGCCTCGGAAATCGAACCTTATCGCCTCGGATTCTGTTCCCGGTCGCAAACCGCCTTCGGGCCGTAAACGAGGTTCACGGCCATAAACCCCTCGGACCGTGAACCCTCGCATATATATTCAAGGCAGCTGACTTTTCCTCACTTTTTACACTTATACTCGAAATTTCCAACCTTTTCTCTCAAGTATCATCCACCAAGAACAACCTATCTCCACAAGAACACACTAAGATCATCCTTTTTCATCATATTCAAGTGTTAATCACTAGTTCTTCACAAGAATCTATCAGGTATTCATTCTTGATATTGTTATCATTCCAAGAACACTCGTCAATCTTCTTATACTAGACCAAAACCCATTGATTTCACTAGTTTTCACGAAGAACACGAAGAACATGCGAAGAACACGAAGAACAACCACCTGAAAACCTTTGAATCTTCTTAGAAACTTGTTTAAGATCTTCAAGTGTTCTTCATTCTTCAAGAACACCTGGCCGTGAACTCTTGGATTTAAACACCAATCAACTTTCATATTAGCTTCTAACACTCCAATTTGTAAGTTATACTTACAAACTACCCCGATTCCCAATCATTCCTATGATTATATTTGCTAATTGGTTGCATTTGCTATACAAATTGCTATATAGGACTTCTTTTGCTACGGGATTTCAATCGTGTGTATAAACATACTATATCAAATCATCATTTGAATCACCCTCCAAAAGGTGAGTTCATACCCCCCGTATTTTCATAATTTTTACAGTTTTAAGGGGGGGGGGGGGGGGGATACAAGTCTAACACAATGATTTTGTGTTACAATCAAATGGTTTCAAAATATCTTTACAAAAATGGATTTCATTTATCTTCAAATCAAATGGTTTTTAAATTGTGTTAACGTGACATCAAGTCACTAAAAGTGTTTTAAAATGTTTGATAAACTTATATTTTCCCCAAAACTCATATTTATATATATAGATGTGTGTGTATATATATATATATATATATATATATATATATATATATATATATAAGATTTAAAGGGCTTAGGACTAATAACTCGCTTTATTTCCTTTTCCATGTTTGGATGAGGACTTAGGGTATCGGTTATTTGTCTGAATATCGTTTAAATTTTAGTTATATATATTCATATATGTATATAAATATAAAAGGTTATTTCATTCAGTATAAATTACCCTTTGTAACATGTTGAGCAAGGGGGTGCATTCATGAACAATTAGTATCTATAAAGAAAGTACATATAAATTATAATAGGTATAATTTATGATTCAAAAACACTAACTCACGAGCCAAGTATACAAGAGCACACTATTTTACATAGAACAAGGATTTGATTCAAAACTAGACATGTGTGAACAGTTTACAATACATTTCAAGTTTACTAAACAAGGAACTTAGTATCAATCATTTATTTCAAAATGATTGGGTTTTCATTACTATTATACACGTAACGTCTAAATGCTTTTTATGAGTCAATATATTCAGGTTGTTTAATTCAGTTAAACAACATAGTTAAAGTCCTGATATTATAACCAGAATCTCCAGTAGGGGATCGAAACAAGTTGTGTATAGATCTATATGGGATTGACAACCCCGCACTCAGACTGCTAGCTACAGTCGGGCATACACGCCTATGAGTGAGAATTGTTTCCAACAATTCCAATGCCTTCAAAACGTTATTTCAGGCCATCCGGTCTTCGTATGGTTATAATAACTCATTTAAAAAGATATTCATAATATGGTTAGTGTACAAATAACTAAACATGAGTACATTTTCAAAGTACTAGTTTTACAAAGATACAAAGTACAATATTACATTACAATTTACAATAACAGCTAGTGGAGCCAGGCACACTCACTTTTACAAGTTTTACAAAGGAATACAAATACAGAACACTAGTTTACAAACAAGAACGGTTTTATGGAAGTGGAAGCATTTGACTCCTCGTGGATTTGGTGACTTTTTGGTTCTTAATGCTAGTTGACTTTCACTAATTACGTGCTTAATGGAAATTATGACTTTGACTAAGGAAATTGTTATGAGCTTCTCTAACCATTTTAACATTTACAAATATCTAGGTAATCTCAAGCTTCTTGGATTACTATAGCCAAATTAAAGATTTAAAACAAGTATTACACCATTGGATTCTAATTATATGTTCATCAAATGTTCAAGTGAGGAAACCTTAAGTCAACCATCTTTCTCTTATTGATTTTACATCAAACCCTTGTTTTTGTTGAAATTGTCTATTTAAATCTTAGTTTAATTCTAGTTTATTTCAAGTATTTCAAAAGACTAAAACCCCCATTTTTACTTTTATTATCAAATTACAAGTATTTTTACAAAGAGATTTTTCATAAAGTTATAAAACTGAACCAATCTCCACGGATTCGACCCCTTTACCACTATACGCTATTTTAATGTAAAAGATTTAGGGTTATTAATTTTGTTAGACTCGACAACCACCAAATTTTGGCTTCCTGTCGGGGATTGGTTTATTTTGGATCAATTTGTTTCTCTATGCCCATATCTCAACGTACAGGTTCTTTGATTTATAATATAAAAATTGAAAAAGAAGCAAGGCATTTGGTGAAGGAAAAGAGAATAGAACGTGGTCAAACTTCAAACCCTAACGGGGATCCGGAGGTTGAAACCGCTTCCCCTAGTGACACCGAACCTGATTCTAGCCCCGACCCTCGCCAAGAAATTCCCGAAACGTAACCCCTACAACAAAATCCACCCATCATAAACCAAATTACAATAGCGGATGGAGAAGGAGCACCCGAAAGAAACTTAACACAAATAATGGAAACCGATGTTACACAAACTCCAACCGGTATCAGTTACCTCATTTTGGAAGGAGGTTCGAAATTGAAGTCAAGTTTAGTTCATTACCTTCCAACTTTTCTCGGATTGGAAAATAAAGACCCACATAAGCACTTGAAGATGTTCCACATTATTTGCACTAGCGTGAAGCCATAAGGGTCAGCCGATGACCAAATCAAATTAAGGGCATTCCCCTTCTCATCGGCCGATAGAGCAAAGGAATGGTTATTTTATCTTCCACCGGGGTCAATCAACTCATGGACCAATATGGCAAGAGCTTTCCTTGACAAGTTCTATCTCGTTTCAAGAGTCTCCAGTCCTAGAAATGAGATTTATGGAATCTGCCAAGGTCAAAATGAGACTTCACATGATTATTGGGAGAGGTTTAACAACTTGTGCTATAGTTGTCCACAACACCAAATTTCGAAACAACTCCTCATTCAACACTTTTATGAGGGATTATTACTAATGGAGAAAAGACTAGTTGATGCCTCAAGTGGTGGAGATGTCTTCAGTGGTACCGTTTGTAGATGGTAAATGGGTCTCATCTTTTTTTCTTATTTTTGTATTGTTGTTGGGTGAAGGGAAACAAACATACACTAGAGACCATTCTTTTAGTTTTCATTTCAAATTTGTACAATAATGAGCTGTAAACTAATATTTTCGAGGTTTATGCTAGGTAGTCTGTACCATTTTTTCTACCATTTTGTCTGCTAAATAATAAAGGGTAAAAGGGAGTGTATGTTGGGTTTCAAATGTATCTGATGTATTTTGCTAAAAGAATACACGGTGTTTTGGGTTTTTATGAATTGTACAAGCATTAATGTTGTGTGTACAAACAATAGCTTCAAATAGTGAGACAAGCTGCTCTTTTTTTTTTTTTTGCTTTTTTCTATTGAAATGAGACAACACATGCAATTTTCTTGTATTTTTAATAAAGTTTGTACAAATTATGAGTTGTAATTTGTAATTTTTGAGGTTTGTTTCTTTTTAAGAAATAAGATGTATTTTGGTGAGAATGGTAGATCTGAACATGGTTTTTGGGTTTTGCTGAGCAAGATGTACAAGCTTTGCAGGTGAGTGTACAAACAACAACTTTAAAGGATGAAGTTTTACCCATTAAAACACCAACTAGAAACGGTTTTTATATGGTATGAGCTTATAAGAGTTTGAGAACTCATAAAACATTCTTCCATCCCTATTTTTTTAAAAAATAAATTATGAAGATAATCTAATAAAAGAGATACAAAATTATTTTCTCCTCAAATTTCTGAATAAGTCACCAAAATGTAAAACGAAAACTGATCTGAGAGATTTTTCTTATGTTTGAAAAATGCTTTGATGAGTTAAAACGGGTTATGTTGGTCATATGAACTGAGAATGGTGCGGGATCTTACAAAAACTTATGTTCTTCTCAGATTATTACACCAAAATATGAACAAAGAAAGGGTAAAAACTTGTAAAATCTTATTTTCTTCCCGAATTGTTGAACAACTCGCCAAAGCATGAACGAAAATGGATCTAAGAAGATCTTTGCCAGCTTGGACAATGTTAAAATGAGACTGAAATAGAGAAGATCTAGAGATCTGAGGAAGAAAGCAATCAGATCTGAACAGATCTTGGCGAGAGCCGAACAAATTTGAACAAATAATGGTTCGGAGGGAATGGATCTGAGCGGATCTGATGCGAAGAACAACAGATCTGAATAGATCGGAGGTGGAACCGAGGTTGAGACCAAGAGACGAGAGCTATTTGTTCTTGGTCCCACGAATGGCGCCAACTGTTGTGATATGTCGTTAGGTCGTCGGGTCTTCTGAGTTGGTTCCTAATCGTAAGTTTGGAGGTGGTACTGTCAGCAGGTTTCCGGCGAGATACCTGAGCATACATCACAGCAAAGTCGTTAGCCTTGCCATAGGGACTGTGCCCCGGGAGCAAGCTCCAACGATCAAATTAGTCCAGATGGAAGATAAGAGATGGTTTTTCTTGGCCGTAAAGTGATGGGTTTTGAGCATAACAAACAATCCATATGCGTGCATGCAACCCTAATTTGTTGGATCTATGTTTTCTCTATTAGACATGCAAGCATTGAACAGAAAACAAGAAACCCTAGGAGGCAACTATAATTTTCGAAAATAAGAATAAACTAGGGTTTGGATACATACCTTTAAGATTGTTATTGTAAATAATCTTGAATCCTTGCTTGAAAGACCTTTGGTAGCAAGCGCCACAAGTGTCGCGCCTCTAATGGTTCACAAACAAACCTAGCAACCAAGGAAAACTATACACAAAGAGAGAGAGAGAGAGAGAGAGAGAGAGAGAGAGAGAGAGAGGAGAATCCTACATTTCATCCAAGGCACTTAGAAAGAAGTCATAGACAAAATTCTACCCTAAAGTGGGTTTATATAGGTGTTAGGAAGGTATTGGATAAGGCAGGTATCTCCAAGATAACCCTAATCTCTTAACTTCCTCCCTAAGGCATCCAAGGCACCCTTAGAGACCAAGGAAACCCTAGAGACACTCTAGATTTCGTTCCCCCCTCTTTAGGGAGGTTCTAGAATTGCCCAATGCTCAATTATTGAACATTGTCACCTTTAGTCCCTGCACATTTAATTAATTCCTTTAACCCCAAAATTAATTCCAAATTAATTTCTAATTAAATATTAATTAAACACTATGATTTCTAATTAATATATTATTTCCATAATACATTAATAAATCATTTATTTTGATTTCTAGTTAATTTATTAACTAAGTAATAAATTAATAAATCATTCATCTCTCTCTAACAGTCACCCTATTAAATTGTCAGGTTTGAAGGCAAGCCAAAATGAATGTGCTACTATCAATTCAAGTCTATACCAATTATAGTTATGGGCTTAGACACCTAATCCAACAGTCTCCCACTACGATAAGTCTAATAACTATAACTGCCACTATAACTACCAAATTGATCCGTAAATTGTAGCTACCAAAAGCTGCTGTCGAACTCTGACCCAGTCAGTTACGTGTCCTTAGATAAGTGATCAAATATTCCTCCGATCTACAAGATATCGTATGGACATGAGACATGGATTATAATCAATCTCTTTGTCCAATATTTGTTTCCCAATTTTTTATTTATGACGACTGAAATCAGAATACTATATGAACACATCAATTGAGTTTAGGCATGGCCAAGCGCTTAAGATGTCATCATCAAATCATCGAGGGTCCCACGGATATCACTTTTCCCGTTAGGGCAAAAGGAACGGATAAACTTCGAATCATATGCTTGCACTATTTACTCATCAAATCACGCACAACAATACATTTTATAACATCAAGTTACTGATGTGTTTACGTATTATCAATGCACAACTGACTTGTAAACAACAACTCATATATCTTCGTTTTAAGAATATAAGATATTATCGTCTCAAAATTACTCGTGATAAAATCCATGAAGTAATTCTCTGAGAGTGGGTTTATCCAATACTTAAAATCTCCATTTTCAAGTACTCGTGAACATTGTAGAAAAACCATTGATATGTATAATCTCCATAGACAATCTACAATTCAATTTATGACAGTCTCAATTCACTACTTGCTTCCATAAGTATGATCGACTGTGGATGTTTGAATAATCCAATTATTCGGGAAGTAAAACATGAGAAGTGAAACACAATAATAAACAAATTAACTATGGTCTCAAAACTATTAAATATAAATAAAACTCTTATTATTTAATCACCATGTTAACTAGACTTTATTCATTGTATAATGTTTCAAGTAATAAACTAAACACTTGAATTAAATATCAGTCATGCCATGTTATAAACATGCATACTATGTCTCTCTATGGTCCTTCCTTTGTGAACAGATCGATCAGACGCTATTCCAATGATGCTTATTTCACAATTCCAAATTCTAGTCACTACTAAAAGTGTTATAATTTCAACTTTTACATGCAATGTCCTTCTGTGATGTCGAAGCTTCAAAGTCATGGATACCTAGCCAACGATATTATAGAATGTTCCATTGGAACTTTGTTGATTAAAATAATTCCATGGTAACGAAGTTTCAAATTCAAAGATACATTCCTTGAACACCTTCCTTGCATTAAGCTTTCTAACTCACATGTAGATTCTAATCATCAACTCCCATTATGAAAACATTTCCATATTCCCATATGACTATCAATCTTGAACAAGATTCACCTCCACTCAGAATTATGTCAATATGGTCCGTCCAAATACTATACTATACTTCCAACTATCCACAAGTAACCGATCCTTTGGAAAAACCTCAGAATGTTCTTGACAGTTTTTCAACAACTTTAGTCACATCTTGTTCTAGTCTTTTTCCTTCTTAATGCCCTAGGCATTTGGGAAAATTAGAACAAGTGAATATTATAGCATATGTAATCAATCTTATATCTGAAGCATATGGGATTCGATACATAATGTCATACATAAAGGCATGATATCTGATCAATCTCTTGCTATAATATTTCCATATATTGAATCTCCTATGTTGAATCATTTCAACACGATATTCATATAAGTCTAAGACTAAGTTTTATTAAACTTTCAATCTCAACTTTTAGATTTGAAATGAAGTATAAATGCCCTCTCCTCCAAATCTTATTATAGCAAAACAATTCCCAAACATTGCAACTTGCAAATTGAAAACTTTGTTTCCTATAAATAGTATTGCCAACTTGCAGCACTAAGCATAACATTTATGCTTCCACTAGCATAGCAATTATACTCCCACTAGCTTTGACATGTATCTAGAAATCAACTGGACTTCTAGAAATCAATACTCTTTGACTTTCTTACTAAAGTGCAGATTTCTGATACGTAATGCTTCGATAAGTCCTCAGCTAGACTTCTCAAGCTCATACACCTTCACTAGACAGCATATGTGTGTGTTTAAAACCTTTTCAGAACTTATAGCTACAAGTCTTGAACGTTCAAACTATTTCTTGCCATTTCTCACAATTTGAACTACGAAAAGGGATGTTGTAATCATATTGCAAATTTGAGAATGCAATTAACACAACCACTAATCAAAATGATATTTATCAAATCTTTAAAAGCTACCACCTGAAGTATTTCCTCATAATCATTTTCACGAATTAGAGTGAAACCTTTTACCACTTAGATTTTATGATGTATGTGTTCCTATCCATGTGAATTTATCAATTCCAACCTGCAATCATAAGATAAGGTTGAGGAAAAAACCAAAATCAAATTTAGCTTTTCCTTTCATGGACTGAACTTTGCTCGTTCTTAATTTCTCGCCTTCTGGTAGCTCAAGGGCCTACTAGTGCTTCCATGTTGTTTAAGCAGCTAACTTCCATTGACCAATGGATTATCACTGAACAACGTGCTCTGCCTTTTGCATTCAAATGAGAACCATAGAACTCACATGCATTGCCAACTCAACTAGAAGGTGCATATAAACAAGAATGTGTCAACTGAACACGATAAGTTATCAACCTCAGGTCGTGTGCTAGTGATAACTAAAGGTTTATTCTTGATTGACTCCTGAAACTCTTTAAGATCAATAAGACTCCCACTGACTTCTTGACATATAAGTTTCTCTCTCAAGGAACAATCCTTGAAAAGCAAAAACAAATACTCAAAAGTTAGTGTGGATTCTCGACAAGAAAAACACTTCATGTAATTGGTCTAAGTTTTCCTTTGTTTCAACTAAAACAACACAACTACCAATTCCAAATGTGCCAGAGTAAGAAAACATTACTACTCCACATTTCATGAGGCGTTATAAACCTACTTAATATAGAATAAGCTTCAAGATACGATTTGTAGTTACTAGAGTATGACTCTAAACTTGATTGGAAACGAAGTATGCTTCATCTCCTGATTGAACCATTTCAACAATATCTGGTTCCTCTTCTTAGTCAAACATTTGCACTAAGAAGTTCTTCGATGATCAGTTTGTGACATGTTTCCATAATCATTAAGATGATCATAAAACATGATACTAAAGTACTCCCCTTTCCTTTCAAATTGGACAAACCTTTATCTTTCTGCCTAATAGAGTCTTCTTATTCGTTCTGCCACTATTTGAAACTTTTCAAAGGTGTTAGAATTATGCTTAATCTTATAAACACAACCATATTTACTAAAAGCATCAGCAAAGCATGACGAATAAAGTTATCATTCTTTGTGGCAGATCTTAATATTCCACATCAATTTGTACTAGATCCTTTAGTCCTTCACTTGACTCACATAAACATGTGATCAACGAATTAGTCATGATCTTCCAACGATCAATATTCTTATACATCACACAATTCGGATTGTATGACTCCAAGTTTCTGTCTAATTGAAACTTGGGTGATGAGAATTCCTTTTCACTTGGTTGATTATGACATTTCTGTTGGATTAGGTGTCTAAGCGCATAACTATAATTGGTATGTACTTGACCCGATAGTAGCATGGTCCATTTCGGGTTGCCTTCATTAGGACAATTTGATAGGATGGATATTTGAGTAAGAGGTTATTTGTGATTTATTAATATATTATAAGTATAATATATTAATTGAGAAATCATATTATTTAATTAGTATTGATCAAGAATTAATTTGGAATTAATTTAGTGATCAAAAGCGACTAATTAAATTAACGGGGACTGATTAAGTCAATCAGTAATATTTATAGTTTGGACCAATGATCCATATTGATTATGATGGGCTAATTCTATGTGGAAGTCCATGAAGAGTTAGTCCATAAGGCCCATCATATGGATTATTGGATTGCTTAAAGGCTTAAGTAAATGGGCTAAGGTTTACAAGTTAAACCTTAGGAAGTCCACACTATAAAAGAAACCCACTTTAGCCAAAATCATGCACAAGAGTGATATGACAAGAGTGGGAAGATTCTATGTGCTCCATAACTTCTCTCTCTTTATTCTCCAATTGTTCATGATGTTTGTGACTTGTTTGAGGCACAACACTTGGGGTGCTAAGCTCTTGAAAGTCCAATGTCTACAAGCTACAACAAACAGGTAATTCTTCTAACTAATTTTATGTTTAAATTACCAATATTATATGATAGTTGTAGGCTTTATGCTTTGGAAATTTTTGTTGCATGTATAACTAGAGAAAACTTAGATCCAAAGCATTTAGGGTTGTATGTGCACCATAGGAATGTTCTAGTACATAAAACCCAACAGTGGTATCAGAGCAATGGGTTGTTTTCTGTTATATAGATGCATAGCTAATTGTTCAAAGTTGGAAAAACTAAAAATCTGCACTCTGGACAGTGGACTCGACGAGTCCATACATGAACTCGACGATTCCATGAAGAACGTCAACCAACTCGACGAGTCCATTATCAGACTCGACGAGTTAGATAGGCTGTTTGTAGTTTTTTGGGTTTTTTGGCCTCAATTGGATTAGGATCATTACCACAAACTGTTTTGGTTCATAAAATTTGATTTTGTTGATATGGTAATGTTTATCCCCATCCAATAACATGTTGAATGTCAAATTTTAAGATAATTACTTGATTTTGTGAAAAAACTAATTATTTGTAAGATTTGAAGTTGTCATGAAATATGAATTAAACTAGGTCAAATTGGTGAATAATAAATTATATGATAAATGGATTTGTTAAATTTGATCTAATATGTTTCTTAAAGAGTTTATGAAACCTCCATAACTTATGGATATGAAAAGTTTTTTTAAAGTTTGATCTAAAGAGTTTATGAAACTTCCATAAGTTATGGATGTGAAAAGTCTCATTCATTAACTCTTTAAGTTATGAATTCCAAGAGTCTTCAAAGGTTACAAAATTTGTTTTAAATGGCTTTGAAGAGTTTCATAACTTGCCCTTAAGTTATGGAACTTGGAAAGTCTCTTTTTGGAATTCTAAAAGTTTTCATGAGTTACAAAACTTGCCCCCAAGTTTTAGAATTTAAAATTTGATTTAAAAGGTTTTAATTGAGAAATATTAAATACTAAACCTTTTGGCTTCATAACTTAAATTGAAAATTAAAAGTTTTAGTTATGGCTTTGTTGATAATTAATTAAAAGAGTATTAATAAATCCATAATTATATGGTTTGAGTTTAATTAAATTAAAAGTCTAGTTTAATTAATAGATTAAACCACCAAGTATTTTAAATGTGTAAAATACACCCTTATACTATATAAAATTAAAAGTTTAACATATTATATATGTATAAGTTAAAAAGTCAGTCTTTCCGTTATATGCCTCATTCACGAAGCCAATCTATAAGGGGGGTATAAGGAAATTGCTTATAAAATGGCAGTTGAATGGGTGTCCACTCTCACCCACCGCTTCCTTGATTGGTGGAGGGTCGTTAGTCGAACGGGTAGTTACTTTAGGAAAAATGTGAATTTATGCTAATCCATGAATTGCACTTTGCACCTTGTTAAGTCATTAGTGGAGCGTTTGTGGTTAACCGGCACACGAATTTAGGACTAACAATGTGTTGCAAAGGGTAACTTGGTGTTAATCATGGATCAATGGAGCATGTGTGGTTAACCGGCACAATGATTAGGTGATTTGTAACATCGAGAGTACCATGCTAATTTGCATGGTTATTCACACCTTGTTTGTGATCCTCGGTATCTCAGTCACAAACTTGAAGGGCATAATCGAGATTTAAACATGCCATTGAAAAGTTCAATGAATCTCAAAGAATCTAGGAATTTCAATTAATTTAAAACCTAAAATTCTTTTTCGTTTTTCATGGTTGAAATTGGTAAATCGTCATTTACCTACCTTCAAATATTTTACAATTAAATTACGTCATCCCTCTCCGAATTATAAAATATTGTGTTGGGTCGTAGCCTTAATATTACATTTGGGTGTTATATTAAGGACTTAAAACAACTAAACTTGAATTTCTCCATGTAGATGTCTAGTTCTGACAACTGTGGTCTTCCCAAATCTTTTGGAAAAATCCTTCCTCATGAAGATGATGTTCCTAGAAATCATACTCCATTTCCTCCACCTCCTACAATTATTCTCCCTGACCCACATGTTCATCGACTTGAAAAGTTCAAGGTCACTCAATCCCTATTGGCAAGCAAACATGAAGATGAAAAGTTTGTATGTGCTCACGTCTTGGACATGAAGCTGCATATTGACAGGCTGGGAATATTGGGTGTCGTGTTCCCATGGAAGTTGGCTATTGACTTGGTTCTTCAGTCACTTCCTAAGTCATATAGTGTAACATCCCGTTATTTTCTGCTTGTAAAGTCAACCCTAGTCAACCAAAGTCAAACTTGGGTTAACTAAAATCTTTTATGTTTTTATTTTATGAGTTTTTATTAAGGTTGGAATATTAACCTTTTCTTATTAAAAACCTTAGAATAATTGTGGTTGAATTTAGGAGAGAAATACTTAAAACCGAGGAGTTTCGCACATTCTTCTTCTTTCTTTCCTTGCTTCGGACCGCAAATGAGGGCCGCATACAAGGGCTGTAAACCCTCGGACCGTAAACGTGGCCGTGATCAGGCTTCGGACCGCAAACGGATATGATATTATCTTATCGCCTCGGAAATCGAACCTTATCGCCTCGGATTCTGTTCTCGGTCACAAACCGCCTTCGGGCCGTAAACGAGGTTCACGGTCGTAAACCCCTCGGACCGTGAACCCTTGCATATATATTCAAGGCAGCCGACATTCCTCACTTTTTACACTTATACTCGAAAATTCCTACCTTTTCTCTCAAGTATCATCCACCAAGAACAACCTCTCTCCACAAGAACATACTAAGATCATCATTTTTCATCATATTCAAGTGTTAATCACTAGTTCTTCGCAAGAATCTATCAGGTATTCATTCTTGATATCGTTATCATTCCAAGAACACTCGTCAATCTTCTTATACTAGACCAAAACCCATTGATTTCACTAGTTTTCACGAAGAACACGAGAACACGCGAAGAACACGAAGAACAACCACCTGAAAACCTTTGAATCTTCATAGAAACGTGTTTAAGATCTTCAGGTGTTCTTCATTCTTCAAGATCGCCTGGCCGTGAACACCTCCTAGCCGTGAACTCCTGTCCGTAAACACCATTCAGCTTTCATATTAGCTTCTAACACTCCAATTTGTAAGTTATACTTACAAATTACCCCGATTCCCATTCATTCCTATGATTATATTTGCTAATTGGTTGCATATGCTATACAAATTGCTATATAGGACTTGTTTTGCTACGAGATTTCAATCGTGTGTCCAGACATACTATATCAAATCATCATTTGAATCACCCTCAAAAAGGTGAGTTCATGCCCCCGTATTTTCAAAAATTTTACAGTTTTAAGGGGCGGGGGGGGGGGGGGGGGGGGATACAAGTCTAACACAATGATTTTGTGTTACAATCAAATGGTTTCAAAATATCTTTACAAAAATGGATTTCATTTATCTTCAAATCAAATGGTTTTTAAATTGTGTTTAAGTGACATCAAGTCACTAAAAGTGTTTTCAAATGTTTTATAAACTTATATTTTCCCCAAAAATCATATTATATATATATATATATATATATATATATATATATATATATATATATATATATATATAAGATTTAAAGGGCTTAGGACTAATAACTCGCTTTATTTCCTTTTCTTTGTTTGGATATGGACTTAGGGTATCGGTTATTTGTCTGAATGTCGTTTAAATTTTAGTTATATATCTTCATATATGTATATAAATATAAAAGGTTATTTCATTCAGTATTCAATTACCCGTTGTAACATGTTGAGCAAGGGGTTGCATTCATGAACAGTTAGTATCTATATAGAAAGTACATATAAATTATAATAGGTATAATTTATGATTCAAAAACACTAACTCACGAGCCAAGTATACAAGAGCACACTATTTTACATAGAACAAGGATTTGATTCAAAACAAGACTTGTCTGAACAGTTTACAATACATTTCAAGTTTACTAAACAAGGAACTTACTATCAATCATTTATTTCAGAATGATTGGGTTATCATTACTATTATACACCCAACGTCTATATGCTTTTTATGAGTCAATATATTCAGGTTGTTTAATCCAGTTAAACGACATAGTTAAAGTCCTGATATTACAACCAGAATCTCCAGTAGGGGATCGAAACAAGTTATGTATAGATCTATATGGGATTGACAACCCCGCACTCAGACTGCTAGCTATAGCTGGGCATACACGCCTATGAGTGAGAATTGTTTTTAACAGTTCCAATGCCTTCAAAACGTTATTTCAGGCCATCTGGTCTTCGTATGGTTATAATAACTCATTTAAAAAGATATTAATAATATGGTTAGTGTACAAATAACTAAACATGAGTACATTTTCAAAGTACTAGTTTTACAAAGATACAAAGTACAATATTACATTACAATTTACAATAACAGCTAGTGGAGCCAGGCACACTCACTTTTACAAGTTTTACAAAGGAATACAAATACAGAACACTAGTTTACAAACAAGAACGGTTTTATGGGATTAAAACTACTTTTCATATACAGCAGAAAATATAGGATTTTCTGGAACAGTTTACATAACAGAAAACAAACTTTCAAACATACACTCTTATGCACTCACTCAACCTTATGTTGATACTCGCTTTTCAAATTACTTGTATTCTCAGGGAACCAGTAGACAGGTATTCCCCGAGCGTTTGAGAAGACGGAGCTATTTTGAGTCGTGTCTTCTATATTTTGTATAAACTATTTTGGTGTCAATATACAATGATTGAACACATGTATAAACTTTTAAATATTAATGCAATGGTTGTTTGTACTTTGATTACTATAATGCATGTGTTGTGATACTACAAATGAAGTCATCCACCCCCGGACGTTTCCGCTGTCTGGTTTGGGGGTGTGACATATAGTGAGTTTGTTAAAGACTACTATGTGACAGATCACGACGTAACCCTTATTGATCTTAACTATTTGCTAATTGATGCTGAATCAACAATAATTTGGCGCACTGGTAAAGCAAATTTGAATGGAAGATCAATTTCCCAAGCTTCCATGGACATTGACAATGGAAACATTGGAAGTCCAAAAAAGATTTCTTTTTCCAAGGGAAAGGGAAAGGCTAAGTCTGAGATTGTCCTGTGTGTCGTTCCTAAAGAATCTGTTTGTTTCTACTGCCAAGAGAAGAGGCATTGGTTGCGAAGTTTTCGTATCTACCTGAAGGACCACAAGGATGGTAAAGTCAAAATGTTTGACTCTGCTTCAGGTAAGTACACTGTCTAACTCTATTAAGTTCCTATTTGTAGATTCTTAATACATAATGTGATAAGATTGCATTTTGATGTTTTGTAGGATCGAAGAAGAGAAAGGAAGCTTAAAGGAAGAGCAAGATGAGTCTGGTCGTGAATCGGATTTTTGAGTTGCTACTTAGGAGTTATGATAGATTGCTTAGAAATATGTAGTAACATAGTTTTCATTTGTAATTGCATTGTAAGGACAAGTTTTTCTGCAATTTTATAAATAAAGAAAAAAATTTGATTTCATCTTATTTTATATTTCCTTGCAATGGCATTTGTGAAAATTGATGTTTGTATGTTTCTATTTTTAGCAATATGGATTTGATTCTCTCGTTTGCGGTAATGTCAAGATTTACCAAAGAAGGAAAGATTCCCATCACCAAAGTTTCAATTGGACAGAAACTTGGAATTATGCAACTTGTATTATATGATGAATGAGAACCTTCGTCTTTGGAAAATTAAGACTAATTCCTTGTTCACATGTATATGTGAGTCAAGTGAAGGACTAGGGGATCTAGTACACATTGTTGTGCACTGGTCAGGTCCACCACAAAGAATGATAAGACTATTCGTCATGATTTACTAAAAGTTTAGTAAATATGGTTATGCTTACAAGATTAAGTATAATTCTGAATCACTGAAAAGTTTCAATTAGCAGAACGAATAAGAAGAATCAATTAGCCAGAAAGGTAAAAGGTTTCTCCAATCTGAAAGGAGAGGGGAGTACTTTAGTATCGTGTTTTATGATCATCTTAATGATTATGAAACCATATCACAATTGATCCTCTAAGGACACCTTAGTACATTTGTATGACTAAGAAAAAGAATCGGGAAATTGTTGAAATGGTTAAATGAATTAAGGTGAGTCATACTTCGTTCCAAAATCGAGTCTTAGATTCATACTCCGAGATTGTAACTTGAGTGAAATATCTTAAGTAGGATTATAACACATTGAACTTGGTAAGTTGTGATGCTTTGGATAAGACAAAGATCAACGAAGACCAATTGTATGTAGTGTTTTTTCTTGATAAGAACCCACACTAACTCTTAAATATTTGTTTGTCGAGGAATGTTTCTTGACAAGAGAATCTTATATGCCAAGAGGTCAGTGGGAGTCTTAATGATCTTGAATAGTTTCAAGAACTAATCAAGAATAAATCTATTTTCACTATCACACTACTTGAGGTTTGTAACCTATCGTGTTGATATATTCTTGTGCCCATTCCAGTTAAAGTTGACTATGCATGTGAGTTCTATGAGTTCTCAATTGATTGCATAAGGCAAAGAACCTTGATCAATGAAAGTTCATTGATCAGTAAAGGTGATCTGCTTAACAACTTGGAAGACATGGTAGGCCCTTGTGCTGCCATGTGGCAAGAAATTAAGACCGAACAAGTTCAGTCCATATGAGTTTGAATTTTTCATAGACCTTATCCTATGATAATGGCCAGAAATAACAAATTCACATTGATAGGAACACATACACCATAAAATCTAAGTGTCACAAGGTTTCTCTCCATTTCATGAAAATGCTTGTGAGGAAACGCTTTCACTAAGTAGATTTTAAGGAGATAGCAGTTGTGTTAATTGCATTATCAAATTTGATTATGATTACGGCATCCCTCTTCATAGTTCGAATTGTGAGAAATGGAAAATAGTCCAAACATTCATAACTTATTGTTGTAAGTTCTGAAATAGTTTAGACACACATGTGAGCTTTCTTATAAAAGGTGTATGAGCTTGGATAAAGGCTTATCAAAGCATCTCGCATCAGAAATCTAAACTTTGGTAAGGAAGTGAATAAGTATTGGTTTCTAGAATTCCAGCTGATCTCTTGATACATGTCAAAGCCAGTGGGAGCATAAGTGTTATGCTAGTAAGAATATAATCATTATGCTAGTGGGAGCATTATTATTATGTTAAGTGTTGTAGGTTAACAGTACTGGTTATAAGAAACAAAGATTAAGAATTTTGCAAAGTTGCAGAATTTAAAAAGCTGTTTCGCTATAATAAGGGAGAGGATACTTATACTTTATTTCAAATATAAAAGTTTAGATTGAAGTATTAATCAATCTTAGTCATGAGCATATATGAATACCATGTTGAAATGCTTCAACATTGGAAATTCTATATATGGAAATGTTATAGCAAAAGACTGGTCAAGTATCATGTCTTTATGTAAGACATTATGAATCGAATCCCATATGCTTCGGGTATAGGATCGATTGCATATTCTATAATATTCACGTGTTCCGAATTTTCCAAATGCCTAGGGCATTAAGAGGGAAATAGATCAGAACCGTATATGACTAAAATTATTAAACAATTGTCAAGGTTCGCCAAGGATTGGTCGCTTGTAGTTGGAAGTATAGTAATGGATGGACCATATTGATATAGTTCTGAATAGATATGATACTATTTAGAATAGATAGTCATATGGCAAATATGGAAATGTTTCCTTAATGGGAGTTGGATATTAAGAAGTTATGTGAAAGTTAGAAACTTTAATGCAAGAAGGATGTTCAAAGGAATGTACTTTGAATATGAGACTTCACTTCCATGGAATTGGTTTTGTTATCAATCTCCAAAGGAATACTTTGTAATATCGTTGGCAAAGTCTTTGTGGCTTTTGTACCTCGACATTAAAAAAGGTACATTGCATGATAGTTTAGAATCTAACACATTCTAATAGTGGCAAGAATTTGGCATTCTTACACTTGTGATAAAGATTTGGAATTGTGAAATGAATTTCATTGGAAATGTCTTCTATTGATCTGTTTCACAAAGAAATGACCATAGGAAAACATAGTGTGCATGCTTGGAGCATGGGATAACTATTGTTTTAATTCAAGTATTAAGTTGATAAATCGAAACATTATACAATGAATAATGTGTAATCAATATGGTGATTAAATAAAAGGTGTTTTATTTATATTCAAAAGTTTTGAAACCATATTGGATTCGATAATTCTTGTATTTCACTTTGCATGTTTTGACTTCCAGAATAATAAGATTATTCAAACTATCCACAGTCGATCATACTTTGGAAGTAGGTATTGAAGCTAGTCTGTCATGAATGGGTCTGTAGATTGTCTAAAGGTGTTTAGACATAGCACAAGTTTGTTGCAGTGTTCGTGAGTACTCATGTAATAAGATTTTAGTATTGGATTAAACCCACGCTCATCTAATCAATTCATGGACTTTATCATGAGTGATTAGTGAGACGATAATATCTTATATTCTTGAAACGTAGACATGTAGTTGTAGTTTACAAGTCGGTTCCACATTGATGATGTGAAAACGCACCAGTAACTTGGTGTTATAAAACATATCATTGTGTGTTATTTGATGAGTAAATAGAGCAAGCATATGAGTCGAAGTTTATCCGTTCCTTTTACCCTAAGGGAATAAAAGCGATATATGTGGGCCCCTCGATGATTTAGTGATGACAACCCTAAGCGCTTGGCCAAGCCTGGACTGATTTGATTTGTTCAATTAGTCAATCGTCATAAATCAGAAATCGAGAAACAACAAATGAACAGAGAGAAAGATTATAATCCATGTCTCGGTTCATACGATATCTAGAATGGAGGAATATATGATCCCTTATCTAATGGACGCGTCAGAGTTCGACAGCGGCTTTTGAGAGCTACGATTGCTAAACGGATTTTGGAGTCGTAGTTGCAATAATAGTTATTAGACTTATCCAAGTGGGAGACTGTTGGATTAGGTGTCTAAGCCCATAACTATAATTGGTATGTACTTAACCCGATAGTAGCATGGTCTATTTCGGGTTGCCTTCATTAGGACAATTTGATAGGATGGATATTTGAGTAAGAAGTTATTTGTGATTTATTAATATATTATAAGTATAATATATTAATTGAGAAATCATATTATTTAATTAGTATTGATCAAGAATTAATTTGGAATTAATTTAGTGATCAAAAGAGACTAATTAAATTAACGGGGACTGATTAAGTCAATCAGTAATATTTATAGTTTGGACCAATGATCCATATTGATTAGGATGGGCTAATTCTATGTGGATATCCATGAAGAGTTGGTCCATAAGGCCCATCATATGGATTATTGGATTGCTTAAAGGCTTAAGTAAATGGGCTAAGGTTTACAAGTTAAACCTTAGGAAGTCCACACTATAAAAGAAACCCACTTTAGCCAAAATCATGCACACGAGTGATATGACAAGAGTGGGACGATTCTATATGCTCCATAACTTCTCTCTCTTTATTCTCCAATTGTTCATGATGTTTGTGACTTGTTTGTGGCACAACACTAGGGGTGCTAAGCTCTTGAAAGTCCATTGTCTACAAGATACAACAAAGAGGTAATTCTTCTAACTAATTTTATGTTTCAATCACCAATATTTTATGCTAGTTGTAGGCTTTATGCTTTGGAAATTTTTGTTGCGTGTATACCTATAGAAACTTAGATCCAAAGCATTTAGGGTTGTATGTGCACCATAGGAATGTTCTAGTACATAAAACCCAACAATTTCCACAAACAATATAATTAAGAATCAATCCACATTTAACATTGCTAATAATAGAAATGGAACCACCAATTTTCATAAATGTCACTATAAGGAAACATAAAGTAAACCAGATAACAACAAAAATTCACTTTATTGATAATGAGCGGAAAAATTTTGTCCTTACAATACAAATCTATGAAAACTATGTTTCCAGATATTTCCTACGCAATTTATCATAACTCCTAAGCAGCACCTCAAAAATCTGATTATCGAACTATGCGACCGAAATCCATCTCTCACGATCAGATTCAGCTTACTCTTCTTAAGCTTCCTTTTTTCTCTTAGATTCCGCAAAACATCTAAATGTGACTATCACATCATGTATCAAGAATCTACGAATAGGAACTTAATAAAATAATGGAGTTATATAGTGGATGTACCTGAAGTAGAGTAACACAACTTGACTTTACTATCTCTAAGATCTTTCAGGTTGTCTAGGCAGCTTCGCATCCAATGCCCCTTCAATTGGCAATAGAAACACATGGGCCTTCTGGGATTAGCACATGGAACTATCTCATAATTAGCCTTTCTCTTTACCATATGGTCAAACGGTTTGACCTTGGCCTATCCCTTTCCATTGAGAAGAGAAACCTTTTCTGGACTATCAGTGTTGCCATTGTCAATGTCCATAGAAATTTTGGAGATAGATCCTTCAAACATGTTTGCTTGACTTGTGCTCTTAAGCATTTCTGCTTCAGCAACAATCTGTTGGATTAGGTGTCTAAGCCCGTAACTATTATTGGTATGTATTCGACCCAAGAGTAGGATGGTCCATTTGGGTTGCATATCATCAGGACAATTTGTTAGGATGGACTTTTGAGAGAAGAGGTTATATATGATTTATTAATATATTATAAGTTCTAATATATTAATATGAAGTCATATGTTTTAAATAGTATTGATCAAGCATTAATTTGGAATTAATTTAGTGATCAAAAGAGACTAATTAAAACTATGGGGACTAATTATGGTAATTAGTTATATTTATATGTGTTGGGCTTATGATCCATGTTGGACCAATTTTATGTATGGATACATAAAGAGTTGGGCCACATGAACCATGGATCATAAAATCCATGGATATGGGTTTGGGTTATACCCATGACTCTTAGAATTCAACACATATAAATACATATGTTATGACCTAAAACCGCCACCCCCTAGTCACACCCTAGAGTGTGTGCATGTTCTTGGAGTTCATGAAGGTTTTAGGAGTGCATGGAGATTCTCTCTCAAGTCCTATCTTTGTCCTTGATGTGTTGTGACTTCATTTGAGGCTTCCACACTATTGGGGCTAAGTTCTTAAGGCCAAATACATCAAGACTTCCAGCCACACAAAAAGGTATGTTACACTATCTAGTATTTTATGTAGTTTGTATGACAATTGCATGCTAGCTATAGGTTCAATACCTTGGAAACCATTTGCATGTATAATTAGTGAAAACATAGATCCAAGGTATTTAGGGTTGTATGTGCACCATAGGATGTTGTATTATACCAAAACCCAACAGTGGTATCAGAGCCAAGGCTTGTTTTCATGTTATACTTGCTGAAATGGCTGAAAAATCGAAAATTTTGGTTGTCTGGGCACTGGAATCGCCGAGTCCACTGATGAACTCGCCGAGTCCATGAAGAAATTCATCCAACTCGTCGAGTTGGTTCGTGCACTCGACGAGTAGGACCCCCTGACAGCATATTTTTGACTTTTAAGGCTGGAATTGGACTAGAAACATTACCCTAAGCTGTTTTTGGTCTTGTAAACCTGTTTTTGATGTGGTAATGTTCATGCTAAACCAATTTCAAAGATAATTGTCAATAGATTCATGTTTTGTATTAGTTTAATGGTTAGGCTACTTTCATGAAAATGTTTGATTTGAATTGTCTTGTTCTTATGAGTTAGTCTAGATTAATAGAAAAGTTATGTGATAATTTGTTTTCAATCCATATTAATCTTAAAGTTGCTCATAAAATGTGTTTTTGTAACTTGTCCTCAAGTTATATGAAAAGTCACATTTATGATTCTTTAAAACTCATAATATTTCCATAAGTTAGGAAAAATGAAGAGTCTTATTTTCTTGAATGATTTTAAAGTCTTCCATAACTTGTCCTCAAGTTATGGAACTTGAAGAGTTTATTCATTAAACTACTTTAAACTCATAGGTTATGAAAATGAAGAGTTTATTTTTCCTTAAATGCTTTTTAAAGTCTTCCATAACTTGTCCTCAAGTTATGGAACTTGAAGAGTTTTTATTAAAACTACTTTAAATTCATAAGTTATGGAATTGAAAAGGTTTTTGAATTGTTCAAAACTTGCCCTCAAGTTTTGGAATTTGTAAAGTTTCCCCCCATGAATACTTTAGTTCCAAGTTAAACCCTTAGAATTTTAATAGTTTAAAATTCAACCCTTATACTATTATAATATTATAGATTTAATATTTATATATATGTATAAGAGTAAAAGTCAGTCTTACCGTTAGTAGGCCTCATTCACGAAGCCGGTCTATAAGGGGGGTATAAGGTTACTGCCTATAAAATGGCGGTTTAATGGGTGTCCACTCTCACCCACCGCTTCCTTGACTGGTGGAGGGTCGTTAGCCGAACAGGTTTGACAGGACTATAATTCTCCCTTCATTAAAAGTATTAATGACAAATACTATGTAACTAAACACTTATTAATTCCCAATCTTAGTTACTTAGGAAAATGTGAATTTGGTGCTAACCCATGAAATTTACACTTTGTACCTTACCAAGTCGTTAGTGGAGCGTGTGTCGTTAACCGGCACACTAACATGGACTAGTAAGAGTGGCGAAGGGTAACTTAATGTTTATCATAGATCGGTGGAGCGTGTGTGGTTAACCGGCACATCGATTAGGAGATAATATTAAGGGTACCAAGTGAATTTGCATGGTTATTTACACCTTGTTTTGTGATCCTCGGCATCCCAGTCACAAAATTTGATAGGGCACAATCGAGATTGAAACATGCCATTGAAAAGTTCAATGAATCTCAAAAGATCTAGGAGTTTCAAAACCAATTAAAACCTAATAAATTATTTCGGTTTTCATGGTGGAAATTGGTGAATCGTCATTCGCCTACCTTCAAATATTTTATAGCTTGGATTACGGCATCCCTCTTCCAAGTTGTAAAATATTGTGTTGGGTCCTAGCCTTAATATTTCATATTGGGTGTTATATTAAGGACTTAAATCAACTAACTTGAATATCTCCCATTGTAGATGTCTAGTTTAGACATCTATGATCTTCCCAAATCTCTTGGAATTTCACTTCCTCCGCCCCCTCCAATTATTCTCCCTAACCCACAAGTTCAAGGTCACTCAATCCCTATTGGCAAGCAAGGTCTATGTGTGATCATATCTTGGAGATGAAGTCACGTATTGACAAGCCGGGAGAGTTGGGTGTCAAAGTCTTGAGAAAGTTGGATGTTCAATCACTTTCTAAGTCACGTAGTGAGTTCCTTTGGGACTACTATGTGACAGACCATGAGTTGACCCTTAATGATCTTACCTATTTGCTTGGTGCTGCTGAGTCAGCAATGATTTTGAGCACTGGTAAAAGCAAATTTGATTAGAAGATCGACTTCCCAAACCTTCTATTGCCAAAGGAAGGGGCATTGGTTGCGAAGCTGGCCAAATTTACCTGATAGTCTGTAAGGATGGTAAAGTCAAAAGTTTTGACTCTACTTCAGGTAAAGTCCATTATCTAACTCTATTAAGTTCCTATTTGGAGATTCTTATTACATGGTGTGACTAGATCACATTTTGATGTTTTAAGAACCAAAGTGAAGAGGAAGCTTAAAGGAAGAATTTTGAGCTGTTACTTAAAGAGTTGTGATAGATTGCTTAGGAATACATAACAACATAATTTTTCACATGCATTTGCATTGTAAGGATAAGTTTTTCTGCAAAGTTCTAAAATAAAAGAAAAGTTTTTTATTTTAAAATATCCTTACAGTGGCATTTGTGAGAATTTGTTGTTTATATGTTTCCATTGATAGTAATATTGGAAAATGGATTTGATTCTTTCGACTGTGGTAGTGTCATAATTTACCAAATAAGGAAAGATTCTCATCACCCACGTTTCAGTAGGGTAGAAACTTGGAATCATGCAAGTTGTATGAAGAATCAGAATTTTCAACTTTGGAAAATTAAGACTAATTCCTTGTTTACATGTATATGTGAGTCAAGTGAAGGACTAAGGGATCGAGTACACATTCTTGTGCACTGGTCAAGTCCACCACAAAGATCGATAAGCCTATTCGTCATGATTTACTAAGGTTTAGTAAATATGGTTATACTTACAAGTTTAAGTATAATTCTGAAACATTGCAAAAGTTTCAATGTATGGCAGAACGAATGAGAAGAATCAGATTAGGCAGAAAGATAAAAGTTTCTCAAATCTGAAAAGATGGGAGAGTACTTTAGTATCATGTTTGTGATCATCTTAATGATTAAGAAACCATATCATAATTAGTCCTCTAAGGACATCTTAGTGCATTCTTATGACTAAGAAGAGGAATCTTGAATTGTAGGAATGGTTAGATCAAGAAGATGAGTCATACTTCGTTCCATAACAAGTCTTCGAGTCATACTCCAATATTGTAACTCGAGTGACATATCTTAAGGAAGGTTTATTAACACTAGTCAAATGTAAGAGTAAAAGATGTTCTACTCTTGTACATTTGAAATTGGTAAGTTGTGATGTTTTGGGTTAAACAGAGACCGACTAAGGCCAATTATGTGAAGTGTTAGTCTTGATAAGAATCTGCACTGACCCTTGATAAGAAATGGTTCTTGACAAGAGAGTCTTATATGTCAAGAGGACAATAGGAGTCTTAAAGCTCTTGAAAGTTCCAAGAACTAATCAAGAATAAAAAACCTGAAGTTCTTCACTAGCACACGACTTGAGGTTTATAACCTATCGTATTGACATTTCTGTGCCTATTCCAGTTAAAGTTGGCTTTGCATAGGAGTTCTGAGAGTTCTCAATTGGTTGCATAACAAGTTGGAAGCAATGGCAGGCCCTTGTGCTGCCAGTTGGCAAAAAGTTAAGATTGCACAAGTTCAATCCATATGAGTTTGGATTTGTTACTAACCTTGTCTTGTGATTATGGGTTTGACAAATTCACATGGATAGGGACTCATTCACCATAAAATCTAAGTGTCATAAGGTTTCTCTCCGGTTCATGAAAATGATGGTGAGGAAACGCTTTCACTAAGTAGATTTTAAGTAGATAGCAATTGTGTTATTTGCATTCTCAAAGTCGTTAGTGGAGTGTGTGTGGTTAACCGGCACACTAACATGGACTTGTGAGAAGTGGCAAAGGTCTAAACAATTGAGACTATGATTACGGCATCCCTTTTCATAGTTCTAAAAATTGTTTAGACACACATATGAGCTATCTAAGGAAAGGTGTATGAATTTGATAAATTCTTATCAAAGCATCTCGTATCAGAAAACTGAACTTTGTTAAGGAAGTCAATAAAGTATTGATTTCTAGAAGTCCAGCTGATTTCTGAGTACATGTCAAAGCTATTGGGAGCATAAGTGTTGTGCTGATAATTATCATGTTAGTGGGAGCATGATTATTATGTTCAGTATTGCAAGCTAGCAATGTTAATTATAGAAAACAAAAGTTTCAATTCGTGAAGTTGTAGGGGTTGAAAAGTTGTTTTGCTATAATTAAGGGAGAGGAAATTATACTTCATTTCAATTCTAAAAGCTTAGATTGAGATTTTAATCATCTTTAGTCAAATATATATATATATATATATATATATATATATATATATATATATATATATATATATATATATGAATTTTATGTTGGAATGGCCAAACATAAGGAAACTCTATATATATTGCGTTTTCAAATTTCGATTATGATTACGGCATCCCTCTTCATAGTCAAATTTTGAAAACATGGCAAATAAAAAATATTGTAGCAAAAGACTGGTCTATGATCACGTCTTTATGTGAGACATCATGAATCGTGTCCCATATGCTTCGGATATAGGATCGATTGCATGTACTGTAATATTTATCCTTTCTAAATTTTCCAAATGCTCAGGGCATTAAGAAGGGAAAAGTCTAGAATTGGATATGACTAAAATGATTAAGCAATTGTCAAGGACAATCTGAGGTTTACCAAAGATTGGTTGCTCATGGACAGTTGGAAGTATAAGTGTTAATTTTGGAAGGACCATATTGACATATTCGGAAAAGAGGTAACTCTTGTTCAGAAGTGATAGTCAAAATGGGAATCTGGAATGGTTTCCATAGGTGGAAGTTGTTCTTCAAATCTTTGTAAGATTAGAAAACTTAATGCAAGAAGGATGTTCAAAGGAATGTACTTTGAATGTGAGACTTCGTTTCCATGGAATTGATCTCCATTGGAATACCCTGTAATCATTGTTGACAAGTCTTTGTGACTTTGTGCATAGTCATTACAAGAGGATCAATGCATGTAAGTTTAGAATCTATCAAATTTCGGTAAATGGCAGGAATTTGGAATTCTTACATTCACGATAAAGATTTGGGATTGTGAAATGAGCATCATTGGAATCATGTTCAATTGATCTATTTCACAAAGTAAAGATCATAGATAAACATAGTGTGCATACTTGGTGTATGGCATGACTAGTGTTTAGAAAACATAGTTTACATGCTTGGAGCATGGGACAACTATTGTTTTAATTCAAGTATAAAGTTGATTATTTGAAACATTATACAATGAATAATGAGTAATCAATATGGTGTTTAAATAAAAGGTGTTTTATTTACTCTCAAAGGTGCTTGGGACCATAGAGTGATTAGTATTATTCTTGTGTTTCACTTTGCATGTTTTGACTTCCAGAATAGCTAGGTTATTCTTCCCGAATGACTAAGTTATTCAAACCATCCACAGTCGATAATACGTTGGAAGTAGGTATTAAGGCAAGACTGTCATGAATCGGGTTTGTAGATGTCCAAGGTAGTGGACATAGTAAGAGTTACTACAACATTCATGAGTACTCCTGGAATAAGGATTCGAGTATTGGATTCAACCCACGCTCACTTGAATCACTTCATGGATTTTATCACGAGTCATTGTGAGACGATAATATCTTATATTCTTCAAACCTAGAGATATGACTTGTTGCCTATGAGTTGATTATACATTGATTGCACGTAAACGCATTTGGTAACTCAATGTTATAAAACGTGCATTTGTGTATGATTCAACAAGTAGTAGATCAAGCATATGAGTCGAAGTTTATCCATTCCTTTTACCCTTGGAGGGATAAAAGCGATATTTGTGGGCCCCTCGATGATTTGGTGATGACAAACGTAAGCGCTCGGCCGGGCTTGGATTGATTTGATTTGTTCAATTAGTCAGTCGTCATAAATCGGAAATCGGGAAACAACAAATGGACAGAGAGAATGATTATAATCCATGTCTCAGTCCATATGATATCTAGAATGGAGGAATATATGATCCTTTATCTAATGGACGTGTCATTGATTTGTTCAGAGTTCGACAACGGCTTTAAGAGCTACGATTGCTAGTCGGGTCTTGGAGTCATACGCAATAATAGTTTTAGACTTATCCAAGTGGGAGACTGTTGGATTAGGTGTCTAAGCCCGTAACTATTATTGGTATGTATTCGACCCGAGAGTAGCATGGTCCATTTGGGTTGCATATCATCAGGACAATTTGTTAGGATGGACTTTTGAGAGAAGAGGTTATATATGATTTATTAATATATTATAAGTTCTAATATATTAATATGAAGTCATATGTTTTAAATAGTATTGATCAAGAATTAATTTGAAATTAATTTAGTGATCAAAAGAGACTAATTAAAACTATGGGGACTAATTATGGTAATTAGTTATATTTATATGTGTTGGGCTTATGATCCATGTTGGACCAAGTTTATGTATGGATACATAAAGAGTTGGGCCACATGAACCATGGATCATAAAATCCATGGATATGGGTTTGGGTTATACCCATGACTCTTAGAATTCAACACATATAAATACATATGTTATGACCTAAAACCGCCACCCCCTAGTCACACCCTAGAGTGTGTGCATGTTCTTGGAGTTCATGAAGGTTTTAGGAGTGCATGGAGATTCTCTCTCAAGTCCTATCTTTGTCCTTGATGTGTTGTGACTTCATTTGAGGCTTCCACACTATTGGGGCTAAGTTCTTAAGGCCAAATACATCAAGACTTCCAGCCACACAAAAAGGTATGTTACACTATCTAGTATTTTATGTAGTTTGTATGACAATTGCATGCTAGCTATAGGTTCAATACCTTGGAAACCATTTTCATGTATAATTAGTGAAAACATAGATCCAAGGTATTTAGGGTTGTATGTGCACCATAAGATGTTGTATTATACCAAAACCCAACACAATCAACATATATGTTAGATCAATTAGGATCACGTCGTGGTCCCTCATATAGTAGTTTTTAATGAACTAACTATATGATTCAGAAAGCGAAACTAGAACCAAGTCAATGGCCAGCTCCCTTGGGAAAACGACACCCAATATCCCCATTCTGTCAATGTGCGATTTCATTTTCAGAACATGCGCACATACAGACTTTTCATCTTTATTTTTACATGCCAATAGGGCTTGAGTAGTTCCGTACTTTTCAAATTGAAGAAGACATGACTTAGGTAGAGTCACTGGACGAGGTGGAGGAAGAGCTGGAGAAGCATGATTTCCAGTTCCACCATTGCTTGAAGAAGGGAACACTCTTTCACCTTGATCAACATGTGGAAGATCATCTTCAGATAGAGAAGGAAAAACATTTCCAGAAGAATGAGGAAGACCATTGTTCTTAGAACTTGACATCTATAAAGGGAGAATAGAGAGTTCAAGTTAGTTAATTTTAATCCTTAACTATTAACCTGAAATTTTAAATTAAGTAAGGATCCATATTTTCAATTCGAATTCTGAAGAGGGATGTCGTAATCAACTTTGAATCTATTTTAGGTAGGTAAGGTTTTTACCAATTTCAATCTCATGAAACTCCTAGATCTTTGACATTCAATGAACTAGTCAATGGCATGTTTAATCTTGATTATGCTCTCACTTTGTGACTGGGATGCCGAGGATCACAAACGAGATGTGAATAACCATGCAAATTAGCTTGGTACGCTCAATGTCATTTATCATTTAAAATTAACGTGCCGGTTAACCACACGCGCACCATTAATTCAATGATAATTTACGAGATACCCATTACCAATAATATTAGTCCCATATTAGTGTATCGGTTAACCACACATGCTCCACTAACGACCAATAAGCTGCAATGTGCAATTTCATGGGTTAGCATCAAATTCACATTTTTCAAAGTAACTAAGAATGGGATTTTAGAAAATTGTTTAGTTACTTTATCATTATACTTTGAATGAGGATTAAATATCTTATCGAACGCGTTCGGCTAACGACCCTCCACCATACAAGAGAGCGGTGGGTAAGAATGGATACCGAATGGCGTTCATTTTACAGGCCGCTTCCTTAAACTCCCCTTATAGTATGGCTTCGTGAATGAGGCATACTAGCGGTTCGACTGACTTTTCTTATATATATAATATATATTAAACTCTTATATATATATATATATATATATATATATATATATATATATATATATATATAGTATAAGGTGAATTTTAAACATTTTTAAAATTCCAAGGGTTTAATTTTTTAATAAATTAAACTTTTAATTTAATGAAATTTAAACCAATTTTTGGATTTATTAATTATCTTTTAATTAATCACTTAATTAAATTAATAAAATCTATAAGGATGTATTTTAAACTTTTCAAAATACTAAGGTTTTTAATTTTTTAAATTTTCGAAATTAAAAACAATTTTGATTGAATTTAAAAGAAATTTGATTAATAGTTATCTATTAATTAAAACTTTTAATTAATTTAATAAATCATCTAATGATTATCCATTTAAATTAATCAAATTAATTTAACCTAATCCATATCCCCTAGATCTCGAAAATATGGGAGGGATCTTACAAACTCTTCCAATTATCTTAATAAACAAGAACAAGATAATTACCAAAAATAAAAACTCCCACCAAATCTCAAACTCCATAATATGGCAAATCTTGGGGAGGAAGGCAAGGATTTCAATCATTGCCTTATATTCGGAAAAACCCTAGGGTTAGGAAACCCTATATTTTGAAATTGAGGAGGCCAAAGGAAAAGGTTAAAACCCCTAGGCAAATTTTCGAAATTATGGTTAGGAAACCCTAAATTGCGAAAACCTTAATTCCAATGGGTTTAATTTCCATAAACCCTAATTCCAATGGCTTTAATTTCCATAAACCCTAATTGTCAAGTTCAAACATAGCAAACAATCCATATGTGTGCATTCAACCCTAATTTGTTGGATCTATGTTTTCTCTATTAGACATGCAAGCATTGAACACAAAACAAGAAATCCTAGGAGGCAACTATAATTTTCGAAAATAATAATAAACTACGATTTAGATATATACCACTAAAATTGTTATTGTAAACAATCTTGAATCCTTTCTTGAAAGACCTTTGATAGCAAGCGCCACAAGTGTCGTGCCTCTAATGGTTCACAAACAAACCTAGCAACCAAGGAAAACTATATATATATATATATATATATATATATATATATATATATATATATATATATATATATATATATATATATATATATCTATATATATATATATATATATATATATATAGAGAGAGAGAGAGGGAGATAGAGAGAGAGAGAGGAGAAGCCTAAATTTCATCCAAGGCACCTAGAAAGAAGTCATAGACGAAATTCTACCCTAAGGAGGGTTTATATAGGTGTTAGGAAGGTATTGGATAAGGCAGGTATCTCCAAGATAACCCTAATCCCTTAACTTCCTCCTTAAGGCATCCAAGGCACCCTTAGAGCCCAAGGAAACCCTAGAGACACTCTAAATTTAATTCCCCCCTCTTTAGGGAGGTTTTAGAATTTCCCAATGCTCAACTATTAAACATTGTCACCTTTAGTCCCTGCACATTTAACTAATTCCTTTAACCCCAAAACTAATTCCAAATTAATTTATGATTAAATATTAATTAAACACTATGATTTCTAATTAATATATTATTTCCATAATACATTAATAAATCATTTATTTTAATTTCTAATTAATTTATTAGCATTGTCCAGACGTCAGTCGAGCGACCAGAGGTCGGGAGGCGAGCGCCTCGCGCGAGCGCTAGGCAAGGCTGGCAGGAGAGCCCCAGGAGAGGCTGGCACGCCAAGTCTTGACGTCTGGACCATGCTAATGGACCATACGTTAACAGCCGGGTCTACCAAGATACCACCCTAATTGATGATGTTCCCAAAAAACTGCACCTCACGCAACCAAAACTCGCATTCGGAGAATTTGGCATAAAGCCTCTCCGTCCTCAAAGTCTCCAACACTTCTTGCAAATGTTGCTCATGCTACTCCTGGTCTTGAATTAGAACAGAATATCATCAATGAAAACAATCACTGACCGATCCAACATCGCTCTGCAAACCCGATTCATGAGATCCATGAACGCCGTTGGAGCATTGGTGAGCCCGATCGGCATCACCACGAACTCGTAATGCCCATAACGAGTCCGGAAGGCTGTCTTCTGCACATCCTCATCTGATAGTATCCTGACCTAAGATCAAACTTGGAGAACCAAGATGCACCCTGAAGATGATCAAATAAATCGTCGATCCTTGGAAGTGGGTAACGGTTCTTCACCGTCAGCTTGTTCAATTCCCAATAATTGATATACATCCTGTGTGACTCATCCTTCTTTTTCACAAATAGGATTGATGCTCCCCAAGGGGAACTGCTTGGGCGAATAAAACCCTTGTCTAGCAGCTCCTACAGCTGCGTAGACAACTCCTGCATTTCAGGCGGTGCCAGGCGATATGGTGCCTTGGCTATCGGAGCTGACCTAGGCATCAAATCAATCTGAAACACAATCTGAAACACAACATTGGGAAAATACCGCACGATAGGTACGCTACTCAATTCCGACATGGCCTCCCTCCGTGTATCCGAAACATAACCTAGAAACCCAGAACAATCCTGTTGAAGAAGTCTCCTAGCCCTTGCGGCTGAATAGAAACCTGACCCATACGAATCTCTCTCGCCATTGATGACTTGTTCTCCCCCACTTGGGGTTCGAACTCTCACCAACTGCCTCTCACAATCAATCACGGCCCATTGGGCCCCAACCAATCCATTCCAATGATCACCTTCCATCCCCTCAAGGGAATCGGTACCAAGTCAATAGGAAACTTCTTGCTAAACATGTTCAGAACACATCTACGGAATACCCTCCCAGTGCTCACATGTAACACCCAGAATCTTGAGGAACAACTGTAAGGAACGGATCCCATTTTAGGATTTGAACACGGCATGTTGGAGGAACCAACATGGTGTGTCTAGTTAAGGACAAACGCGGTTTTCATTAAGACCAACACAGTTTTTTGGTGTCTAAACATGGTGTGTTGGCAGTTGGGAAGGAAACCCTAAAGTGCACCCTATATAATCTCCTTAAGCCCCAAGGGTTGGTCTCCTTACCAGCCTCCATTTCCGCTTAAACCCTAATTCGTCCCTTAAGCTTTATTGGTGGTGTTCTTGAGCCTTGAGTGGATTCTTGTGATTATTTTGCTCATTTCCAAAGGAAGCTTTGAAGATTGAAGGTGCTTAAGCTTGGAAGGAAGATCATAGATCCAAAATCTCTCCACTTCTTGCAGTCTCTTTGAGGTATCAAGTTTGCATCTTGGCTTGTGTATGATTAGATCTCTTCATGGCTAGTTTATTATGATTTTGGTCACATTTTTGGGTCTTTGGATGAGTTGAGTTGCTTAAGGGCTTGTTCTTTCGGATCTGGGTTTGTTTTGGTATCCTTGAGCATAAAGGTGCAAGTTTTATGTGAAGAATGGTGTCATGCATGCTTCAATTCCCCTATTAAGTCCCTTTTTAGCTTAAGATCCTTATTTAGTCATATATAGACGTAAAGTTGGTAACTTTACATGATAATCCAGCTCAAGGAGGTCAGATCTATGTTTTGGGGACATGTCTTAAAGGATTAAGTGCTTATTGGTTAAGTTGTTGAATCTTGAGCAAACATGGCGTGTCTGTAAGCCAACACTGCGTGTTCGCTAGGGATTTCCCGATTATCTGGATAATAAAGAACATTGTGTGTCCAAGACGCACCACGGCGTGTTGGATCAACATGGACTGTTAACCTTGACCTTGACTTTTATAGTTGACCAGGGTTGACCATTGGGTATTTTGGGTTTGGGCTATCTTTTAGGCTTGGGGCATTGTTAGGCCATCTGAGAACAAGTGTTTTGGATTAGAGAAAAGTTAATGGGCTTTAGGGTAAGGCCCATATAAGGGTTTGGGCCCAATTTGGAAAATTGGGCCATAAGTGGACCTTGGTTGATTATTTGGTTTGTGGGCCTTTGATTGTGAGTTTGGACCTTAGTCGTGGAAAAAATTAGGTGAGGGGTAAATGGTCTTTTTACCCCATATATGTGGATTTTTGGTTTTGGTTTGGAACCTACTTGTTAATTGGGTGTTATTTGTTTGATAGCTCAGGGTTTCTAGCGGATCAGCGGTCAAAGATTATTTGTGGGTTCAGCTATCGAGGTGAGTCTCCTCACTGTTCTATGGGTCGAAGGCACCAATTCCGACACATTTGGTTTATGTATTGTAGGAAGACCCGAGGGTGACCCTTGTCATTTTGTATGAAAGACCAGGAGGCAGCTCCTGGCAAATTGTATGCAAGACCAGAGTCTAAACTCTGGCAGATAATTAGTTAAGTAGTGTTGATTGTATGCTAGTTGTCTTCGTGATGCATGCATGGAAGACTAGGAGGTGGCTCCTGGCACTTATCTGTAAGACCCAGGGTTTTGGCCCTCATCCAGGAAAAGAAGACCATGATATGGCTCGTGGCATAATGGCAAGACTATGGTTGGCACATAGCACTTTTAGTGAGGTGGGTGATGATGTTGTTGATGCTATGTCATGGGATGAATTCTCGACCAGGTTCCGAGTTGATTTTGCACCGGTGATTGAGGTATAATAATTGGCGCGAGAGTTTCTGGATCTCTGCCAGACTATTGAGACTGTTGCATAGATCACTGCCAAGTTCCGAGAGAGGGCTTTATTGATTCTGTAGTATGCAACAGATGAGGAAATGAAGAACGTGATGTATCATGATATCCTTCGGGATGATATCATGGAGTTTGTGAGTATTTCAAGGTGCAAGACCCTGAATGATATGATTTCTAGAGCCCGAGAGCGGGAGATCGATTTTGAGCACCATGGGAAGAGGGGGCCAGATCAGGTGTCGGAGTCAGTGCAGCCCGTGTGGGAAACTGCACGATCGATTTTGTCGTTCCAGGGGTATGGTCTGCTACAAGTGTGGCAGGGTTGGTCATGTCAGCAAGGATTGTCCTCAGGGGGCAAGCCCGTTATGTTTTCACTGTGACCAGGTGGGCCACAAGAAGGCCGACTGTCCGACGTTGAGGGGAGGAGCAGTGAGTGTGCCTGATCCGGCTACTTTAAGGATTACCGATGGACGATAGGGTAGGGAGGAGCCCTAGCACAGAGGAACCAGGCATTGTGGTGTCAGAGAGGGGAGGTCAGGACTTCACCAGGTGACCTTGCGGGTATGTTATATTTTGCTTTCTTTTTGGTTCTTATCTGTATTTATGTTGTTTAGAATCTTGCATCGGTTTGGGTAAGCATTATCTCTGGTTTAATTATTTGTTTATGTATGGGTTATATTTTCAAGAATTGTTATATGCCAATTGCATGCCATGAATCATTAGTGGTTTAGTGAGGGGTTGTTTCTCATATTGCGGGTCCCAAGTGTTCGGTTGTTATTCTGGTTTTTGGTCAAGATCGGTCCAGGGGGCATTGTGTGGAAGGTTTATGGTTAGGATTCAGTAGGTTAGTGCTCCAGTATCGTCAGAATTCGATGGTTTTAGCTATGGCGCTTGGTTGGCTCTTGGGGGTGCCAAGGGAAGTGGTGTACAACTGAGGTTTTGGTCTAAGCATCTGTTCTTTGGACTTCAAGACTTGAGTGTAATATCATTTTAAAGCATTTGGGGTTATAAGTTTGCTGGGATTCATGGAGTGTTCATCTGGTCTTCAAGGGTTGTGCGGTCTTTTGGGTATGGCTAGTGATGGATCACTAGAATTGGTAAGCGCAGGTTGTCAGCAGTCCGATCATTGGAGGGTAAGAAGGATTGGGAATCCTTCAAATCTTATGTGTTCTAAGAGTTGAGTCGAGTCAAAGTGGGGAAGAACCGTTCAGGTATTCAGTAACAGAAGAAGGCATGAAATTAGGATGAGTTTTGCATCCCCGTCGGGGAGGAAGGCAGCCCAAGTGGTCGTATGGGTTGAGGATTATGCACATTGGGAGTTTGGGAAATTTCCCAAAAGTTGGTTAGTGCCTTCTTGGTGATGGTTAGCAGGCTTTTGATGGACCCAGGTTGGGGATTCCAGTCATGTCTCGAGTTCAGTTTGGGTGCTTGGTCAAATACGTGTTCGACTCTAGGTGTGTTCGGATTGATAGAAGAGCGGTAAGACCATGGGCAGTGGTTATGGCAAAGTAAAAGTGTTGTAAGACTGTGGGGTGGCCCGTAACATTCACTAGTTGGCAGTTAGTGTAAAAGTATTGTAAGACTGTGGGGTGGTCCTAGCATTCACTAGTAGGCAGTTAGTGTAGAATTTTTGTAAGACTGCGGAATGGCCCGTAGATTTCACTAGTTGGCAGATAGTGTGGCAGTGTTGTAAGACTGCGGGGTGGCCCGTAGCATTCACTGGTCCCTATGCAATGGTGAGATTGTGGCAAATCTATGATTTGCTCACAGATTCTTCTGATGGTTTAGGCCAGGGTGGGTCTGTTCGCAAGGCCGTGGGACAGTGGGAGGGCCATAACATGTTCGGAATCAGTAAATGGCAGGTCGTGGGAGACCGAGTATGATGTAAGACTACAGTTGGTCTCGTAGCGTTCAGTTTAGCATTGGGTTTGGTGTCGAGTAGGAGCTGAGTGAGGAAACCCTAATTTTCCGGGTTTGTGTCCTATTTAAAGGACCTTAAGCCCTCATTTTCGCCTCCCTTATCACCTTACTACACTGTGAGAAACCCTAATCGAGCTATAACCTTGTGTGTGAGAAAGAGAGGCTAATATTGTGAGATTTAGTGCATTTATGGAGGAAATTTGAAGAGCAAAAGACCTTGGACGAGAAGGAGCTTTTGGATCTGGTGTTCATTCATTCCTAGCTTCTGTTTGAAGGTAAAAAGTCACCATCTTGCTCATTGTTGGATTAGATCTCGTTTTTAGGGAGTTTAGGGCCTTTTTCCTTCCTTCTTTGAGTTCTAGAGTGTTATGAGCTTGTCATGAAGTGGAGACTCCAGATCTGGACATAATGAGGTCCCATGAGCCCAAAGATCCAAGCTTTATCAAGCTTTGGACAAGTTTCCATGCATGAGACCCTTATGGAGCTTGTTTTGGCATTTTGAGCCCTAGATGCCATGCATGAACGTAAAGCTTGCAGCTTTATGTGATGAGTGAGTCTTAGAATGATAGATCCAGAGTATGAGACATCATTTCTACCAAAAATCGTCTGAATGATAAAATGGACTTAAGAGACTCGACAAGTCGGTGAGTGGACTCGACGAGTCGGTTAGGGTTTTCCCCAATGAGTATGGACGCGTTGTAACTCGGTGAGTTGGTGAGACAACTCAACGAGTTGAGTTGGACTTTCATGATATTTCTGAGAAACGAAGGAACTTGACGAGTCGCATAGATGCACTCGACGAGTTGGGTCAACATGGACTGTCGACTCGAGTGTTGACTTCTATTGACTTTTAGGGTTTGGTCAAGATATAGATTATGGAGACCATGGAGGGGTAAAATGGTCTTTTACCCATCCCAAGAGTTAGAGAGAGGGGCTAGCTTAATTTATTTAGAGTTGTGGTTATAAGTGTTAATTAGAGATGATTATGACATGTAGGTGGGGATTAGACCGTTCGAGGGGTACGAGGTTTACTTGCTTGCTTACGAGGTGAGTCTTCTCACTATACTTACCATGAGTGGTAACTTTGTGTGACCAGAGGGTCTTGTATGCTTATATTGAGCATTGTGATATCCTGCATTATGTCTTTGTGATTTATGTTGTGTATTATTCTGAGATTTATTGAGATAAGACCGGAGGGTCCGACCCGAGTTGTGGGACCGGAGGGTCCCCACTGAGACACATTGACTGAAGGATCTTTATTGAGATATAGCCATGAGAGGCTAATGAGATGTGTGTGGTATTTTGGAGAACTCACTAAGCTTCGTGCTTACCGTGTTATGTGATATGTGTTTCAGGCACTTCTCAGGATCGTAGGAAGGCGCCAGCTTGATTGTACATACGAGATGGAGTTATGTTTTTGAGGATCCTGGATTTTATTTCAAACAATTATAGAATTGTGTTTTTGATAAATTGACACTTTGGGGTTTTTGTGAAATGTGTTAATGAGAATATGTGATTTTAAAATGAAAATTTTTTTTGAAAATTTACAGTGTTACATGTTCCCTATGGAAGCATCATATAATCAAGATTGGAAGTGTTTTGTTTGGTCTGGTATTCAATGAGGATTTGGTATGGTAGTGATTCAGTATGGGCTATCTGTCAGGGAGTCAGACCAAATCGAAAATTCGAGATTTCAAGTTTTAGGTAAGGTAGGTCTGATTCTCTGCATGGGATTATGGATTCATCTTCCTTGGGTTTGGAAAGTTCTGCTATGGTTGGGTTCGGTAGCCTTGGGAAGGTCGTGTGTGTTCGAGGCTGTGATTGCATTCTTCAGGCCGTCTGGGCGCCTGGGATGGTAAGGAACGATTTTGAGGACGAAATCTAATTCATGTGGGGGGAGTTGTAACACCTGGAATCTTGAGGAGCAACTGTAAGGAATGAATCCCATTTTGGGATTGGAACACGGCTTGTTGGAGGAACCAACACGGCGTGTCTACTTAAGGACAAACGCGGTTTTCATTAAGACCAACACAGCGTGTTGGCAGCTGGGAAGGAAACCCTAAATTGCACCCTATATAATATCCTTAAGCCCCAAGGACTGGTCTCCTTACCAGCCTCCATTGCCACTTAAACCCTAATTCGTCCCTTAAGCTTTCTTGGTGGTGTTCTTGAGCCTTGAGTGGATTCTTGTGATTATTTTGCTCATTTCCAAATGAAGCTTTGAGCTTGGAAGGAAGATCATAGATCGAGAATCTCTCCACTTCTTGCAATCTCTTTGAAGTATCAAGTTTGCATCTTGTCTTGTGTATGATTAGATCTCTTCATGGCTAGTTTATTATGATTTTGGTCTCCTTTTTGGTTCTTTGGATGAGTTAGGTTGTTTAAGGGCTTGTTCTTTCGGATCTGGGTTTGTTTTGGTATCCTTGAGCATAAAGGTGCAAGCTTTATGTGAGGAATGGTGTCATGAATGGTTCAAGTCCCCTATTAAGTCCCTTTTTAGCTTAAGAGCCTTATTTAGTCATATATGGACGTAAAGTTGGCAACTTTACATGATAATCCATCTGAAGGAGGTCAGATCTATGCTTTGGGTACATGTCTTAAAGGATTAAGTGCTTATTGGTTAAGCTGTTAAATCTCAAGCAAACACGAGGTGTGTGCAAGCCAACACGGCGTGTTGGCTAGGGATTTCCCGATTATCTGGATAATGAAGAACATGGTGTGTTGGGTCAACATGGACTGTTGACCTTGACCTTGACATTTGCATTTGACCATTAGGTATTTTGGGTTTGGGCTATATTTTGGGTGATGATGTGATGAATCGAGTATGAAACAAATCAGAGTTAAACGAAAGTAATTTGAACAAGAGAAGTAAATATAATCTGGTTTCAGCTCAATTATGCTTTCAACTGTTACAGAGAGTATTTAGACAAGACGATACAAAAACTCTTATCTATCTCTAAGTAATGTCCCTATTTATAGGAAACATGAAAGCACACAAAACATTACAAGGACTAAAACAATTAAGCTTCGTCCAAATATGCCTTTTAAATTAACTTTAAGTCTTCGACATATTACAACAGGTCTTCGACCCTTACAATCTCCCCCTTTGTAATAATATCGACCTTCTTCAATTTGTGAGTAACTGTATGGTGTACAGCATCACCCATCGTATTTCCGTGTACCAAGAAATAATCCTCTTCAACTCCTTCTTGTCCCCTTCATTATTCTTCTTGCAGTTATTCATACGAACAATAAAGTTCGTATACTACGATGTAGTGTACCTCTCTACTTCGCATGCCTGGAACAAGAATCTCTTGGCTTTTCCATTCTTATCTTTCCCTGCGAAGACCATTCCAAATGGCTTTAAGCAGATCTCACCATCTGCATACTTCTTCAACTCAACTTGAGTCTTCGTTGGTTCCATGGGAACTTTCACTTCTAATCCCTTTGCAGTAGCTAACTCCACATCAGTTAGTGCCAAACATTCATAGTAGTTGTCTATGAATATCTTGATGTGAGCAAGCCCAAGACAAAAAACTTCAGGATCAGTTTCTCGAAGATATGAAGCATCTTTATCTTTCAGAAGTAATCCAACTTGTATGACATCATACAAGTTCATCAATGGAAAGTCAGCCACAGAAAAATTACAAACTTGACCATTTGCCCTTGTAACATAGTAACGAAAATTCTGCATCATGTTCTCAAACAGAACATCCTTCTTGATGCTGATTACCTTCTTTATCTTCACAAGTGACCATATTTCCTCTGGAGCTTTTCCAAGAACAGCATGAAACCTGAGTTTCATATAGGTGTAATCATCATCATTATCAAATTTCTCAGCAATCTTGTACTGAGCCATGATGGACATCATTTCATTGATTGGAAAGTCTAACTGGCTCATGTCATTATTCGTAACAATGTAGCTCTGCTTTGGCTTCTTATGAAAACTATACATGTGATTGAATGCCACTTTAGCTTCGATTGTTTCATAGTTGTAGTGTTTAGCAGGATCTCCCTTGTCCATTCCAGGAGGATCACCTGCACGTTGGCTCATTATACTTTATATAACTCTTAGCTTCTCTATTTCAGCTTCAGCTTCAGCTTTCTTTTCTTCTTTCGTCTTTTCAATCACTTTAGTTTTCCCTTTGTCTTTACTTGCTGAACTATCAACAGCATCCTTTGTTTTTCTGACCACTACTACCACCAGCAGATGAACCAATCACAATTCCTTTTCAAATTGGCATTGAAGTTACAACAGTTGAAGTAATTGGCCCAGCAGTAAAATGATTGGTTTTGTTGTTGGAATTTTCGAAGCGATAACTTTTCCAACAACCTTAGCATCTTCATGCGAAGCTTCACCACCAGCCTTCGCATCACCAACCTTCTTTTCTCCCCTTTGCACCCCTGTGTTAACAGGTGGGGCATCCGTTGGTAGAAGATTTGAAATCCTGGACAATGGAGCCAACTGTTTATGCAAAATAGCTTCGAATTGAGAAAACTTCTGGGATAAAAATTCCGGTGTAATGATCGAAGAAGAAACAGGCTTGACAGATAGTTCTTTCAGCTCCTTTAGCAAAGTAATGACCTCCACAAAATTTTGACTGTCATTCGTATAAAGTTGAGTAATTTGAGGATTCAAGCTTTCGTACAGTTTGACAACCTTCATAACAACATCGCAGATAATATCCACTTTCTGATTGAGAGATGCATAGTCTTGCTGAGCACTAGCAATCTCTTTCACCATATCGTCACGAAGTTCTTGAAGCTTGTGATTTACATCTTCACGAACTTTCTTCACATCAAGAACGAATAAAGTATGTCGTTCTTTGGCCGCACTCTTTAGTTCTTTCACTTCACGTAGAAAATTCGCAGACGTAGAGTTCACACGTAACTCATTGTTCCAATCATTATGATCCACCTTCTCCAAGATTCTAGACTCCGAGTCTCTAACCATCCCAGAAACTTTGCTAACCATTCGGCCTTCGAATGCTTTCATCATCACATCAATATCTAAACTTGAAACAGATTGACTTCCCCCCATGTCAGCTTGAGACTGAATAATCGAATTCATCTTGTTATTCAGAATCTTGAATTGCTTCATCGTCATTAACATATGATCCGGAAAAGTTTCTTCTTCTTCATCAAACTCCAACTCTTCGAATTTACCGCCAAATCCTGCTTCTTCATTATCACTGTCCTCAGTGGATTTGGGTGGATCAATTGATTGAGATGAGAACAGAGTAGTGAATGGTTGATTGAGAATGGTTGCAAAAGTAGGTGAATTTGTTGTGGTTGAAACAGGAAGGATGAATGGTGGTAAGGAAACAGAAGTATCCATAGCAGAAGGATCAGGATTACCTTGAGTTGATTTGGGAACTTCTTGATTCAAATCTCCTTCACCCATATTGACATTTACATCCGTATCAGATGCGTTTGTAGTGATGTCTGAAGTTCGAACCTCCTCAGGAACTGACTTGGTTAACGAAACTTCGGGTGGTATGACAATGGTCTTCTCAGGAGACGAAGTTTCTTTATTGAGAGTTGCTTCGGGTGTTTCAGGCACGTCTTCGTCTTCAGAAGATTTCGTTGGTATAACCAGCTTTCGTGTCTTTTTCTTTTTCTTGGAAATATGTTTGGCCACGTCTTCAGCTCTTCGTTTCTTAGATGAAGGAGAAACAGGAGCTGGAACTTCACGAATCAGAAGTCCTTGATGTGTAACTTGTTGTTTACGAACCAGAGGTGGGGACATTCTTGAACCACGTGATTTCTTCTTTATTCTTCGAAAACACCAGTCTTCGAAGGAATTATAATTGCAGCTTGTGCATCAACAACAGGCTCTTCATGCTCTATCACAACATTCGAAATTGTCTGTTCTGGCTTCGTTTGTTTCTTTAGTGACTTCTTTTTCTTGGGCTCCTGAACAGGTTTCTCAGGAGTAGTTGTAGCATCCTTCTTCGGTTTTATTGACTTCTTAGAAGGACCTGCTGCTTCTTTAGGCAACACCTTCCCAATTTCAACACCAGAGTTTATTGTTTTCAAGTACTCCACAAGCACTAAGTTCGTTGGATCGACACGCGTTAACATCGCATCAGGGATCCTTGCAATGTGCGTAAACACCTCAGCATCATCAGTAACTTCCTTGGGAAAGTGATATTTCAAAAATTCAGCAGTCTCTTCTTCAGCAGGAACTTCAATCCCTTCCTTGTCATAGAAATAACGAAGAATCAGACACCAATACCTTGCACACGAAATTCCTTGAACAACATTTGTGTTTTCAACACTCTTCTGAAATTCCTTCCAAATTTGTGTAGAGTAATCCACCGGTATGTCATAGTATAGACCTGCAACCATGGCATAAACTTCCATTCGTCCTTTATCCAGACCAACACTGCGACCAGTCAAGCAGCGTAAAAAGATGCCAAAAAGAAAATTCCAGATAGTCGGAAGGCCAGACTTCTTAAAATCACTTATCTTGGTGAGTGGGGGTTGATGACCCATCTCATTGAACATGTGGTTGAGTTGGGCAAAAGAAAGATCGGTATATGGTGGTGTATTGGGAATTTCCAGAATTTGACAGAATAACTTCTTTGACAAACGAACCTTCTTGTCATTCACCAGATTAAACGTGATGACATCCAGGGCTTTGCAGTAGGTTGCAGTGGATCCTGCTTGTGAAAGCCAAGATAGAGGAATTGCAAAAGAATTGAACATGGCAGTCGATAGAACAGAGCTTTTCAAAGCAACGACCAACATCTTCAATTCATCTGGATAAAGTGATACATCTTCTTCGACTTGATAGTTCGTGCCTTGAATCTTCATGATTGGTTGTGAAGTCACATCTTCAGTGGTTTGGGATGGAGCATTGACATCAGCAGAAGTAGCCATGATTAGGGTTTGTTGAAGTTTTGAAGAACAACTTGATTTTCCAGAGGGAATTTGGGAATTTTTTCTTTTGAAAGCGTAAACTAAGAATGACTCCTTGAATCCCCTTTTATATGTAACCCTAGATTTTGAATTTTAAGCGGGATGTGCATTAAATGAGATCCGACGTGGCACCTTGAAACTCGCACCACTATTCCGATAAATTAGCCATGCGTCAAAAAGTAACTGTCACTTCTCCTTGAAAACCGGAAAGAATATGAGACGTCGCCTCAAACAGCCTGTATTGTTTCCCCCAATTGAATTGTAACCGTCACCAACCTTCGGATGGAAATAAGGCTCTTTCACTTTTGGGATGAAAAGCGAAGTCATGTGCCAGACGTTTGAAATCATCAGCCTGAGTTAGTGTTACTCTGAACCTCAAGGATTTCATGAGTGCAGTGTGCCAAAAGAATGAGATAAGAAGCAATTTAACCAAAATTTTTGAAACTGTGATGTCAAAAAGAATATTTCGACATAAAGGCAGTGAAACCCCGGGCAAAGGTTGCTTCGTTAATTATCAAGAGAGATAATCAACAGCTTGTGTATTTTCCCGTGAATTACAATCGAATACTTATAGAGAAGTATCGAAGGGCTTCTTTTATAAGGCTTCGTGGGTGGCTTACAGATTTCGTTACATATCAACCTAAACATAAGGTGAGTAATTGTAACAGAAATCACATGTTTGACCAGTGTAGTCAGTGACAAGTATACTTTGGATTAATTTGATAATGACTGTTAGAAATCGAATGAAACTCACACGGAAATCATATTCATGAAAAAAATATTTGTGATGGATCCTGTTGGATAAAAAACATCATGGGCTTTGATAGTTTGATCAAGATCACTCAAAAGAAATGAATATGATTTGGAGTTTCGAAAATTGGTACTGAAACAAATATTTCGTTAAAGTCTGGAACAAAGTTCCCCGTCAATTCCTTAAAAAGTTAGAATTTTGGGTTTCACTTTCATCACGGTCTCATGATGTCAGATCATAAACACAGATTTTTGATATGTCTAAGTCTTGACGGGTTGGATCAAAGACCTCTTGGACATATGTCTTCGTGTGTGAAAGTGTAAGAAATTTGGGATGAAAAAGATTGGTTTAGGAATCGAATGGTACCTCTGTTGTTTTCAGACCAACCAGAAAACTCTTAACTCATTTGAGAAGAGTAAGGTAGCTCAGTGGACTAATGTGAATATAAGCCTGATTTGGGAAGAAATTTTTGTATGAAAGATTTCATTAAGGCTTTCGTTAATCACACATTGAGTCGATGGAGGCTTTGGTCAACATGCTGCAGCATGCTTCTAGGGACGTCCTAACTAGTGCAAAGTTTTCGAAAATTTACCTGACCCTAGAACTGCAAGCATCCTCCCAACAGAAATCGTCATTGATATCTGCAATAAAACATTAAAAACAAACAGAAGAAAATATTTTTGTTGGTTTTGGATTTTTTTCGAAAATTTAAAGACGAAACTAAAGAAAAACTTTTTGGAGTTTTTGAATTTTTCGAAAATAAAAGACAAAACTAAAGAAAATCTTTTTGGAGTTTTTGAATTTTTCGAAAATAAAAGACAACAAAAATAAAATCTTTTTGATGTTTTTGAATTTTTCGAAAATAAAAGATAAAACAAAAATAAAATCTTTTTAATGTTTTTGAATTTTTCGAAAATAAAAGATAAAACAAAAATAAAATCTTTTTGATGTTTTTGAATTTTTCGAAAAGAAAACTATGACAAAAATTATCAAAAAAATTTTTACAGACAAATGAGATATCGTAATAAACATACGAGAGTTGTGACAAAATAACGAAATTTTGACAAACTAACAAAATTTTGACAAACACGAAAATTTGTCAAACTAACGAAACTTTTGTCAATCTAACGAAATTTAGTCAACTAATGAAATGTTACATATTGTCGAATTCGGAGGGGATCGAAGCGTTGAATATGAACAGTAACCTCTGAACGTTGAATGAAATTCCTTTGTAATTCTATTCAGCACCTCTGAATCGTCACTTTTGTACCATTATTCCTTATCTCCTGGAACAGAATTCCCTTCGATCATTCCAAGTCCTCCTAAAATTCTCACAAATGTTTTTTCATCTAAAGGTTTCGTAAAAATATCAGCCAATTGATCAGTAGTTTTCACGAAATGCACTTCAATATTACCATCCTCCAAATGATCTTTTATTAAATGGTAACGAAGAACAATGTGCTTAGTCTTCAAATGTTGCACGGGATTGTGACAAATCTGTATTGCACTCTGAGAATCACAATATAATGGAATTTTCTTCATATTAATTTCATAATCACGCAATTGACTTTGAATCAAAATTATTTGTGATGTACAAGCTGCAGCAGCAACATATTCTGCTTCTGCTGTGGAAATCGAGACACAAGTTTGCTTCTTCGATTGCCAGCTCACCAATTTTCCATCAAGTATTTGACATCCACCACTCGTGCTTTTTCGATCAAGATTAAAACTCCCAAGTCAGAATCCGTGAAAGCTTGTATGAAAAATCCAGTTTTCGAAGGATACCACAATCTTAAAGAAATTGATCCTTTAAGATAACGAAAAATATTCTTGACTGCAGTTAGATGTGGTTCTCGTGGATTTGAATGATACCTAGCACAATTACAAACAGAAAACATGATATCAGGTCGACTTGTTGTGAGGTAAAGTAACGAACCTATCATGCTCCTGTAAAGAGTCAAATCAACAGCTAGTTTATCTAACGAAGGTGTAAGCTTGACTCCAGTTGCCATTGGTACTCGTAACTTCGTGCAATTTGTCAATCCAAACTTTTCGAGCAGATTTTTGGTATATTTTTCTTGATTGATAAAAATTCCTTCTCTGTTTTGACAAATATTCAAACCAAGAAAATTATTGATCTTACCCATCATACTCATCTCAAATTTGCTTTTCATCATATTTTCAAATTCAGTAGACAAAGCAGGGTCAGTAGAGCCAAAAATAATATCATCGACATAAATTTGAACAAGCATAAGATGATTCCCAACTTTCTTTCGAAATAATGTGGGGTCAACTGATCCTTATTTAAATTTCGACTGTTTTAAGAAAGAGGTAAGAGTTGCATACCAGGCTCTTGGTGCTTGTTTTAACCCATAAACTGCCTTATCTAAAATATAAACATGATTAGGATATTCTTCATTTATAAAACCTTGGGGTTGTTCCACATATACAGTCTCTTCGAGCTCTCCATTCCAAAATGCACACTTCACGTCCATTTGATAGACATCAAAATCTTTATGAGCTGCATAGGCTAAAAATATTCGAACAGCCTCAAGTCTTGCGACAAGGGCGAAGGTTTCTTCATAGTCGATACCTTCTTGTTGTGAATAACCTTTAACAACTAATCGTGCCTTATTTCATACAGCATTTCCATCCTTATCGGTTTTATTTTTGAAAATCCACTTTAACCCGACAATCGAAACATCTTCAGGTTTAGGAATTAATCTCCAAACCTTGTTTCGTTCAAACTCAGCCAATTCAGATTGTATTGCAACAACCCAATCAGAGTGTTCCATTGCAACCTTAACTGTCTTTGGTTCGATTTTCGAAATGAAAACATTTAACATACAATATTTTTGATGAGTATTTAGTACCTCATTCTTCGCACGAATTTGAGCTCTTGTCAATACTCCTTCTTGTGGATTCCCAATCACTTGTTCTTTCGAATGATTTCTTGTCCATTTTTCTAATGGTGGATATGCTGGATCAAAATCCAGATGTGCATCTTCATATAAATCTTCATTTTCTGAACCTGCAATAGAAAGATTATCATTTATTTCATGAAATTCATCATTTTGATCAAGACTTATCGTAACATTGTCATTATTTCTATTTTCGACAGAATTATCATTCTGATGCTCCCCCTCAACAGAATGCTCCCCCTCAACATCTTCAGCCATTCTCCCATTCTCCCCCTCGAAAGAATGCTCCCCCTCAATCAGAGTATTCGAATCCAAGTGCTCCCCCTCCACCGGATCATTGGGCATACTTTCGCCAATTCTTGGAGAATTCGATGTTGAATTCCTATCAACATTAGTTTGAGTGGGTTGCAAGTCATCAATATGCTTCGAAGATTCAGATTGGTGATTATCACTCGCATGAACTTCAGCATCCACAGCCCTGTCAGGAACACCAAAAATTAAATCATAATAAAAATCAGATGAACTCACAATTTCATATTCATCAGATGATTCATTAATAATCGGCTTTTGTTCGAAATGTTTTTCTACTTGTTTTACATAATAGTCATCAAAAGTGAGATTGAATGTTTCTTCGACTTTTCGTGTGCACTTATTTAACACTTTGTATGCAACCGAATTGTGAGAATATCCCAAAAAGATTCCTCCGTCCGCCTTCGCTTGAAATTTCGAAAGATTATCCTTGAGATTCATGATAAAGAACCTACAACCAAACACACGAAAGAATTTAACATTTGGTTTTCGATTATTGATAATTTCATACGGAGTGATATTGAAACGTCGATGAATAAAAGAACGATTCTGAGTAAAACATGTTGTTGACACCGCTTCGGCCCATAGATACTGAGGAAGATTCGCATATGTCAACATTGTTCTGGCTGCTTCGCAAAGTGACCTATTCCTTCGTTCAACTACACCATTTTGTTGTGGTGTATATGGTGACGAAAAATTATGCGAAATTCCTTTCCCAATTAAGTACGAATCTAGCATATTGTTTTTAAACTCAGCACCATTATCACTTTTGATTTTTCGAACATTCTTCTTCAGACTCATCTCAATTTTCTTGATAAAATCAATCATTGTTTGAGCGACTTCAGATTTTAACCTGAGAAAATACACCCAAGTGAATCGAGAAAAATCATCAACGATAACCAAAATGTAACGTTTCTTGTTGAGAGTTTCAACAGTTGATGGTGCACAAAGGTCAATATGAAGAAGTTCCAATGGTTCCACAATTTTTGAATCTATCACAATTGGATGTCCTTTCCTATGTTGTTTCCCTTGTTCGCAAGCTGCACATAATGTATCATTGTCAAATTTTAAAACCGATAAGCCTCGGACAAGATCATCAAGTACCAACTTATTTATATTTCGAAATTTTAAATGTGATAACCGACGATGCCACAACCAACTAACATCAGATGTAGCTTTCGAAAGTAAACAAATTGAAGGTTTCCCAACAATCGGTTTTAGATCAAGAGTAAACATATCGTCGTATCTTTTTGATTTCAGCAACACTTCGTTCGTTTCAATCCTTGAGATGATACTCCCTTCTTCGTTAAACACAACTTGATTGCCAGTGCCCACAACAAGTTGTGAAACACTTATCAAATTATGTTGAAGACCTTCGACATAAGCAACACGATTTACAGTAAACTGTCCATTCGTTACTTTGCCATATCCTTTCACTTGACATTTTTCATTATTTCCAAACTTCACAACTCCTGTATTTTCCAAGCTTCGAAAATCTCTCAAATTTTCCTTTCGTCCAGTCATGTGACGTGAGCAACCACTATCGATATACCATTTCTCATCATATTGCTCGTCACATAGTACCTGTGATCAATGAAAGAATTTAGGTACCCAAGGCTGTTTAGGTCTTTGGAAATTAGCTTTAAAAACAGAATGAAATGCAGAACTTTTAACCCAATCACAAACTTTAGTTTTGAAACTATCAATTAAGTCCACATCACTAGGTAAAGGAACCGAGACATAAGTTTTCGTTAGTTTGGGATTGTCACTGACATGTACCTTCGTCTTCTTAGGTTGTGTTTAAACATTCTTGGCTTTCGAAACCGGTTGCCACGTCTTTACTGAAACATTCGAATCTTTTGAAGATGAGCTTTCAGTTGACGAAGTATTCACATACTTCTCATAAGCTTCTTGGATTTGTTGTTGAGAATATTTCCTTCATTGATACATTCGTCTTTTTCCTTCAAGCCAGTGATCAATGTTTTTCTCTCGAGACAACCCTTTTGTGTACGAAACTTTTAATGTTTGTTTTACCGAAGGATTTCGAAAATTCGGTTTTTGTGGAATAAAATCAACATTTGATTTTGGACGAAATTTTTGAGCATATCTACTATGAACCTTGTTTTCATCATTTGTATTTTGGGAAAATCGATTTTAAAAATGTTTTGATTGATTTGGAAATAATTTTGATTTTAAGTTCTGATTTTAAGAAAATCTTTGTTGTGGATGATACGAAAAATGATTTTCAACCTTTTGATTTTGAAATTTCTTTGAAGAATTATTAACACTTGAAGAAAATGATGTCTTTTGAACTTTTGAAAACTTGGTTTGTGGCTTGAATTCAGACTTTGATTTATTTATTTGAGCGGGATTTTTCTTTTTGTCTGATGATACAGACGAAAACTTGGTCTTAACAGATTCAGGCTTTGTGTTTTCAGACATTTTCAATGTCAAACTGTTTTGTTTCTTTCGAGACTCAACAGTTTGCCAGAAAATCTTCTTTCGTGCTTGTCTTTTTGAAATTTCATTTTCTTTTGAAAACTTGTCAATTTGTTCTTTGAATTCTTTTGAATTTAACTTGACAACACTTTCTTTTTCCACAACAACCTCTTTTGTAACTTCTTTCACAACTTTAGATTTTTCAACCCATTTTCGTTGTGGTTTTTTTCTTTGAAAAACATACGAAATTTTTGTTAGATTATTTTCGACAGTGCTTTGGTTTGCAAAAAATCCTTCTTCAGAATCATTTTTGTTATCCTCTTCCACCAATTTGGCAAGTTCAGGTTTTATGTTATCAACATTTCCTGTTGTCACAAATACTTGATTTGGATACACAATTTTGTCTGAACATTTGAACTTTGGATACACCACCGTATTGGTTTCAAGATAATGAGCACCTTTTTCATTCATCACTTCGTCGAACTTTTCGGTATCCCCATACACTTGATCAACGACTATTCGTGGAATTTCAGTTTCTTTCAAACCTTTATTTGAAGAGACCTTTTTGTGCGAATTATCTTCTTCCTTTTCATCATCACTGTCATCAGTTTGACTATCTCTTACATCCACGTGATCAACATCGCAAACTTTCAAAGTTGAAGGTTTGTCAGTGTCAATCGTAACACACGAATCCTTACATATCTCTTTTCCTTTAGATTTTGAGTAACATTAATGACAGACAACTGAGAACAATCAACATCCTCAATATCACTAATTTCGCTAATATTATCAGAATTATCTTCAATATCGGCAAAATTAGATTGAGAGTCAGATGTCGAATTCTCAGTCTTTTTCAAAATTTTGATTTGTTCAGATTTAGTCAAAGTATCATTTACAATGTTAACTAATTCATTCGTATCCAGACATTCATCAATTTTGACAATTCCATAAGCATATCTATCATCAGGAATTTTGTCAAACTCAGCAATAGTTTTCTCACAATCATACGAAATATTATCAACCTTCTCTCTTTCATATGCTAGAAAAGGCAATAATTTTCTATGTTGCTCATTGCTAATTTCACACGAATGATGCAATGCAGTCAATTTACCGTAAAGTCGTTTAGCAGAGTTACAGTAGATATTTCGTTGAGCTAATAAGAGTTTTACATCACTAGACAACGAATCTCTATCACACATAATGTTTGTAACTTGCAATTCTAAACATTCAATTTTGCTTATTTTTGAATCTAAACGCTTCTGAGTCTCTAAAAGTTGCATTGACAATTTCTTAGCCTCGTTGCTAGCAGAAACAACCAAAGTATCAAATTAAGCAACAGTATCATCAAAAGCAACAATTTCAGAATCATATGCACTCAAAGGAATATTAAAATATTGGAGAATATTACGTACCTTAGTTGTCATTGGAGACTTGTCAGCAGACTTAGACATGAAGCATCGGCCCGTCACCTCTTCGTCTGAATCTTCCTCCAGCTTCGCATACATGGCACCATGCGTAGGATTACGCATTTCTTCATCATCTGAGCCCGAAGACCAGATTTGATAAGTGTCATCATCCTCCTGTTCACCTCTAGCCACCAAAGACACATTCTTTGCCTTAGCCCTCACTTCCTCCAGCTTCTCAGCATAGTACGCTTCGTCCTTTACTTTGTTCTTCCTTTCATCTTTCTTACGAACCATGCAATCATTTGCTAAATGATTTGATCCGTTGCAATAATGGCAATCCACACCCGAATCTCCTTTCAGATTCTTCTCTTTCTTCACCTCAGAAACCTTCCCATCATTCTTCTCTAGCTTCTTTTTCTCCTCTCCAGCAGCCTTGTTCACGAAACTTCCTCTTCCCTCACCTTGCTTAACTTTTGGATTGAACGGCTTCTTGAAAAACTTTTTGACTCTGTTGTTCGAGTAAAAAGCTATTGCCTCATCATCTGAATTCATGATAAAACCTTCTTCATTATCAGAATCATCTTTTTCGACTGCTTCCTTTTCAGACACTTTAGAGACAAGTACTAATGGACCTCCCAGACTTGGCTTCGACTCCTCAGCTATTTCATTCACCTCATTTTCGTGAGTTTTCAGTTGATTGTACAAATCATTTAGAGTTGATGTGTCGAAACTCTATTGATTTTTCACCATCATGCTAACACTCCTCCATTCTTTACGGAGTCGCATAACGAAGGTGAGATTGAATTCCATTGCAGACCTCTTGATTCCATAACGATTACATCGATAATCCTCAATCGGTGGTCAACTGGAACACTCTACTCTTCACCGCAGGAGCCTCAGCCTTGCCCTGGCGGCCATCGGTAATCCTCAAGGTGGCTGGCACAGGCGCCACCATTGCCCCACCAGACAACCTCGGACATTCGGCCTTTTTATGGTCGGTCTGGTTATAGTGGAAACAAATCAAGCCCTTCTTGGAACACTCCCTGCTCATGTGGCCCGGTTGGGCATAACCATAACATACCGAGCCTACTACCCGACAGGCTCCAGTGTGCGGCTTGTCGCACTTGGCACAACGGCCCCGGCCCTGCTGGCCTCTGCTAGGAGGATCGAAGATCTTAGGCTTCTTAGCCTGACCCACTGCCGTCTGAACCTACTCCGGCTTCTGCTTTGTCTGGAGCTCCAACTTGATTTCCCGCTCACGGGCCTTCTCAATCATGTCATTCAGGGTCTTGCACCCTAAAAATCCCACAAACTCCCGAATATCATCCCTCATCAAAGCATGATATCTCGTCTTCCTCATCTCCTCATCCGCAGCGTACTGCGGAACCAGTAATGCCCTCTCTCTGAACTTCACGGTAATCTCCGCCACAGACTCCGTAGTTTGGTGAAGGTCCTGGAACTCCCTCACCAGTTGTTGCATCTCAATGGCCGGTGTAAACTCCCGATCAAACCTCTGCACAAAATCCTCCCATGTCATCACTGTCACACCCGCCGTACCAAACTCACGGGTAACCTCCTCCCACCAGTCTCGCGCCCGATCCCTTAGCATACAAGACGTAAATCCCACATTTTCCACCTCGGGGCAAAAGCTCGTATGCTGAGGATTCTGCATGTCAGCACTCCAGCGGCAACTAGCGATGGGGTCCTTAACCCGAAAGAACTCAGGCGCTCCGCACGCCTTGAACTCCCGGAACGAGGGAGTTCGAGTCCCAATCTGACCTGTAGCAATCTCGGCTCGGAAAGACCTGAGCCTCTCCTCTGTAATCTCCATGATCCCCTCCTTGACGGTACAGAAAATCACCGGGGTAGCGTCAAGGATGCCGCGAGTAACCTCGGTTGCGATAAGCTCACATAGCCTCTCATCAATCGGCTCTGCACCAGAGCCTGAACCTGATCCCAAACCTAAACCTCCTCGCATAGCCATCAGCAACCTCAACTAAAAATACAACATAGAAAGCAATTGATATGAAAGTTTGAAGGGATTCCTCCCCACTGGACTCCTTAGAGTTTCCATGTCTGTCCTTGTATCAGGTACAGGTCCTGTGCTTTCAATAGTACGGGCCTAATACTACCTACCACACGTACCTGTACCTTCCCCAAGGCCATACCTGATACTTCTAATTCACTCAACCATAGATAAAACATGACCTACAAAACACAGCATATACACATATCCTAGACTCTTCTAGGATTTCTCAATCCTCACAGAACCAGAAACATCAATCAACACCGCAGGTTGCCTTATGCATGCAAGTTATACATAAATAGAATTACATAGACTGTCAAATAAAGTTTCTACCCTATGACCACAAACAAACAAGGAACAGGAAATGAGGCAGAATCCATAATTCTAGGGCTATGCAATCCTAAACATATACAACTTTGCAAGCATACACTTAGCAAATAACATAGTCAACATCGATTCCAAAAAATATATTCATAGCATTGAATTCTCCTAGGCTACAAGGCATCACACAAATCAGGCAATTCATATAACTCCTGAAGGTATCCTTAGCCCTATTCTAGCATGAATTTCACATATTAACATACTAGTTGCAATTCATAAGTATGGTTAAGTTTTGGGAAACACTTACTTGAGCTCGGCCGATCGCGCGCATTTCACTCTCTCTTTTTACTTAAGAAAACAGTTTTCAGAAAAACTTGACTTTTGTTTCTTTTGAAAAGGGTTACCATTTCCTCGGTTTGAGTTCTGACAAGCCCGAGAATGTTCCTGAATCCCTCAAACCAAGGCTCTGATACCAACTTGTAACAGCCCAAAAATCCACATAAAATTTTTCATTTTTAAAATAGAAATTACAATCATAATTTGTTTCTCAAAATCCATTCATCATATCATATCTAAATATTAGAGTATCAATATCGATATATGCGGAAATTGCTAGGAGTGAAAGTTGCGCCATCAAGTCGTACCCTTCCTCTTAGTACCGGAAGTACCTGAAAATACCCAAATAAACTGTAAGCAAAAGCTTAGTGAGTTCCCAAAATATCGCATAACATACAACCACATAATACCATGCCACATACATAAGGTTGTCATGGGCTACTCCCATGATCTTTACCTGGAATGCCATGGGCTACCTCCATGGTCTGATATCCAAGTGCCATGGGCTACCCCCATGGTCTTTACCTGGAATGTCATGGGCTACCCCCATGGTCTTCACACAAGTGTCACGGGCTACCCCACGGGTCTTCAGACAATTAATTGCATAACAACTACTAATCTACATGTCAGATAATGGGCCAGCATTGGTGCCTTAGACCCATTGATATAGTGAGAAGACTCACCTCAGACTGTTGATAAAAAAAAATGCTCGGCTACTGGTCCGCAAATCTCATACTGAGTATACACAAGTTAACATACTTAGAATTAAGTCATAAACTCAAGGTATAGGCCAAAACCCTAAATCCAAACTCCTCCAATAAGGACCAAAAGTCTTTCTTCTTTAATGGGCCTAACATCCAAGGTCCAAAACAATAATGGGCCAAAAGGCCCAAAAGGCCCAATCATGCCACCTATGGTCCAATAACAAGTTCAAAGGCCCAACTACTCTAATAGATCCAGACCCAAGGCTAAGTAGGTCCCACATGGCTCAAAGCCCAACGAAGGCCCAAAACTCACTGGAAGTGTACGCCCAACATACATCGTCAGCACGCTTAGCGTACTAGGTCCTTTGGCGGTACGCGCGGTGTACAAACTAGTACGCCCAGCATACAAGCTATTTTGCACATAAAGCCATTAAGTGATTGACTCATGTAGCCAGGGTCGGTCCAAACGTATATGGGGCCCAGGGAAAAAAAGGCCTCTCAAAGACAAATATAATAAAGATTCAAAAAAATATCATTTATTCTTCATTGTAGACGTGTTCAATTAACAATAACAAGCAATCCAAATTGTTTATCTTTTGAGCTAATTTGAGCTTGAACCAACTTTAGGCCCTAAAAATCATTTAGACAATAATTATATATATATATATATATATATATATCCCAGAAATTTTGGGGCCCGTGGAGACGTGGGCCCTGGGCGTTCGCCTTGGTTGCCCACCGTCTGGACCGGCCCTGCATGTAGCCACTTCGTCCAATTCCAGATCTTGATCATTTTAAAGGTCCTATGGCATAAATTTGGCAACTTTAGGCCTTTGCATGCCATATGGGAACCCAACACCTCATTTTATCCATTAAGACTCCCTTTAACATCTTAAACTCATGCATGGAGCCATAACAACCATCAAGTTAGCATTTTTCTGCTTTTAACAAGGGATGAGCAAAGGAAGTGACCCGGCTGAAACTGGCCCGAACAGGACCCGGCCGGAATTAAGAACCGAACCGGACCGCCGATTCTATCGGTTCCGGTTCTACCGGTTCCCGGTTCCAACCGGTTCTTGTCGTGTCTTCAATGTTGGAACCGGTCCTCAAGAAATAGCAATAAACGGTTCCAGTTTTTGTCGGTTCTACCGGTTCCCGGTTCCAAAAATCCACAAGAATATCGTCCCGGTCCCGGCCCGAACGGTTTTATCCGGTTCCGGTTCTGGTACCGATTCCGGTTGCAGTACCGGTTCCGGCCGGTTCCCCGGTCCAATTGCCCATCCCTACTTTTAACATGCCAAAGGAACTCATATCTAACATTTCTAACCTCTGGAGTTGCTTAAACTCACAAGAGAGGATCCATGGACCAAAAATGGACTTATTACCAATACCTAACTCAAACTAGCAAAAGGATTAGCAAGATATGAGCTTTTTTACCTCCAAAAGCTCCTCAAGATGTTCTAGATGCAGGATCTAGAAGGTCTCCCACGTCCAAGACTTGCTCACCTCCTATTTCTCCTTGCAAACACACCAAAAAGGGTTACTTTTGGCACCTTCAAGCTCAAGGATCACTCTCAATGGTAAATAGGGTTTAGGGACGTTTAAAGGCAGTGGAGGCTGGTAAGGAAGAGGTTCCAAGGTCATAAATGAGCTTAAGTAGGGCTCAATTCCGAGAATTAGGGTTTTAGCCTTTGGCCTCGTACGCCCCGCGTACAAGCCTCAGCTACCCGATGCACACACTTGTGTACGCTAAGCGTACATACATGTATGCCCAACTTACATATGGTCCTCATTTGCCAACTTTAAATAAATCAAGGGATTAAAATGAAATACCTGGATTTGGATGTTACAGAGTTGATGATATGCAAGTTAGGGTTAGAACTAGAAAACCTTATGAAAGGATCACTGAGAAAATGTTGAAGAAAATTGTGGTGGATAAGAAAGGAATAAGAATGGCTCCAGACAAACCTCTTACATTGGAGCATAATGGTTAGGATTTAAGCCATTATATGGGCTATTTTGGAAAATTTTCTTAGGAAGCCCTTTTTGGTAAATTTGTTAATATGCCCTTTCTTTTGTAAACACTATACAATATGGTTGAATTGTTAACACTTCGGCGCTAAGTTTATCCAATTTTGGTAAATTATACATGTTTTGGTTATGTATAAGTTATATATCCATTTTGGTCATTATGTTATGTTAAAAAACATCCTTTTATGCATCTTTTGGTTATGTTCTTTTGTTCATATCATACAAGTATATAATTCATTTGCTCACATCATAAACATCCAATTAGACATTGCTCAAACAATAGGTATACATAAAACCATTTTTTTCATAGCCATAAGATACAACTTACTAATCCGAATTACATACATTGCCAAAAGATAAACAACCTAAAACTACTTCAACATAATTCATACAATCACCAACAAACAAAAAAAAACAATCTTCCATTTTGCACCTTCACTTTGTATAGGAACGCCTTTAACTGCTTCACCACAGCTTCTTCCACAAAATCATTGTGTACTTGAATGCCATTGTTATGAAAATCCATCAACATGCCTCTGTACCAGTTGTTTGGTAATCGGGGATCGACCCAAGCAAAATACTTGCAATCATTTTGTTAGGACATGTTTTGTTGGTTTGAGCTAGGCATCTATGTTTTGTAGTCTTTGTTGCACTTTGTAAGGGCTGTCTATGTGTTTTTGGTTGGGTGGACCGAAAACGTCCTGTTTTCGGTCCATGTGGTGTTTTCGGTCGCAAACGCGTTTGCTGTTACTGTTCCCTATAAATCGTGTCAGTAGTTGTCAGATGTAACTAGTAGTTTTCGATCAACTGTGTGTTTTGAGTCCATTGTACCTGACGTTTTTGGCTGATATAAAACGTGTGTAATTTGGATCAATCTTGCTTTTACTCCTTGTGTTTTATCCTTTTGGCTTGATTGTTTGTTGATCACTAGTTGGTTCTTAGTTTTGGGGACTTACAATTGGTATCAGAGCCACACTAGTGTCAAAGTTGATCAAGCTTGTTTTTGATTGACTTGGGATCGATTTGGAGCTTCAAATTGCAAATCACTCGTTGTTGATGTTGTTGTTGCTGGGTTTTTGTTATTGATCGAGAATTCAAGGCCAAAAGGATCGAAAAACTGTTTGAAATTGTCCTTTTCGTCAAAATCTGGACGTTTTCGGTTGTATATTATTCATCAGTTCTCGGCTGCAAATACTTTTCGACTGTGAACCGTTTTCGGCCGTAAACCCTTTCGACTGTGAACCGTTTTCGGTCGTAAACCCTTTTCAACTGTGAACAGTTTTCGGTTGTTATTTTCTTTAGTTTTCTTTAAAAAGTTTTATTTTTAGAACAATTTAAAAAAATGGAACCACAAAACAGTGCAATTCATCAGGAGTTGGATTCAATCATGGGAACTACTACGAGAATCTCGCGTCTCTTATCTGCAGGAGGATTTACAGGATGGAAATATAGGATCGAAAAATACATCAAAATGAAAGACTTCAAGATTTGGCGCAACATTCTTAGCGGTCCTGTTAGAATCACCACTACTTTGGAAAATGGAACCATAGTTGACAAAGCATTTGAAAACTACACTGATGAGGATTTTCAAAAAATTGAGGAACAGGAAAAGGCACTCGTAACTCTGACAATGGCTTTATCCCCTGATATTGCTCAAAGTTTTAGGGAATATACCTCTGCCAAAGCGCTTTGGGAAGCACTAATAGAGGTTTATGAGGGTAATGAAGACATGAAACAAAGCAGACAATACATGTTGCGTCAAAAATTCAACATGTTCAATCATGTTCTCGGAGAGACACTGGAGGCCCAATTGCAGAGATTTATCACTCTTACCACTGAAATGAGTACCTCTGGAATTTATGTGCCACGTTCAGAGATAAATAAGAAACTGTTGAATTCTCTTCCCAAGTCATGGGATATGAACGTCTCTGTTATCAAGAAAACCAAAGATCTTAATAGACTCACTCTCGCTGAAACAATGGCCATTATCAAAGCTTGTGATCTAGATGATAAGCAACGCGAGATAAACCATGTGAATTCCTACTCAACGGCAAATTTGGGAATTTCATCGAACAATGCTTTTTCATCTTTCACAGTTCCACAATCTCAAGCTTTCAATGTTATGCAAACTCAACCTTTCCCTGCACCACAACCACAATCCCATTCTATTCCACCATCCATATCTAGCCCACATTCAGCCTCCTTCTCGAAAGCTCCTGCAAATGTTTCAATTCCAAAGGAAACTGAAGAAAATCTGGCTCTAGCATATGGTCTCGTAAATTGCTACAATGCTTTCTTAGCTGGAGAGTTGCCCCCTTAAATTTCCTTGGCTGATCTAGACCAGATTCATCCTGAAGATGTTAAGGAAATGGATATTACCTGGCAAATTGCCATAGCGGTGTTTAGGGTCAAACAATTTACCAAGAAGACTGGAAAGAACAAGTGGGGGAGAATGGATACAAGAAAGTTGGATTTAACAGGGGCAAACTAAGGTGCTTCAACTGTCATGAGCCTGGTCATTTTGCTCGTGAGTGTCCAAAACCAGATAGGAGAGAGAACCATGACAGGACAATGGTGCCAGTGGTGGACAACATAGGAACAACATCCAACAGTGAAACTGCAAATTTGGCAGTTGTCGCTTAGACGTTTGACTGGGAGGATCAAATCCAGGCCTTAAACATTTCAAGACCTGAGAATACTTATCTGGCACAGATCAATGAATTCCCTGAGGAGAATGCTGAAAAAGATCATGAAGCAGAAATGATGCAGCTACAGTTCACCTTTATGGTATCTACCACTCCCGAGCCTGAGAAGAAAGAGGCCAGTGAAATTTCTTGTTCTAAAAAATGCATTGATACTGTTAAATTTTTGCGTAATCAAATTGAGTTATTGCGTAGAGAAAATGAGGACCTTAAGTACGAAGGATATAACCTTATGTGTAACACCCGAAAATTTCAAGCAAAATTAAACTTTTAAAAACACATCGAATTCGTCAAACATTACAACTTTGTTTTCAAAATATTATTTATCAGAGTATATCCCAGAAAGATAAACATAAAGTGAGGAGCTGTACAATCATGCCTTCGCCTTGCCGCGATCCCCTGATGTACCTGAAACAATAAACTGAAGCTGTAACCCCGAAAGCTTAGTGAGTTACCCCTAAAATACCGATACACATACAGTCCACACAATCATATCATAATAAACTGAACAGAACAGCACATAACGGGTTTACAGCCCTACAGACTGTAACACCCACGAGCCCACAGTACGAGTCTCCCGTAGCCCGTAACTAGAATGCTCCCGAGCCCACAGTACGAGTCTCCCTTAGCCCGTAACTGGAATGCTCCCGAGCCCACAGTACGAGTCTCCCTTAGCCCGTAACTGGAATGCTCCTGGGGTCTGTCGGCTACCGTACTGAGCAGTACAACCTCAACCCATCCTATATAACATGTCGACATGTAACAGATAATTGCACATACAGGTAATCAATCAGTATCACAGGTAGTCCTACCGACCTACCAAACTAGCATAACAACTGGCATACATTACTAACTCAAACTCAACATATCAGTAACTACTAAGATATCGAATCCAATGGGTCGGCCTTGGTGCCTTAGACCCCTTAGTATAGTGAGAATAACTCACCTTGCTAGTGAGTCGAAGATGTTGTATCAAATGTTTCCCAACCTTGCTCCCGAACGCCAACCTATTCAATCAACCAGATCCACCATAAATTCCAATTACCCAAACGGCCCTCATAAGGTTCTGGTCCCCTCTGGTCAAAGTCAACAGTCAACTGATTATGTTGACCTGACTTGTCGAGTGCAGCATCCTACTCGTCGAGTCCATAGCATTCTATTCCTCCGAGTAAACCCATCAGACTCGCCGAGTCATCCTTAAGACTCGTCGAGTTCAGTTGCAACTCAGAACTCGGAACCCTGGTGTGACTCGTCGAGTCAGATAATCCGACTCGTCGAGTTCATGCAACCTAATCCATAATCCATCGATTTTGAGTTAATCAATCGTTCCAGGATATAGATCTGGGTTCCTAGGGTGCAGTAGCAACGTAAAGTTGCTACCTTTACGTACTTGCATGGCTATGGAATCTCAAAAGGCAATAAACAAGCATGAAATGGGGTTTAACTCACAAAAAGGAAGTTTATTCATTTCCATAACTTGACTTTATGAATCTATGATCCAAGAGGAGTCCAGATCTAAAGTGGCAACTTCAGATCCAGCTCCTCCACCCCAAAAAGGCTCCCTAACATGGCAAAAGCCCCAATTCTTCACCCACATGAGATCTAGAAAGGATTTGAGTCAAGAAAACGAATTGATACCTCCAAAAGAAACTAGAGAGGGCAAGTTTGCAGATTCACACAAGCTCTCTTGTTGCTACCTTCTTATCTTCAAGTCCTCTTCACCAAATCTCCTTCCCGAGCCTTGAAATCCTCACAAAATGGCACACACTCGTTTAGGGTTTTTGCTGGACTCTCTAGAGGTTATGGGGAGTCACAAGGAGGCTAATGATCCTTTAAATAGGGTGTCAAACCCATAGAATTAGGGTTTCCTCTGCCAGCTCTGACTCGTCGAGTCACTAGCCCGACTCGGTGAGTTTATCACTTAATGATGTGGCCGATCCCGCTGCTACTCGACGAGTCAGGGCATAGACTCGTCGAGTAGGCCCATAAAATTAATATTATAAATCATACCTGAGAGACGGGGCGTTACAATTCTCCCCCACTTGATCTAGACTTCGTTCCCGAAGTCTGTTGCTGAAAACAACTGCGGGTAATGCTCCTGCATTTCAACCTCCGACTCCCATGTCCATTCGGATCCCTTCCGATGCTCTCACTGTACCTTCACCAAATGTATCTCCTTGTTCCGTAAGACTTTCATCTTCCTCTCCAATATAGTTAATGGCCTCTCAACGTAATTCAAGCGCTCATCGACTTGAATATCATCCAACGGTACCACTGCCTCCTGATCCATGATGCACTTTCGCAGCTGCGAAACGTGAAAAGTGTTGTGAATGCGGCTAAGCTCATCTGGCAGATCTAGTCTGTATGCCACCTTGCCGACTCTGGCAATGACCCTGAATGGTCCAATATATCGGGGACCCAATTTCCCCCTCTTCCTGAAACGGATCACACCCTTCCAGGGTGAGACTTTCAGGAGCACCATATCCCCGACCTGAAACTCCAACTCAGATCGGCGTCTGTCGGCGTAACTCTTCTGCTGACTCTGCGCGGTCTGCAGCCGCTGTCTGATCTGCTGAATCATTTCGGTGGTTTGCAAAACCACCTCCGTCCGACCCATCACCCTATGTCCGACCTCACCCCGACCTGATGATACCCTAATCTCAAATCGATCTTGGAAAACCAAGAAGCACCATGTAACTGATCGAAGAGATCATCTATCCTCGGAAGTGGATAACTGTTTTTCACTGTTAACTTGTTCAACTCCCGGTAGTCAATGCACATCCGGTGCGACCCATACTTCTTTTTGACAAAAAGGATCGGTGATCCCCATGGAGAACTGCTCGGGCGAATGAACTGCTTACCCAGCAGCTCCTGCAACTGGGATGACAACTCCTGCATCTCTGGCGGTGCCAATCGGTACGACGCCTTAGCGATAGGGGCCGCACCTGGCATTAACTCAATCCTGAACTCGACCTGCCTCTCAGGAGGCAATCTGGGTAACTCCTCCGGGAATACATCGACAAACTCCCGAACCACTGGAACCTCTGAAACCGGAGTCTGATCCCTAACCCGCGTATCCACCACATACGCTAAGTAACCTGCACACCCATGCTGAATGTACTGCCGAGCCCTGGCAGCCGAACAAAACCCTGATCCAACTCTGGTGCCCTCGCCGTGAATAACTAGTTCTCCCCCACTTGGGGTTCGAACCACCACTCACTGGCCCTCGCAATCTATCATGGCTCCAAACCGACTAAGCCAATCCATTCCCACAATCACGCAGACATCTCCCATAGGAATCGGAATCAAATCTATCGGAAAAGGCACCCCGAAGATCTCTAGTACACAGCCTCGATGAACCGACGAAACTGTGACCCCGAGCTCATTAGCAATAGAAACCCGCAACGGGCACTCAAGCTCACCCGCTGTCTCGCTGAACTCCCTACTAAAAACCCGAGATACAAAGGACCGACTCGCCCCCGAGTCAAACAAAACCAAAGCAGGAAGAGAGTTCACTAAAAATGTACCTAACCACAGATATGACAGATAAGCATAATACAGACATAATACTCAAGACAAGGGATAGAAACATACCAGCAACCACATCTGGTGCTGCCCTGGCCTCCTCGGCCGTCAGCTGAAAAGCACGTCCCTGAGCCCTCGGGGACTCCGCCCTACCCTGTCTCACATCTGTAATCCTCAATGTATCCGGCGCTGGAGCCTGCGCCGGATTGGCGGAGAGTAACGGGCAGTTGGCCTTCAAATGGCCAACCTGATCACAAAGGTAACATAACTTCATACTCGAAATCGGAACGGCCTGACGACAATCCTTCGCATAGTGCCCCTCCTTGCCACACCTGTGGCACCCACTACTGGCTCGACAAATCCCGGAATAAACCCTGCCGCACTTCCCACAAGAGCGGCTCTGCTGACTCCCAGACCTCAAATCAGCGGTCTTAGACCGCTTCGGCGTCGGCTGCGACTGTACCGGGGCCGACCGCTGCTCCCTCAGCTGCAGCTCAATCTCTAAATCTCGCCGTCTGGCGGCCTCCTGCAACTCCAGAAGAGTATCACATCGCTGGGTAGATACAAACTGTCGGATATCGGTCTTAAGCATACTCAGATAACGGGTCATCTGAGACTGCTCGGAAGCAAACTCTGGGCAGAACATCGCCCGCTCAGTGAACATACGGGTGATCTCCGTCACCGACTCCCCATCCTGTCTCAAACTCAGAAACTCATGTGCCAAACGTTCCCGCTCGACCCGCGGAATGTATCGAGCATGGAACATGTCCCGGAACTGCTCCCACGTAACCGCAGCTCTCTGCTCATCAGAGTAAGATCCTGTAGTCAATCTCCACCAGTCCTTGGCCCCAAGCCTCAGTAGGTTCAGGGCACACCTGACCCTCAGGTCAGTAGGACATGAGCAAGTGAAGAAGCACCCCTCCACGTCAGAAATCCACCTCATGGCCTTGATGGGGTCCTGAGTCCCATCAAACGTAGGGGGCTTCGTGTTATCGAAGTCCCTGTACTGGAAAACCCGGCTGGCTCCTCCTCCTCTTGCCGTTGTTACAGCCGTAGTGGCTGCCGGGGCAGCCGTCTCTGCTACGGCTGCGTATCGCTCGTCGAAGTACTCGGCCATGGCGGTCTCAATAGACCCAAACATCTCCGGTAGCTGAGCCCGGAACAGTGCAGCAACCTCATCATGCAAAATCTCTCGGATCCTGGCGTCCAACTCATCTGTACCCATCTGCACCATAGGCTCTGGTGCTGGTTGCCCCTCCTGGCTCGCATCTCCTGCCCCTGATCCTGACCCAGATCCAGTGAAACGTCTCGTGATCACCATAATGAAACACACCATTAAAACAATCAGATAACCACATAATATCAAGGAACCAACTCCCAACCCAACCCCTAGAGATTTTGACTTCCTTGCTACGCGTATGGGTCCTGTGCTTTTAGTAGTACGGGCCCAATACTACCTTCCACACCTACCCATATTTGTCTCAAGTATCACCACAATGCCCTAACTGAATACATAACATGGCGAGCGCTCAGTCCTCACTCGTAGAGGAATGCTAAATATCTCATAGCTGACCTATTGGTCTCACACCACACTTCCATCCATGAAACTTCCACCAACTCTACGGCACTAGTGCATGCTAGTCATACATAACGCTGGACCCTATAGACTTTCGAATATCCAATCCTACCCTAATCTCCCAATCAAACAAGAATAGAACATAAGGCCAAATCAAACATTCTCAGGCTATAAGATCTTAATTATGTATAACCGTGATGCATACACTAAGCAACTACAGTAATGATATCAATCTCATATAAAAGAAACCCTAGGCTAGCATGCATCATGTAATCATGCAATTCTATCATGCAATTCCTGAAGATCCTTAGCCTAGTACTAGCATGCTTTTCTAACATAATACATAATCAAATAACTGTATGGTATTTTGGGGTCTACTTACTGGCTCCGGCTGATCGTACACCCTGCATCCTCCTTTATTTATTTTGAAAACCGTTTTAGAAATTATTTTAAAAACCTTTCCTTGATTTGAGACTGGATTCACACGAATGTTCCTCCAATTCACTCAAACCAAGGCTCTGATACCAACTTGTAACACCCGAAAATTTCAAGCAAATTTAAACTTTTAAAAACACATCGAATTCATCAAACATTACAACTTTGTTTTCAAAATATTATTTATCAGAGTATATCCCAGAAACATAAACATAAAGTGAGGAGCTGTACGATCATGCCTTCGCCTTGCCGCGATCCCCTGATGTACCTGAAACAATAAACTGAAGCTGTAAGCCCGAAAGCTTAGGGAGTTACCCCCAAAATACCGATACACATACAGTCCACACAATCATATCATAATAAACTGAACAGAACAGCACATAATGGGTTTACAACCCTACAGACAGTAACACCCACGAGCCCACAGTACGAGTCTCCCTTAGCCCGTAACTGGAATGCTCCCGAGCCCACAGTACGAGTCTCCCTTAGCCCATAACTGGAATGCTCCTGGGGTCTGTCGGCTACCGCACGGAGCAGTACAACCTCAACCCATCCCATATAACATGTCGACATGTAACAGATAATTGCACATACAGGTAATCAATCAGTATCACAGGTAGTCCTACCGACCTACCAAACTAGCATAACAACTGGCATACATTACTAACTCAAACTCAACATATCAGTAACTACTAAGATATCGAATCCAATGGGCCGGCCTTGGTGCCTTAGACCCCTTAGTATAGTGAGAATAACTCACCTTGCTAGTGAGTCGAAGATGTTGTATCAAATGTTTCCCAACCTTCCTCCCGAACGCCAACCTATTCAATCAACCAGATCCACCATAAATTCCAATTACCCAAACGGCCCTCATAAGGTTCTGGTCCCCTCTGGTCAAAGTCAACAGTCAACTAATTATGTTGACCTGACTCGTCGAGTGCAGCATCCTACTCGTCGAGTCCATAGCATTCTATTCCTCCGAGTAAACCCATCAGACTCGCCGAGTCATCCTTAAGACTCGTCGATTTCAGTTGCAACTCAAAACTCGGAACCCTGGTGTGACTCGCCGAGTCAGATCATCCGACTCGTCGAGTTCATGCAACCTGATCCATAATCCATCGATTTTGAGTTAATCAATCATTCCAGGATGTAGATCTGGGTTCCTAGGGTGCAGTAGCAACGTAAAGTTGCTACCTTTACGTACTTGCATGGCTATGGAATCTCAAAAGGCAATAAACAAGCATGAAATAGGGTTTAACTCACAAAAAGGAAGTTTATTCATTTCCATAACTTGACTTTATGAATCTATGATCCAAGAGGAGTCCAGATCTGAAGTAGCAACTTCAGATCCAGGTCCTCCACCCCAAAAAGGCTCCCTAACATGGCAAAAGCCCCAATTCTTCACCCACATGAGATCTAGAAAGGATTTGAGTCAAGAAAACGAATTGATACCTCCAAAAGAAACTAGAGAGGGCAAGTTTGCAGATTCACACAAGCTCTCTTGTTGCTACCTTCTTATCTTCAAGTCCTCTTCACCAAATCTCCTTCCCAAGCCTTGAAATCCTCACAAAATGGCACACACTCGTTTAGGGTTTTTGCTGGACTCTCTAGAGGTTGTGGGGAGTCACAAGGAGGCTAATGATCCTTTAAATAGGGTGTCAAACCCGTAGAATTAGGGTTTCCTCTGCCAGCTCTGACTCGTCGAGTCACTAGCCCGACTCGGCGAGTCTATCACTTAATGATGTGGCCGATCCCGCTGCTACTCGACGAGTCAGGGCATAGACTCGTCGAGTAGGCCCATAAAATTAATATTATAAATCATACCTGAGAGATGGGGCGTTACATTATGAAGGGCCAAAAACCTCTGAAAGAACAATTAGAGGCCAAAACTAAGGATTTTAGGAAACTTCAGGAAGAGTATAGCAACAAGTGTGAGAATTACAACTTTGTCAAGAAACAACTTGTCAGCTTGTCTGACGAACTTGACACATTAAAAATTCGATTTGAAAATGCTGATTTTAATTTCAAAAAATTTGATGTGTTAAGTAAGACAGCTGAGACCATGATAGAGAAACAATTGAAATGGAAAGACAAAAAGCAAGTAGGTCTAGGGTATGATAGTGTCCCTCCTCCTTTTAATCACAATTACACTGCTATTCCTATGACCCAGGAAGAGATGGACAGAGAGGAACATCTTGCGTATGGCAAACCTGATGTACTTGTGACAGAGAGTAGTGTTAGGGTAAAGGATACTAACGTCTCTACTTCATATGCAGATTCACCATTAGTTCAAGGCAAGCAAGCAACTGGAGAGAGTGTTTATGATAATAATGTTGTTTTACAATCCGATGTTTCTGTATCAAACACTGATGTTTTTGTTTCTAATTTGACACTGGATGTTTTAGTCTTTGATGATTCTGTTTTAAAATCTGATGATTCAGATGTTTCTGATAAGTGTGGTGATGTATTTGATAAACCTGATGTACCTGTCACTAGCACATACATCCCACCTAAACCTGTCACACAATCTGAATCATGTACGTGCACTTGTGGGAAAAGTAAAGGATTCAATAAGGACTCTAAACCAGAAAAGAGCGGTACCAGTTTTTATGCAAAGAAACAGACATGCTTTAATTGTGGAACTCCTGGTCATGTTGCTCAAAATTGTCCAAACCGAGCATTTGTTCCTTTTTATGCACAAAGAAGGGAGAACGAGTCACGAGGAAGATCTCTCAAAAGAAAGTCCTCAAGATCTCGTTCTAGTGATGGTGATTGGAATATTAATAAAGATAGAAAACGGGTTGAATTTGAAAAGAACAAACAGGTTTTAAACAAAAATGTAACAGCTACTTTAACGAGACCGAAAGTGGTTAAGCCAAGATCGGTATCGTCAAAGTCATCGTCTGGGTCTTCAGCTAGTCTTAGACGAAAACCCAAACGATCAAAACCAAAGAAAAATATTTTGAAAACACCTGTTAATTTTTCAAAACCTAACTACAAATGGGTGCCCAAAAACTCAAATGTCCAATCACCTCAGCATTCTATATGTGCATCTGGTAATCAATTGAATTCAAAATGTGAAAAAGTCAATTATGTTGCTAACAAGAGAAAACCCAGTGTTTTTATGACCTGGGTTCCAAAATCTAATTAATCTCGTGCATCGTGCAGGAACAGCTACAGAGGAATATCGTCAGACCTTGGTATGTCAATAGTGGTTGTTCCAGGCACATGACGGGAGACATATCCCAACTGCAAGACATTCAGAATTTCAATGGGGGTTATGTTTCCTTTGCGGGAGGAGAAGGTGGGAAGATCACTCAGAAGGGTACTGTGACGAATGGTGTGCTTAGCTTTGAGAATGTTAACTATGCTCCCGAGCTGAAGCACAGTCTATTGAGTGTCTCACATATTTGTGAAAAAGGCTATGCAACTCATTTTACGAATAAAGAGTGCCTCATTTTGAAGCCCAGAATCATTATTCCTGAAGAATGGATTTTGGTTAGATCTGAAAGGGAAGGAAATGCCTATATAATTAACATGAATCATAACATCCCCGAGCAAGTCACTTGTCTTTTCTCAAAAGTCTCTAAACACAATGTCATGCTCTGGCATCGTCGTCTTGGCCATGCAAATGCCAAGAACCTCAATCGTCTTGCTAAAAATGAGATTGTGCGTGGTCTTCCAGTCAAGACTTCATAACCTTTAAGAAGTGTCTTGCTTGTGCTCAAGGCAAACATCATCGCAAGACACATAAGCCAAAGTTGGTCAACTCTATCAGCAAGGTTCTTCAGTTGTTACATATGGATTTGTTTGGTCCGGTCAACGTTCTCAGCATCCACAAGAATTCTTATTGTCTGGTTGTGATCGATGATTACTAATGGTTTACATGGGTTTTCTTCTTATCCAACAAGAGTGGGACTGCTGACTTGATCAAGAGATTCATTGTGATGATTGAGAATCAGACAAATGAAAAGGTGAAGGCGCTTCAAACTAACAATGTTACGGAGTTCAAGAACGCAGTTCTGGATCACTTCTGTGCCGAAAAGGGTATACTGCATCAATACAGCTTTGTTCGGACACCACAACAAAACGGTGTTGCAGAATGGAGAAATCGTACTCTGATGGACGCTGCAAGGACGATGCTTTGTGATTCAAAATTACCGGTCTTTTTCTGGGCTGAGGCGATCAACACTGCTTGCTATGTCCAGAACCGTGTTCTGATCAACAAATCTCAGATGAAGACCCCATATGAAATTCTGTATAATCACAAGCCATCGGTCGCTCACTTCAGAATTTTTGGATGTCCTTGCACCCTCTTTCACCTAGAGTCCAACCCCAAGTTCAACTCAAAGGCCGATGACTGATATTTTGTGGTGTATGCCGCACGTACAGCTTACCGAGTATACAACAAAACTACCAAGCAGATTGTGGAATCTTTCGATGTGCGTTGGCTGGAAGAGAATGAGATAGATGCCTGAGTCGGACCTGACTGGTTATTTGATTATGCATCTTTATTTAAATCATTTAATGTGTTTTCAGATAATGTTTCAGGTTCCTGTTCAGGTGCAAATGTTGTTGTTGTCGATGAAGAGGAAGAAGTTGTCTACAGACCACCCATGGTACCTCTTCTGATGCTGATGTTGCTCCCCTTTCGCCTGAAGAAAGAGAAATCATGACAAGGGCTGCTTCCGTTGCTACTCAATCGTTCATGGAGCTTCTCTTTCCTAAACCTATTTCAAACGAATACGTGGCAAGTACCTCTCACGGTCCCCGATCGTCTGAGGTGAGTGACTCAGCAGACGACGGTTTTATCAACATCAACAACCTTCTTGTCACAATCAATGACATCAGCCATGAAATCCCATCTAGAATTCAACGCGATCATCCGATCGAAAATGTCATCGGTCCATTGGAAGAAGGCGTTAAAACGAGAAGTCAGAGTAGAGATGTAAACTCATGTCTCTACTCTTGCTTTGTATCTCAAATCGAGCCCAAGAGTGTGACAATGGCATTTAGTGAGCCAAGTCGGGTAGATGTGATGCACGAAGAACTGAATCAGTTTGAAAATTTAGGGGTGTGGAAGCTGGTTGAGTTACCAAAGGGCAAGAAGTCTTTGGACACACGCTGGGTGTTACGAAATAAGCAAGATGACAGCGGGGTGATTGTGCGAAATAAAGCTAGATTGGTCGTTCGTGGATTCAGGCAGATAGAGGGTCTTGACTACACAGAAGTATTTCCTCGGATTGCACGTTTGGAATCCATTCGTATATTCCTAGCATATGCTTCATACATGGGCTTAACAGTGTATCAAATGGATGTCAAGACCGCCTTCTTGTATGGCATTGTGAAGGAGGAAATTTACGTTGATCAACTTCCTGGGTTCGTAAATTCAAAGTTTCCAAATCATGTTTATGTTGGATTAATGTCTAAGTCCATAACTATAATTGGTAAGACTTGACCCGACCCGGCATGGTCCATTTGGGTTGCATGGCATCATGCATTTGGATAGACTATAATGAGAGAAATAACACTTAAGGTTGGTTAATATATTATAAGTTCTAATATATTAATAAGGTTATTTAATTAGTATTGATCAAGAATTAATTTGGAATTAATTAAGTGATCAAAAGGAGACTAATTAAATATATGGGTTGATTGTGTAAATCATTCATTCTTATATATGTGGGCTTGTGATCCAAGATTCCTTATGTTGGACTAAGTCCATGGGGTGACCCATGGATACTCCATGGAGGTTAAAATCCATGGAGCATAAGGAATGGGTAAAGTTATGAGTTACATGGTGTAACCATAATAGCCACCATATAAAAGAATCCCATGGCTCAAGAAATCGTGCACTAATGTGTGAGTGTGAGGGCTAGACGATTTCAAGGAGTGTTCAAGTTTCTCTCAAGTTATTCCAAGTGTATTTGGTGTTGTGTGAACCATTTGAGGTGTCACACTTGGGGCACTAGGCACTCAAGCTTAATTAAGACATTCTACATCAAAGAGGTATGTATTCTATCTTGTTATATTTATTATTTTGTATGCTAGATTAGGATAATACCTTGGATGTTCATAATTGTATGTATAATAGAGAAAACATAGATCTAAGGTATTTAGGGTTGCATGTACACTTAGGAGTGTTAGAATGCTCAAAACCCAACAGTTTACAAGTTGGACAAGGCTCTGTATGGGTTGCATCAGGCTCCTAGAGCTTGGTATGCTACCTTAACTGAACATCTGCTCGAGCATGGATATACGAGAGGAATAATCGATCAGACTTTATTCATCAAGCATGTGGATGCAGACCTGATTCTTGTACAGATCTATGTTGATGACATCATTTTCGGGTCGACAGCCTCGAAGTTATGCAAAGAGTTCGAGGTTGTTATGAAGAAAAGATTTGAGATGAGTTCGTTGGGTGAGATGACCATGTTCTTGGGGCTACAAGTTCGACAAGATTCAACCGAAATCCTTTTACATCAAGGAAAATATGTTGAAGACATGCTTGAGAAGTTTGGATTTAAAGATTCAAAGATTTCCCTGACTCCAATGGCAGAAAGACCCCTGTTGACTCTAGATCTAGATGGAGAATCCGTAGATCAAACAGAATATCGATCGATGATCGGATCTCTGATGTATCTGACTGCGAGCAGACCCGACATCATGTTTGCAGTCTGTCAATGCGCGCGTTATCCGGCTAATCCTAAACTCTCTCATTTAATTGTTGTCAAAAGGATTTTTAGGTACCTTAAAGGTAGCCCAAAATTGGGTCTTTGGTATCCTAAAAATCCTGATTATGATTTATATGCATTTGCTGACAGCAATTATGGATGATGTGAACTTGACAGGAAATCAACCTCGGATGGGTGCCAATTCTTAGGAGACCGGTTGGTGTCATGGCAATGCAAGAAACAACAAACTGTCTCAACCTCAACTGCTGAGGTTGAATATGTTGCTGCATCTACCTGTTGCTCTCAAGTCATCTGGATTCAACACCAACTTCTGGATTATGGTTTGAATTTTCTTGACACTCCAATCTTTTGTGACAATGATGCTTCCATCCAAATTGCTAAAAATCCAGTCCAACATTCCAAAACCAAGCACATCGATATCAAAGTTCATTTCATCCGAGACTGTTATGAGCGTTCGCTCATTCATTTGAAACAGATCCACACTAATAATAATGTGGCGGATTTGTTTACCAAACCTTTCAGTAAAGCTCGATTCGATGTGCTTATGGGCTTTCTTAAAATGATCCGTTTTGAAGACTGATTTTTGTTTTTAGTTAGTTAAATTTGCGCATTTTATTTCCTTTCTCTCCTATGCACAAATTTAGGGGGAGAAATAAAAAAACTCAAAAAATTATAAAGCAAAAATCCAAAAATATTGTCTCATGATGGGTCGCTTGTAGGTGTTCATTGGGAAGTGATATTAAGAGAGTGATAACAGGCAATTTTAACTTGTGTAAGGTACCAAAGCTAAATTGTCTAGGCTTTGTGTTCAATGCGTTGGTAGGCACGAAGGATTCAAAAGGACTAGACATAGAGTGACAATGAAAGGACTTGACAAGTATAGACTTAGATAGTACTGTTTGGTCTGAGTATACGACACTTGGGTAGATTGAGCAGTGAGATAAACATGAGAACCTGCAGGATACACTAAAGTCATATGTATCTAGAATTCTGGCATAACATTTTCTCGATGTATGGACTCTTGTCCTTAATTCCGGTACTGATAGGGCAACTGGGGGATTCTGATAAAGTAGGTCTATAGGAAATCATTTTCTTGCTTTCTATCTGTCAGTCATATGTTGTGTCCTCTGCGTGATTGGAACATACCCGACCTGGAATGCAACATATGCAACTCTGTCTCTATGCATCTTCTTATCTGTGCTACTCTTTCTATCTGTTAGCCATACGCTGTCTCCTCTGCGTGATTGAAACAAATCCGACCTGGAACACAGCATATACACCATTATACTTCTCAATCCCTCTATTCTGGTTAGTCATATGTTGTGCCCTCTGCGTGATTGGAGAGATCCGACCTGGGTATACAACATATGTATTCTGAATCTGACTTCTCTCCTAATGACTGTCTACTCATCTAATGTAAGGAGTTCTTAGGAAGTTCTTGATTACTGGGGTATATCAGGAAGATTACTGGGGTATATCAGGAAGTGGGGAACACATTCGAGTGCATCTAAAATTGAACCATTTAATAGGTTGTCTGTAGATCTCGCTGCTGAATTTAGGTGGATAACAATATCATTGGTCGTCGTCAGCTGAATGGTCCATTTAAGATTTTAAGTGCAAATGTCTTGTCATTTATAATATGTCAAATTTGTCAAAAATCATTCGTGTTTAAGTGGACCACAATACCGGCGATTGACCATATTTATTCATGAAGGTAGAGGTACTGAAAAACAGGTTAAGACTGTCTTACAACTATGATCCCAAAAGCTTTTAATTTTGAAAAGGGAATTAGTGTTATTTTATTTTATTTTATTTTTATTTTAAATCTATTTTCTAAAAAAAATTAATTTTTAGTTTGCATTCGAATTTTAGAATTTACGTTATTTTTATTTTTATTTTATTTTATTTTAATTTTTTTAATTTTAGTTTTTAAGTCTTCAAAATATTTTCATTTTTAATTAAAATTGGATGTATTGGGCTTGGACTTAAAAGATTTTGGTTTACAGCCCATGGGTTTTAGGCCGAAAATGGTCTAGGGTATAAAAGGGGGAATTTTCGGCTGATAACACCATCACTCTCATTTTGTCGTTTACAACCGAAAACCCTTCCTTCTCTCTCTCTCTCTCTCTCTCTCTCTCTCTCTCTCTCGTGTTCTTGCTCACTGTCACTGTCCTCTTCCCCGATTCATCAATTGTTTATGGTTTTTTATCTGAAATTGACCCTCGATTCTTCAAGTTACAAAGATGGCGAACCCCACACTGCTATTTTTCATGTGATTCGACCTTGTTTTTGCAGGTTTTGGAAACCAAAACGTAATCCCGATGGTGTTCTTCGTCAAAACTGGAACAGGGAACGTTTTCGGCCGAAAACGAGTTTGCGACTGAGAACCGTTTGCGGCCGAAAACGCGTTTGCGACTGAGAACCGTTTGCGGCCGAAAACGTGTTTGCGACTAAAATATGTTTGCGGTTGAAAACTCATATATATGTGATTTTTCTGGTTTATGATTTCAGCCAAAGACCCTTAATCAAACCCATTTTGACTTGGATAAAATTAAAAAAATTGGAACCTTAGTCAATCTATATTTGAGAAATTTAATCTAAATTGTTTAAATTTTTTTAATTTTCTCACTTGACTCGTTTGATGCAGACAAATGGCAGACCTAAAATTCTCTGAAAACCACAACATTGCCGCATGTTTGTCAGATCCTCCAATGGCACATCAAGAATTTAGGTCCATGGTTCATGGACTTAAAAACTGCAGACTTGCTCACGCTCTCCAATCAAATCCCATTATTTATCAGGAGTTAGTTAAGTAATTTTGGGACAAAGCTTTTGTTAACGAAAAGGGAGCGAATGGAGAAGGCACGGTGGAATCATCTATTCAAGGAAAAGAAATTATTGTGTCTGAGCAGGTTATTCGAGATGTGCTTCAATTTACAGATAAGCGAGGATTTCCAATTGAAATTCCTATGGATCAGATCAAGAAGATCCTTGACAGGATGGGTTATGAAGGAGACTTCCCTCCTACAATAAAGAAGTTGTTCCCTCCATACTGGCGTTTTCTTGCCCATTCCTTTGTTATATGCATCTCTGGCAGGAAAGTAGGTGCAGATGAAATTTCTTTATTGAATATCGGCGCCATCGCCACTCTTGTCATGGATCTTGACTTCAGTTTTTCAAGATTTGTGTTGAATGAAATGATGAATAATCTACAAGGGAAGAGGAAGGACACATTTTTAATGTACCAAAGGTTTCTTCAATTAATCTATAATGCCAAATATCCATAATTGCAAGGAAGGGGAGAAACTTTGGATTTGAAGTCTCTGGGTCCAAGCACTTTTGGCCTAATGAAGCAGAACCAAAAATTTTCAAAATTTGTGTTTCAAGGAACAATACCCTTATAGAAGTTTGGTTGTTTTGTCGAGATTGGTGAGGATTCAGGTTCAGAAGAAGCCTCAGATGATGAAGATGAAGAAATTATTGTCTCTGAGCCAGAAGCTAATATTGTTCCTCCTGTAGCAATTGTTGCAGAGGAACATGTACCTGTGCTTGATGATGATGATGATGATGATGATGATGATGATGGAGTTGAAATGAATCAAGAGGGTGATGCACTAGGTGTTGATGATGAAGATCTCTTCTTTGATTTCGAGCCAAGAAATGATGACTTCAGTTCATTCTTTGATTTTGATGACGTCAATGATGTTGTAAATCCTTCAACGGAGACTGAGGGAGACGCTAATATTCTCAAGCTATCTTCTCAAACACCCGATCAGATGGCTGAATTTATTGATAAACTGAAGTCAACTGCAAGGATTCCTCCCCGAGCAGTTGCTACTCCAACCATCATTCCATCTGATCGTGATCCACAAGAGACACAAGCCTCCCAGCCTCCATTCAAAAGAAGAAGAGTTGATCCAAGACCGGGAGTGTTAATTAGGGAACAAACTCAACATGTTCAACAATCTACTGCAGCCGTTACACCAGCCCAACCAGATAATGTGGATAGCCCAATACTAAATGAAGGGCCTAGTGTTGTTCATTCTTCCTTTGAAGCCGGGAGCTCTTCAGCTCCTGGTGGCTCTTCAACTCCTCAACCTGCGCATAATTCTGCCTCCGAGAGGCTTGCCAGGTTCTTAGCTCAACAGGATATTGACCCTGCACCCCGAGGAAAAGGAATATCTATTGGTGCAGGGAGTTCCGGGGGAGTAGATCCATCAATTTCTGAGCTCAAAGCAGAGATTGGAATTTTAAATCAGAAGATCATTGAGAAAGATATTTTGATAGGAACTCTAAACATTAGAGTTTCTGAACTTGAAAAAGGAAAACTATCAAAAATCAAAGCAAATTTCAGATCTGCAGCTCAATCTCGGCGCTCTTTCTGCCGGATACTTCGATTTGAAGAGCAAGCTGATAAGTGAATTTGGCGACAAATTTAAAACATCTGGTGGTAAGCCAAGTGAAGCCGAGACATCCCATGGTGCCCCTGCCCAAGCAACTCAAGATTCTCAAGATGCTCCTCAACCTGTCAGAACGACCCGTATTGTTGATCGTTTTGAAAAGGAACCTGATCAAGATCCGAGACTAATTCTGAAGCGAGCTCAGAAAGAAGCAAAGACTCAAGGTAAAAGGGGATTGCTCTTTATGAAGAATTATGATCAAAATGTCCGTAGAGATCAGTCTCAACTAAGTGTTACTGAGCTCGGGCAACAACGATTCAAAACCAAATACGGAGATCGATCGGGTATTTCGATGTGGGCATTTCACGAAGGATCAAATATCTGGATAGTCAAGAGGAAGAGTGGAAATGTGGAATACTATGCTAATCAAAATGACTTTAGTTCTTGGACTAAAGTTGATCTTACAGAACTATCTGAAGCTCCTTTCCACAATCCTACAGGTGATCCTCGTGGAACCAAGTTCAAACTCTTCCTGGAAAATCAAGTCAAGAGGAAGTTTGACGTAATGAAGACTGCTGATTCTCTCGTGAAGAAATTCAAATGATTAGTCGATCCCGGCACCAATCGAACCTTCAAGAATGTGATGTGGCCTCCTACCAAACAGATGCAACAAATTCCTATTGTTCAACGGTTTCCTGATGGGTATCTGAACAATATGGAATATTGGGTTTTTGATGAGGCCACAGCTACTGCTGTTATCAAATTCTCGAACAGTTCTATCCGTATTGTTGATGCGAAGGATCTTCTTCAATTTGGTGAGCGCGACATCCATACCTTGGCAAAATTTCAAATTGTAGTTAAAAATGAGATCTTGGAGACTGTGGCTAAAGAATTTACGAGCATGGTTGTTGAGATCATCAACAAATGTATGTGGGCAAGTGCCATGGGAAAATCAGATGTGCTTATAGTCGACAAGCCTTGATTTCATGCTAGCTTCAAACCAAGGGGGAGACTGTTAGGACATGTTTTGTTGGTTTGAACTAGGCATCTATGTTTTGTAGTCTTTGTTGCACTTTCTAAGGGTTGTCTATGTGTTTTCGGTTGGGTGGACCGAAAACGTCCTGTTTTCGGTCCATGTGGTGTTTTCAGCTGCAAACGCGTTTGCTGTTACTGTTCCCTATAAATAGTGTCAGTAGTTGTCAGATGTAACTAGTAGTTTTTGGTCAACTGTGTGTTTTGAGTCCATTGTACCTGACGTTTTCGGCTGGTATAAAACGTGTGCAATTTGGATCATCTTGCTTCTACACCTTCTTGTGTTTTATCATTTTGGCTTGATTGTTTGTTGATCACTAGTTGGTTCTTAGTTTTGGGGACTTACACATTTTCCTCATCCTGTTATATAGGAAATAAAACCTAATTGGAAGAAATTTGAGATGTAATTAAAAGAGGAGTAAGGGTTACTTACCCGAAAATTAGGGCAGCCGATGAACCTTCTGTCGGGGTTTTTTGGCCTCCACAATGTCCACTTACCAACGGGGTCTTCACAAAATCATGTTTCCCTTAATGCTTTCCCTCTTTATCGAACATTGCTCTTGCTTCCCACTGACCTTGAAGATGTCATTGTTGGGCAAAAACTTGTCTACTAGGATTTTAGAGCAAAAAGCTCGTTTATAAGAGCAAAACGCCGACTACGATCATTTACATAATGATTCAGAGTTCGACTCAGTTGGGCAAATGACTAATAGAAGGGTTACCGGTTCGAAAGGGCTAAAGTAAGTGTAATAGCCGGTAATCTGTCCTTTTTATTAACGAAAATTAATTTATGACTAAATCATAAAGTGAGGCAAAACTTTAGGACTTTTCTGCAGATTTTCCTATATTTAAAATTATGTTTTTCTGATAGTGTAAAATTTGTTTTTATTATAGCATCTTTATTTATTTTATTATTTTTACTAACGAGTGCATCTAGTATAAATCCTTATTCATTTTCTTCATTATTAGTGATTATAGATTCATTTATATTTTCTTTAGATATAGACATTGTAATCTAGCTTTGATACCACGATAAAAACTAGAAATAATATGTATATTGTTTCAGATTTGTATTTTAAAATTAATCATAATATAAAATTTCAAATAATAATAATAGATAAGAAAATACCTGATCGTATATTTATTGAATGTTTGGATGATATTGTTGATAAATGATATGATCGTATGAGTTGAATTCTTGGATGCTATTTTTAAGATATATATAATATGTTATTCAGAAGTTAAAAACTTCAACATATAAATTTGAAAGTAAACTCATTTCACAAATTTCCGTTCTGGTTTATTTCATAGGATCAATGATCCTTATATAGACAATATTTTACAATCGACAACAAACGAACTAACTATTGTTAGTCAAAAACCTATACTAGATACATTATTACATATAAGACATATATTTGATGCTACTATTATTCGTTGAACATGTCATGCACACTACACACATTATTACATATTTGACACTTATTATTACATATTGGACATGAAACAATATCTTATAACTATTACATTTTTATAGATAATAATAACTATATCGTGTTTGAAATAGTAGTTGTGTGTCTGTGTGTGTGGTGCAGGAGGGGGGAAGAGTGTCTTCCTCCGGAAATTAGCCGTCATATTTATCATGTCACGCCCTTAAGCCAAAGAATTTACCATTAAGCCATAGTAGCACCCAAAATCTAAGGCTCTGTTTGATTTGGATCTAACTGAGTCAGGTCAGACAAAAATTTCTTACTTGCTCAGCTCTATGTGTTTGATATGCCTCAGTTTTGCATCTGATTGGGCCAACAATGTCTGATTCGGTCATCACAAAAAAACTTGTTGATTGAGAAAGTGTGAAATTGATTCCATCGTTGCCCTTGAACCAGCACCACCCTCACATCCTCCTTTCTCATAGCTTAATGCCTGGAAATGGAAAAAGAAACACGAACAGAGGCAGCAAACGAGGTGGTCCGGTGGAGAATTAGCAAAAAGAAACACGAAAGGGCCAAAGGGGAAAGAAGGGTGGAGCAGATTGGGACCTGTGATGGCAGATCGGGCGAGGGGGCTGCTGCGACAGCTCCTCTTGCGTCTTCTTTCCTGACCTGACAAAACACGAAGAGGCTATTGTCTCTTTTATCTCGTCGGGAATTGAGGGGCAAGAGGCTGTTGCCTCTTTGATGTCGCCGAAAAATGGGTCTTTCATGCTTGGGTGTGGCTTTTCTGTTGCCTCTTTGACTCTTTGAGGGCAACTGGGCAAGGATGAAGAAAAAGAAAAAGAAAGAGAAAGAAAAGAAGAAGCAAAAAGTCTACACTTTTTTGGATATCAATTAGGAAATAAGAAGGAAAAGAAACAAAAGGTTTATACATCATTATTAATATATTATTATTATTATTATTATTATTATTATTATTATTATTATTGTTATCATTATTATTAATATATTATTATTATTATATATTATTATTATTATTATTATTATTATTATTATATATTATTATTATTATTATTATTGTATAGAGCATAAGGGTAAAATGGTCATTTTGTATGAGTCAGCATATTCAGTCAGATATACAATCAAACAGTATGGTTGCTTATTCAGTCAGAATTTATTACTCAGACAGACCTTTCCCGGTCAGCACTTTTTCAATCAGCAACTATCAAACGACCCCTAAGGGGCTGTTTGGATTGGTGTAATGCTGAGGAATGTAATTGAATTTTGTTGTAACTGAAATCTGAAGGAATTGAATTCTGTTGGAATTGAATTCTGTTGCGCGTTTGGCTGCCAAATTTTGAGTTGTAATTGAAATCCATTCCCATGTCTATTTCTGTTTGGATTGACGATTTGTTGAAGGAATTTGAATGGAATAGAAAGCATGAAGAAGAAATCAGATTGGAACATTGTGATAGAGACTGGAACGATTTGAAGGAACCGATTGGAAGGAACTAATTAGCGAATCAGATTGAACGAAGATGACAAAGAAATTAATAGAAAGCATGGCGAAGAAATTAGATTAACATACCTGTATGATGAACGAAGATGACGAAGATGGCAAGGATCAGTTCGGTCGCTGGATTGGAGGTCCTCCTACACGAAAGGAAGGAAAGAAAGCGAGCAATAAACTGGAATTAGGGATGCGTTCTTTTTTGTTGAAAGGAAAGGGGTATTTTTGTCTCAATAAAATATGGAACACGCGTTGTATTTGAAATCTTCTCTCATAGCCAAGGAATCTGATTACACCAGAGGGCATGTTTTTTTCATTTAGTAATTCAATTCCTTATAAAAACCTAGCCAAACACAATTTGTAATTGGAATTCCATTGACACATTTTGTAATTGGAATTCAATTCCAATTACAAAGGAATGCAGCCAAATACATCACAACAAACACGCCCTTAGTGGTGCCAGTTTTACCCTATTGAAACCCTATAGGTACTTAAATTATAGACTTATAGTGTTTTATTTGGTCACGACTCACGGGTCATATAGTTTTCATTCCTTTCACTCTACCCTTTATATTTGCTCTCATTCACTCATCCTCTTGCAATCGTTCCCCTGTTCTTGATTCCTACACCCAAGGCCCAAGATACTCAAACCAGTCAAACCAGTCAACACCCCTGATACAGCCTTCTATACCCTATTAATTTCTAGGGTTTCAACATAATCAATAAACCCTAATTCAACAACAAATGGCGAATTTGATTCAAATCGGGTCAAGCACAGTGCTTTCCCCCTTTCCAGACTCCACCAGATTCAAAACCATAAACCCAATTCTCCCAAGAACCCAATTTGCGAATTTAACCAAACATCATAAACCCTTTCTTCGTGGCACCACCCTAACGGTGGCTAGGTTCGGGCCTGGGCAGGTTCAGTTTCCTGACCCGGAAAACTTCAAAGACCTGATTGATAGAGCTGAAGGTATCATGTATACGATTGCTGATGCTGTTGTTTCAGCTACTCCTGATTCTGGTATAACCACGAACGTTGGAACCAAACAGAGTAATGATTGGCTCTCTGGAATCACTAATTACATGGAAACTATTCTCAAGGTTTGCAATATAATAGTTATTATTGTTATTACCATTATTGTTGTGTGAACATGGAACTTTTTTCATTTCAGTTTTTGAAGGATGGTCTCTCTACGCTCCATGTTCCATATTCATATGGTTTTGCTATTATACTCCTTACTGTTCTTGTGAAGGCTGCAACATTTCCTCTGTCAAAAAAGCAGGTTTGTTGCATTGATACTCGTTCAATGAAAACTCAATAGCATGTGAAAAATGTCATCTTCTTGAAAAAAAAAAAAACTGTTTTAAGTTGAGAAATAAATCTTTTTAAACTTCAATGCAGGTGGAATCTGCAATGGCAATGCGATCTTTGCAACCTCAAATAAAGGCTATTCAGGAACGGTATGCTGGTGATCAGGTTACAAATCCTGTCCTATTTTATTTCCTATTCTCCTGCCAAAAATGATGCAAAATATAACTCAAGTGGAGAGGATATTAAAGGCCTAGACTTTGAACTATTTATTTAAACTTTAGACAAATAAGTGCTGAATACATTATGGAATGGAGTCACAAAGGAATGGAGTTGATGAAGAAATGGAATGCGAGGTAATGGAATGGGTGATTACATTCCATTATCATGGTTTGTTGAATTGAAGCATTGGAATTAGTCATTAAAACCCCATTGTTGTTATGCATATCTCATTATATTATAAAAATAAACTTTAATCAATTAAGATATATACCACTATAATATGAAACAAATAATAATAAATATAATTAAAGTTTTGTAATTTCTTAAAGGTCAGTGAATGGTAAAAACAAAAAACGCCCATCCCCATGAAATGAATCACGTTCCTTATGGAATGCTCAATTCCCTAAAACCCTAAACCCTAAACCTCAAAATCAAAAACATGTACCTCATTTTGCATTTTCTTTAAAGTTTAAATATATTTCATGGGTTTGCAGGAGCGCCTTCAGCTTGAAACTGCAAGATTGTACAAACTTGCAGGGATAAATCCCTTGGCAGGTACTTTATATTTTATATTTCAAGCTTCACTCATCTGTGCAAAAGACATAAATGCCCTCTTCATCTTCATCATAAAAAATAGCTTACACTCTATGCTGTGAATGGCATAACAGGATGCTTGCCAACCCTAGCCACAATACCCGTTTGGATTGGTCTATATAGAGCCCTATCAAATGTTGCAGATGAGGTAACTAACTAACTCTAACTCTATTATTATTATTATTTTTTTTTTTTTACATAAATAATAATATCTATAAATTATGTGAAATGATTTTCGTAGGGACTTCTGGCTGAAGCTTTCTTTTGGATTCCATCCCTTGCTGGCCCCACAACGGTTGCTGCTAGACAAAGTGGCAGTGGCATTTCTTGGCTCTTCCCTTTCATTGTAAAGTGTTACTATCACCTTTTTATTGGATTTTTTAAAAAAAAAATAATTCACAATTTTTGTTGAATTATGATTTTATTTTCTAAAGTTAACTAGAAAATAGTAATAACTTTTGCAGGATGGTCAACCTCCACTTGGGTGGTCAGATACAGCTGCATATCTTGTGTTGCCTGTGCTCCTTGTGGTTTCTCAATACATATCTGTTCAGATCATGCAGTCAACACAACCACAGGTTAGGTCTTTGACAAAAGGGTAAAATTGTCATTTACCAACATTCAAACGGTTCATTCATCCCAAAAAATGAAAAACTTCATTTACCCATTCACCACTTTATCCATACAAGTTTATGAATCTAATATAATAAACGTTTCTTTTTTGACTGAATACAGAAACTTTTTAGTTTTTACAAATTTACCCTCGTTTGTGTGCTTTCATTATCTCAATATTTGTTTCAACATTATTAATTAAATGGGAAAAAGACAGAAGTAACTTGAATAAACTATGGATTATTTAGGTGTTTATGTATGGTGTTTATAATTTCAGAGCAATGATCCAAATATGAAGACTTCTCAAGCCATAACCAAATTCCTGCCATTGATGATTGGTTATTTTGCACTTTCAGTGCCTTCTGGTCTAAGCCTTTACTGGTATTTTAATATATAAAATAGACAAAAAAATTGTTAATATTTTTGGTGATAAGTTTATGAATCTAAGTTGAGATATATTTGTTGCAGGTTGACGAACAATATATTAAGTAGCGCACAACAAATATGGCTTCAAAAAATGGGGGGTGCAAATAATCCAGCAATAAAAAAAATTAATTATGAAGCTCTTAAAGAAGATAAGCCCAAGGTTGAGGAATCATTGTTGCAAATGCAAACAACATCCATTAAAGAAGCACCTAAAATAGAGAAGCCTGATGCACAAGGGTATCTCCCTGGAGAGAGGTTAGTAGCACATTGTTGAATGATATTTCTTTCTTACTTAATCTGGTAAGTTATATATATTATGGGTCATGGGTGTTTCCTTTTGACTTGGTGTTTGGTATGATGGAATTGGGGAAGGAATTGAATTGGTTATTCCATGGGAATCAAGAAAAGATGTTTGTTTTGCACTTTTGCTACATGGATCATGGAATGGAATGGACTATTTGTTTAGACTTTAGTGATGTGATTCCTTCCATTTTGTCAAAATTTCAATCTAGGAGATGTTTTTTTTGTAACATCATGGAATAGAATGAAAAAATTACAATATAACGATTTTGTTTAATGTTACAAATCTTTTTCAAAGTTTTAATGATTTCAATTAAATTACAATATATTTTTTTAAAGACCAAATTCCATAAAACCCGACTGACGTTTGGAATTTTTTCGTGAGACTTTGATTTTTTTTTTTTTTAAGATAACCTTTGAATTCTATAAAAAACATTATAGTTTGAAATTTGTTCTGTTTGACCACCCTAAATTTTTATTTATTTATTTATTTATGATTTAACCATTAAAATTTTGATTTAAAAAAGAAAACAAATTAACCAGAAATATTCTTCCGATGTTCTTTTTGCACATCATTACTGGGAAATTAGGTTTTCCCTCATTAAGTTTAACTTTTTACAAATTTGCCCTCTTTATTATTTTCTTCTGACAACACTTTTTTGGTATTAGGATTTAGATACCTTGTTTGTTTCTTAAATTCTTTTCGACAATTTCCAGATTTAAACAATTAAAGGAACAAGAAGCAAGGAAAAAACAACAAAAAGAAGCAGAAAAAGCTAAACAGATTTCATTAACAAAGGAAGCCATCAAAGGAGACACAGACACGGAAGTAGATCATGAAAACCCTGATTCCGATTCCGATTCCAATCAAGCTGAGAAAATTTCGATTCCTAAGATGGAATACAATAGCAGTAGCAGCATGAGGGATCAAGATCAACAGCATCTTGAAAAGGTAGGTCTTGTCATTGTTTCCTTTTGGGTTGGAATTTACCAATTTGCCATATCATTGTTTCGTCTCATTTTCGTTGTTTGTCAAAGAATGAAACCATTATCCTTGCCATGACTAGATAATTTTCTATGAGGAGGGCATTTACGTCTTTTACACATTAGTCATGGTGTATATAACTCGTTCTAATAATTAGTGGGCTTGAACTTAACAGGAAAAGGCTGCGACTTGTACAGCAGAAAATGAAGAGAAACATCAAGATGAAAGAGCGTGAGATGAGATAGTTTCACCAATTGAGAAAGAGGAAATACCTCACCATATACACGGGCGATTTTACTACCAAATATAATGAGAGGAGAGAAATACATTGGGTTTGAACATACACATAAGGTAAAAAGTGTAGATACATAGCTTCTGTTACCCAATACAATGAACAATGAATGAGAGGTTCCTTTTAAAGATGAGTTTTCCATATTAGTGTAGAATTTGTCCTAATGTAATCACTTAGACATTCTTTGTACCATTTTTGTGTTTTACTTTGATTTCTCTTTGTTTTTTAATTTTCGTACAAGGGTATTTTTGCAAAATGCAATGATTTCTATTGTGCACTTTTTTACAAAGGCTAAGTTTGATGTTATATACTTGTAGAACAAAAGATAAATATTAATTCAAAAGTGCATGGAAAATTTAATGTTTTGTAGGTAAAATAACAAAGATCTTTCTACAAGTACAAAAAGAAAAAAAAAATGGAGGCTGGGGGAGTGAACTTTCGTTCAACAAACAAATGATATTTATAATATCCGAAGATAATAATTGGGACTTAAATACAAAAACAGTTTGTTGAAATAATAAGAGCTTTTTTCACACAAGTCTTAGTTCATATTCTCCCGCCATTGTTATATATCTCACCCATGGAAGAGCCTGATACCCACTTTTCTCAATGATCTTTAGATAACGCACCTACAATTAAAAACAAACAATAATGTAAATCTTTATTCACATTAAGTTCTGTATGAATTAAGTGCTTAATGGAACAAAAGGGTCACCTGTATTCCTGAAACTGTGAAATATGGTATCTCAAACTTCACACGAATAGGAGCTTTTCTCTCAGGGACTGCTTCTTCAGCTGTTATACTTGGAAGTCTGAATTCCGCTCTCAACATGTACTCCTAAAAAAAAATTAAAAAAAAAAATCTAAACATTAATCTCGAAGCTGAAGATATTTAAAGTTGTTGGTGTTGTGTGAAAAAGAAAAAAAAAAAAGAGGAAAATACCTTGCCACCTGGAAATGATTTAATTTTCCAGCAAAGGGCATCGTTTTCTGGTGCATATGCAGCTGATCCCATGGATGTCCGTACATTTGGATTAGTGGCATCCGCAGGCATTGGAAATTCAATTTCAACATTTGTTGCAGTGCTGCAAAGTCAACAACACTACTGGTCAAACCATCCATAACTACACTTTTTTTTTTTTTTTTTGAAGTCATAACTGGAACAACTTATATATAATAATAATATTAATACCTCCTCTCCTTAAACTGGCTGCGGGCTTTGATTGTTATTTCCATACGACTTCTTGAATGCCTTTCGATTTGAGCTTCCACCCATATCAGAGGCTTTACCTGTCAAATCAAATCAAATCAAATATTAGTGTTATATAAATAAAAAGCAATTTATATATATATATATATATATATATATATATATATATATATATATATATATATATATATATATATATATATATAAAGTGTAAGAACCTGAGTACTGAGTCGATATGTCATGAGGTCAAAAGCTCCATCAGGGGGCACAAATGAAATTGTCCGATCATTTTCAAAACGGGCCAACCGAACACACCTATTAAACATTAAAAAATATTAAATAAATAAACATGTGCAAAAAAATATAATTCAAGAAAATATAGGAAAAAATCAAGAAAGATTGGAGAAGATAACATACTGATGAAACTTGATGTCATCCAAGTCAATAGCTTTTCCTTTTGTGGATCGTCCTTGTGCCTCTAACAATACTCTATCATTCAAACCAAGCTTACACTCTGGCATACCACTGCAAGAAATGAACCCTCATTGTTTACTTAATTACAAAATATACCCTCAAGAAGTAGCAAAAGACCACAATCAAGTTATACCTCAAATAAGTTCGCATCTTCAATGCCCCCACAACCTCTGACCTTACGATTTGACCATTGCTGTTGACAAGTATATTCACACTCTCCACAACATCCAAAAACACCTGAAAAATGCAATCAGGTTTTATTCTAAGAAACTCATCTCCATAATTACATATCTGCCCTCACAAGAACAAGAACAACACCTACCTCATTCTTTTTGTATCGTATCCCTTCACTACGCCACGAGACAGCATTTGTGACAGCCATGGGAGGCCTCTGTGAAACTTCCATCCTGTAAGCATCTGTCTTGATAAACTCACTCAGAATTTTAGCTTCAGTGTATTGAGGGTAACCAAAGTCCATCATTTCATCAAGCAACTCATACTACAAAGTACAAAAAATCATGAGTTTTCCTTCTTATAATATTTGATGAGATCAGATTGTAGTAAAATATGCATACCACAACAACAAAGTTATCTCTAAGTGATTCCTCCTCTAGCTCCTCAAAGTAATGCTTAAATACCTGTAGCCAACACAAATAAAGAACTTCATACATAAAGTTTCATGTCATGTAAGGATATTAACATTAACTATGTCTTTCTTGAATTATAGTGAAAGAAATGAAAGCTATTTTATTTCATTAGTGATTACCGAATGGTGCTTACATCAACTACACGGTGTAGAAAGAGGAGAAGGCTAGCTGCATTACAGTTCTGCCTGGATGCAGTCATTAGATATACATTGTTGTGTTGTACGAACATATAGGTGACGCCATTATCATACACAACAGGATCTTGAGCATCTGGTTCACCCTGAAGTTAGTCAATACACCATAAACTAATTAATTAGTCATGCTAATTTGCTTGCATACACAACAACCATAGGTGTATAACAGTATAAGATCACTTGGATAACAGTGCTTCAAGCAAGACTTATCCAATTCGATCTGAATAAAATCAGAATTCGACTTCTTCATTTTGATGGGGGTTTAATTTCAATTCTAAACTAACCAATCCAGCTGAAACGCTATTCCTTTAATTTCTCCTACACTATATATTAAACGAGATGAGGAAGAATATAATGGAACAGATTCAATAAACTTGTGGGTTTTTAGAAGATTTATATGTTTTGCATCGATCAGCTGCTAGATAAAACGACGCTTATCCAAAACCTGCTAAAACATAATCTTAATTAACAATGTGAACAGCATACTAGTATATTGCTTCAATTTTTGCATAAACGCTTGTGATGCTAAACGAATAGAGAATCAAATAAAAGACAGCATGTGAATTGAGGTAACGGAAAAACCTCTTTTTCTATGAGTTTAGAAAAGAAACGCTCGGCCTGAACTGCGGAGACATCGCCACGGTAGTCACGCCATACAAGAACACGGCCTTTGATGTCGAGAAGGAACAGCGCAGAGGCCGCCCCTGCCATCAATTACTCAAAACCGATAGATCAGATCCGTATTGATGTATGATATTGGTTTCGATTTAAGATCTACTTTCTGATTGATCTGCTGCCAAATGAAATGAATTTTTCTGGGAATCAATGAGCCATTACTTGTCTATAACATTCCGATAGAACTGACTCAGATTCTAGAGACGATTTCGAGGTGCGATCCGTATGAATTTGTGTTTAAATGGAATTTAAGGCTGATGAGCTTCTGGTTATGGAGTCTACTTTTGACGCTGCGCTGTGCAAAATTGCAAATCGGTTGCAGCGGGCTGCCTATTGGGTCGCCTGGTGAAACACTCAAGCCCATTTTACCAAGCCCACTTAGAAGTCTAAGGAGTAAAGGAAGGCAAAATACACATGTGACATGTGTAACTATTCGTTTTGAATAAAACAACTCAATGAATGAATGAAAAAGGCTAAATGAGACTTTGGGTAGACATGAATTAAAAAGACCAGTTTCATCATACCGGTTTTGAAAACAATCAAGATTGAATCAGTCTAAAATGAGAACGGACCGAAAAAATACGAACCGGTCCGATATCATTCGGGATCGGTTCGAAAAAAGAATTAACTATTCTGAGACTTGTCCCAAAAAAAGACCGGACCGTTCCATGACGAACGTGAAACAAGTCCAAGACCGACCTAATACTGTATATACATATAATTTTTGTGTTAGTTACACATTTTTTAATCACATTACTACGACTTTTTTAATTTTTTTTTTCTTTTATTAAATTTTAGTGCATCATTTTTATTGAATCTTAATGTATCATTTTGGTGTTAATAACACATTTGTTAAAGGAAAAGCTCGAAAACAAAACCAGAAAATCAAAAAATACTGAAATTGAACCGAAAAAGGAGCATGCAAAGATTGTGAAACCGAATCGAAAAATATTGACCGGTCCCAAAAAGACCAAGTCGAAAAGAACTGGTTACTGAAAAGACCAGACTGAAAAATACCATCCCAAAATCATCCGAGGGCAGTTAAAAAAAAACAGACCGTTCCGTTTCGAGATCGGTCCTAAAAAGACTGGACAGTTATGAGACCGACCAGAGACCAGTCTGGGACCGCCAATGTGCATCTATACTTTGGGGCTTAGGCTTTTTACCAAGTAGGCGGATATGGACATATAAACTTTTTTTTTTCTTTAAATCCAAAATCCGATCAGTATTCAAACTAAGGAAAACCAAATCTGCTTAAATCCAATGTATCATATTAGGTATGTTCTATAAGTATTTTTTAGAATAAGGGAATTTTTATTCGGTTTCAAACCGCTCATATGATGTAGTAGAAATTTGATGTTTTGATCCATAATTTTTATAGTTATCGATCCAATGGTTGAAACTTCTTAAGAAAGGTTTTGACTTTTGACCTTTTAAACAAATTCCATATGATTGAGAAACACCGTTTATAAAATTATAAGCATAAAAATACCTTTTATTTTACCCCTTAAATGATTCGGAATTTCCCTCGGCAAAGGGAGTTGTAGGTACAAAATTTTATAGAGGAGGTTCAAGGTTCGCTTGCATGACTAAAATATACAAATGCCCGTAATTTACCTTTACATGATGGTTCCTATGGCGAGTTCGACGTGACTATTCAGAGTGTACAGTGTACTCATTTTTTGGTAAATGATTATGAATTTATAAAAAACACCTTACATCATAAAAAAAAGTGATGCATTTTGTTTATTAGGTCATTTCTTGAAAATTTCATTATATTCCAACAAGGTTGTCAAATTATGAAAATACAACAAGGTGGCGAAACTACAAATTTTTAAGCAAATGTTAAATCCCTTAAAATATTATTTATAAATTTCTTTATTTTTACTGTTGGAAAAAAACATTCGAAAACAAGTAAATGTATAAATACGAGTTCATTAACATGATATTCTTTAAGTTTTTTTATTAAAAAAATATGTAATTGGAAGGAAATTAAAAAAAATAATAAAAAGATTATGTGTATTTTTAGTTTTTCTATAAGAAAAAAAAATGATAAATAAACTAGATGAAAAAGTTCTCCAACGTGGGAAAATTTGGTTGGGTGGGAAACAAAGATTATACAAGTTAGTTGCCATGATTAGTCTATGGTTAATGATTATAAAGAAAAGGATATAAGATTTTATGCGGGTAAAGTTCAAAAGGAAGTTTGGAGCTTAAAGAAAATTCACAAGATTTTTGAAGTGAATAATGAGTTTGTTTTAAGGCAATTTTAAGAATCTTTGACTTAAAAGTATCAAGAGGAAAAGATAAATCGTATGAGTTCATAACTGTTAACGTCAACCGTTATTAAATTCGAATGATTTTATGAATCTCTTGAAGATTTTGTTAGGTTTGGATCGGGTTGCATATTCATCAGCTTTTAGGCATGTTCGACATTTCATGGTATTCTATTATCATGAAATTGTTTTTTTTTCCTGATTTTAAGTCGGCAAAGAGATTTAAAAAGGTTGTTAGTAACCCTAATACAAAGTTGAAAGGCGTTTCTAAATTCAAGGATAAGGAGATTAGTTATAAAACAAAATTAGGTTTTGTGTGCTTGATCATGAATAGGGATGAGGCATATGTTGAAGGTTTGTATCGATCGGATATAGTTCAAATATAATAAACAAGAACAAACCAACTAAGTAAAACAAAGAATAGAAAAAGTAAAGAACACGAGTTAATCATAAAGCGTCTTTCACGGGATTGGGCGCGGTCTTGATGTAGAGGGGTCGCATTATTGCATACGCTTCGAGGTAGCTGAAGCCTCATGAGGCAAACTATCCGACGCACAATTTGGAGCTGGGGGATGTAGTTTTCGCCCTAAATATTTGGCGACATTACCTTTAAGGGGTCCGTTGTACTATTTACATGGATCACAAGAGCCTGAGGTACTTGATGGATCAGCCGAATTTGAACATGAGGCAGCTTCGGTGGTTGGATGTGGTGAAGGATTATGATTGCGAGATCATTTACCACCCGAGGAAGGCCAATGTGGTGGCCGATGCTCTTAGCCGCAAGGCGGTCGCGACTCTGGTTCGGGATATTTGTCTGAGGATGATAGTGATTACTCCGCTTCTGGAGCGGATTTGAGAGGCATAGAGCAAGGAATTGAAGGAAGAGCACCGAAAGAATGAGTGCATCGTGGGTCAGGTGGCTTCCTTCGACTATGATAGTCAGGGTTTATTGACTCTCCATCGGAGAGTGTGGGTTCCGTATTTGGGTGGCGTGCATCAGGTTCTGATGGAGGAGGCGCACAAATCGAGATTCTCCATTCATCCCGTGACGACGAAGATGTATAGGGATCTCCGTCCTGATTATTGGTGGTCGTGCATGAAGTGTGTAACATCCCAAAATCCAAGACCAAAAATTTCATTTTTAGTTTAATAATTCATAACACAGATTATTGAAAAACATCATCAAGTTATCACATATCATAAAACCAATAAGTCATGTGTCTCAAAACAAGTCGTAATAATGTTAGAGTACAAATCCCAAGAACATCATAGTGTGGAAAATAGTGGTGTGATGCGTTGCAATCATGTCGGCTCCTTTCCCCTTGGAGATTAAGTACCTGAAACCAAAACTGTAAACCGTAAGCACGAAGTTTAGTGAGTTCCCCCATCATACCACATACCATATAATAACATACTGCCTAGCATATATGGGTGTTGGCCTCCCCTTCGGTCTCTTTCAACCTGTAACTGCCTAACATATCCGGGTGCTGGTCTGCCCCTTCGATATCTTTCAACCGGTAACTGCCTAGCATATCTGGGTGCTGGCCTACCCCTTCGGTCTCTTTCAACCGGTAACTGGGAAATATTTCACCCCTACTACTAATGCATAATATCCTAGCACATACATGAATCACATATGCCTACCATATCTAGGTGTTGGCCTATGTCACACCCCCAAACCAAGGATGGCGGAAACGTCCGGGGGTGGAGAACTTCATGTATAGTATCACAACAACGAGTATAATAGTGCTCAAAGTAAATTTAACCATCATAAATATAATTGAAAAAGTTACACCATAGTATGTGTTTACATGTTTCAAATCAATTACACTATGATGACAAAATGAAATGTTTGACGATTTAACGTCCCATCCTCAAAAGCTGTTGATTTCATGTTTCACTGATTTCCTGAGAATACAAGTAGTTTTGAAAGAGTGTCAACAATTAAGTTGGTGAGTTCATAAGAGTTTTATTTGAGAAAGAAGTCGTTTTCCTTGTAAAAGCGATAGAGTATGATTCCAGAAAATTCAATATTTTCTTTATTAAGTGTGAAATGAACGCTCCTATGTTATGCAATAATGTACCCTAGAAAGACCCGTAGATTCCTTCTATAATCACCCAGTGTATATAAGTTATATAAAATTTAAGTTAAATAAACCGTCGAATATAATGGGTCTGCCCTAGGTCCACAACCAAACAAGGAACAGGAAGTGAGACGGGCCCACCAATTCTAAGTCGATTGCGACTAAATTCATATATAACTCTAACATGTACACTTAACAATTACAGCTGAAGTCTAACAATTATAGATGAAACGTAGTTTTAATAGAATAAAAACCATTTTGTGTAAACCTGGTACTTTGTAATGTAAACTTCAAGAAAAATCCTTTTTTTTCTTATAAAAAGTCATGTAGTCTTAAATCCCAAGACCGAGAATATGTGTGTGTTTTGTACCTATATTTTGTTTATAATGGTAATGTGTTTCCAAGAAAATCCAATATTTTCCTTATAAAAGTCATGTAGTCTTAAATCCCAAGACCGAAAATATGTGTGTGTTTTGTACCTATATTTTGTTTATAATGGTAATGTGTTTCCAAGAAAATCCAATATTTTCCTTATAAAAGTCATGTAGTCTTAAATCCCAAGACCGAGAATATGTGTGTGTTTTGTACCTATAACGTGTTTGTAGTTTTAAATAGATAAAACCCCTTTTTAAAGTAGAATTTTCCCTGTAAACTTGAAAGATTGTTAACTCCCTATGTGGGTCGTTATAACCATACTATAACGAGAATTAACCTGCAACAACGTTTTTCAGACGTCAAGATCCTATGACTCTTGTCACCCGTAGACCTGCAGATCCGGTTGTAGCTAGAAGCGAGGTGTGTGGTGTCAATCCCAATATAGATCTATACACAATTATCACGCTCTCCCTACAAGAGACTCTGGTTATAACTTACAGGAATTTTAACCCGTACTCTAAGAGTACGATGGAAGAATTGTCTCACAACTTACGTTAACTAGTTTACATATAGTTTGAATATAAAACCTCTTCCGTGGTGGAAGTGAAATCACCCTTTATGTAATAAATTAGTGATATAAAATCCATAAACTATTACTATTATAGTTTATCATGTAGTATATGAAAAACTCATTTGTTTTGAGAGTAAAACATTTTTCATGTAGTATGCTTTTATCGTAAAATCCATAAACTATACTTATTGTAGTTTATTATATGTGTTCGAAATGAATGGAAAACCTTATCATGAATGACTAATTTCTGTTTATGATGATAAACTAACAAGAAATACATTCAACATTTAGAAACTTATTATTATGCACTTTGCTCAACATACTACAAAGTGTTGTTAATATGGTAAGCTATGTAACTAGTTTTTAACCTTTCTGCTCAAGATCTCCACTCGTTTCAGGTGATCCTCTTTGGTCGCCTTCCATATTTTTTCTTGTCCTCTTAAAGTTTCTTCAACATTTTCAGCTCGGATCCTCATGTCCATAGAGACACGATCAAAGACCTAGACCAAGAGTTACACCAGAAAGAGAAAAAGGCAAAGCATACGAAGAAAAAGTAACACTAACACCTACCACTTGAGAAAATGAGACCAGCCTCTGAAGTGCATCCTCAGTTCCATGGTTTTCCAAGTTCAAATTCATGGCTTCAGGAGTTTTCCTCTTTTGGGATCCCAAAGTTTTCATAGTTAAATCAATGTGGGCTTTTTTGGGACAAGGGAGGAGTTAGTTTTCTCTTTCTTCACAAATATATGGCCACTTGATACAACCGTATCAAGATCATAGAGGGAGAAATGAGCACTGGCACATGTGGCTTTGGATCCAGTGAAAACCAAAGAATGTTAATAATTTTTCAAAGACTAAAGATGAAGGTGCTCAATGATCCCTACCGGTGGCCATATGGATGATAGCGGTTAAGCTTTCTTGATGACTAGAGGGATCGAGCTTGAATTTCCTGACAGCCTTGGGCAGAGCAAGGAAGTCCCTGATTCTATCCTTGGTATCTTCAGCAGGGGGAACTAATTCGTTAAACTTGAAATCTGCAAAAGATTAAACAAAATAAGAAGTGTGAATATTGGGATCCTCAATATGAAAATAAGGAACCCTACCCTTTTTAACCAAGGATTGAGGTAAAAGATCTCCAACATAAATCGAGTCACATTTTACGAAAAAGTATCTTTCTTTCCAAGCACCATCGTTATGCTTGAATTTTAGAACAAGAGGTGATCCGTCGGCTTTAACTTTCAACAAAAAGAGAGAGTTTCCAAAAGTAGAAAGGTCGTAAACATAAGCTAATTCATTTAGACCAATGTTGAGACCCATGGAGCGATTCAGATTGTCGATCCAATAAAGGATCCTCCAAACCGCAGACATGGCTTGGATATATGAAATCTTGGTGATTTCAAAAAATTTAGAAATGATTTCGGAAAATGGATAAGCAAGACCTAAGGTAAAGGGATACTCAGGAAAACAAACCCACACAGAAGAAATAAAATCAGGTTGGATCCTAACGTCGAAAGGCTTGAAGACAGTACTAGCGGGAAAAGTTCCACTCGAATTTAAAACTTCAATATTATCGTCATCAAAAGTACAAATTTCCTCATAGGAAAGGAGCTTCTAATCTACGAAATCATCATCCGGTATAGCTATGATGTGTGCTCGAGAACGAGCTCCTTTCTTGGCCATTTTTAAGATAAAGAAAACTAAGAAGGAAGAATGACAAAATGAATAAAAATACTACCTTCAATGATGTTCGATGAACTTCCGGAAGAAAGATCAAGGGTAAGATGAAACTAAAGAGCTCCATATAGGAATCAATGTGAGGTAAAAAGGTGATTTGATCCTTCCCAACGGTCAGAAATCTACCTGTTGAGCTTCAAATTACCTATCCGTTGGAAATTCTTACTTCAGTTTTTACTTAGAAATAATACCTGTAAATATTTAAAACACTAATGGTTATGTTTCACAGGTATAATTTGGGGGCAATTGTTAGGGCTCGGATCCTTGACGTATATTCAGGATCCTCAAATACTTATGAAGCCACATGATCCTTAAACATATCCCAAGATCCTGATTATTACCACTAATATTTCTAACACTTGTAACGACTACATTTTCTTTATTTCTCTCACATGTGCCGAACGAGTCAATACATGACCGATTCTCAACGAAGAATCATCTTAACCATGCAAAAAACCCGGAATAGCAAGTCAAATAACGTTCATATGTTGATTCGGTAGGATCCCAAATTTTTCGGACTTCTTGTTATTAGCTATAGACTATAAATAACACATGTAACTAGCACACTAGACACACTTAGCTCATATACGACAATTGTACTTACATTCATATACTTATCTCTGTACTCAACAATTTATATCAATAAAATCACCAAAACATGTGATCATTGTCACTCTCCCAAGGTATTATGCCGAAGATTATATCAAATATCAATGACTTTCTTTGTAACTCACTTGTGTCACCTTGATTATCATTTCTTACTTGATTTACCACGAACATCACAACCTCTCATACAAATTGGTTAGATTCTACTTAGTTGATTTTTGACCAAAACATACATCAAACCACAAATACATGGCTCAGCTACGAGATGAAATTGCTGAGTGCAAAATATGGAATCAATAATTTTTAAAAAAATTTGTTATTATTGTTGTATGAATTATATTTTAGTGTTATAAAATTAAAGTTATTTAAATTTCAGTGTTGAAAAACTATTTCAAGTTTAAAAATTCAGTTTATTTATATTTAAGTTTATTTTAAGTTTTTAACTGCTTGCAGACGTTAAAAAAAACAAATATCGGCAATTTTTTGACTTTTTGAAAAAGTTAAAAATCAAAATTGTTTCATTTATTTCTATCATCTTCTTTTTAATAAATAAACTCAAGTGCAATAATTTTTTTTCCGATCTTTTCGTTTGTTTTTTGTTTTTTTTTCTCGCGTTAAATAAGACTGTGTAACAGCTAACAAGACGTGCCAACATATTTTAGTTTCATGTCTAAAATAATATAATATATTGTTTATATAGTTAATGCATTTCAATAAACAAATATTTAGTGTTGCTTTATTCTTATCTTATGATTATTTATTTAATATCCAAGGGGCACAATTCCATATACAATATTCAATCTTTCCATTTTCTTACGTTGATATATCCGCCTTTTTTTTTTTCTCTGGTTTCAACTTTCAACTCATTTTCACGTTGATAAGTTCCGATTTCATGTAATCGTCTCCAAATTTCAAGCAAAGTTCCTAAAATCGCCATGAAATCTCTGCTCCACAACACAATCCCCTCAATCAACCGCTCGGCTGGAATCAAATCCTCATCAACTGAATCCAACAGTCGAGCGTATTTACAGTTCCCCCTAGCAAACGACGCAAAATTTCTCTTATCCCGACAACAAAAACGCCAATTAACCGTCAATTCCGTGGTTGATTCAGCTTCAGTTGATCAGTATTATGGACTTACTGAATCAGATGCACGAAATCCTACATTGTCAACTTCGTTTCGGAGTCAGAGGGATAGGAAACCTAACCAGACGGTGTTAGAAGCTCAGACCAGGGTTTGTACTGGGCCAACACAAACCAAACCACTTACAGAAGCACAAGCTTTCAAAGTTTTAGATACCATACTACGATCTGGTAAAATATTTTCCGCTTACTCTTTGAGTGTATTAGTTTCCATCATTAGATTATAAAGGTTGCTTAAATTCATGAATAGTATATCTTAATTCCTGCGTTGTACATTTCGATTAAGTTCAAATGAAGCGATTAGTCACTAGATGAGTAGATGCTAGCCCGTTTCTGGACACAGTTTCACTTTTGAGATTGATATTAGTTCTTCAGATTTCAAATGCATTCAACGACAGCATAATCAATAAGATGCAAGTATTAGGAAAAAAAATATGGTGAATTTGATTGTAACTCTCCTAGTCATGGAACAAATTCAAATTATGGGGTGTCCAAGTCCAATGAGTATTCCAATACTTCCATGTTTGAATTTTTTTGAAGTTAAACTTGCCTGTTTGTCCACTTTCATCCATTAATCTCAAACTGACATGGAGTTAGGAGTACGAATCTTAAGTTATTGAAATACTAGGTTTGACCTTAGAAAGTCAAGGTGCCTCTTTATATACAGAAATGAGTAACCTCCCAAGTGATTCATTATACTACTTGGTATTAATATCATCATTTCTGCAATTTTTACCTATTAGTATGCCTACCAATTTGTGTTGAGATTGAGAAATACATTTCATGTGTTTTAAGGTAACCTAGCATATAGTATAATATAGCCTTCTTATGTTTATGTCAGCAAAGGGAGACCTAAAAGATGAAGAACAGGTATCAAAAGCTCAACTAGGAGCATTCTTTGCAGCCATGACAATTCGTGCAAATACATTTCCAGAAGCAACTCAATGGAGTGAAGGAGAAAGGCGTGCAATGGATGCATATTGGCCTCATTTAGTTCGAACCCTTCCTTCAGACATAATCTTTCTAGCTGATCCAGAAGGTTCCATAATGAGACTCGGGAGTTCAATTGGGCCACAATATGTTGGCAATGGGAGTCATGAAATGAGACTTGTGGGTGCCCTAAGAGAAGTTTTAGCAGGAGGTCATCTTGGGTATGAAGAGGTTCAAGGTGTTTTAAAAGATGTTCTTCCTTTATTGGAACATGACACTGTAAGTGAGTCTCTATTATCAGCATTCTTGATAGGTCAAAGAATGAATAGGGAGACAGATCGTGAGCTTAAAGCATACTGCCTTGCATTTGATGATGAGCTTGGTACTGATTAATAAAGTGGGTAATTGAAAAGATTATATAAATTTAAATATTTTATGTTTGATGTTATTATTTGATTAAATCTTTAGGTCCTGTTCCAGTGGCTGATGTTAGATCATTGACTCATTATGGTGAACCTTATGATGGAAACACACGTTTCTTTAGGAGCACACTCTTTGTTGCTGCTGTAAGATCTTGTTACAATGAAGCATCTCTTCTCCATGGTGTTGATTGGATGCCACCCAAGGTATTTTCTTGACTTTGTAATGCCAAACACCCCCTAATTTTAATTTTCTGCTTTATTAATCATTAACATTATGCGGATATAAGAGAATAAAAATTTTCCATATAAAATATCAATCATATTATGGCTTATCATGTGTACAGGGTGGCATAACTGAGGAGCAAATGCTAAAATTCATGGGAGCAAATACTAGTATAACACCATTGCAAGCTAAAACGCTTCTTGAGGTCTTTATTATTGTTATTTTTACATTTTATTTTCAATTCCATTGTTTCTCTGTTTTTGTATTTATGTTACTTTTAAAATTTATGTCTTCAGGATGAAGCAGTTGGCTTTGCTTATGTGAGTCAACGTGAAGCTCGCCCCTCTTTGTAAGCAGACATGAAAAATATATATTTTAAATTCAATGAATGAAGAAAAAATCAGAATCCAGTGAATTCAATTCCAATGCAACAGTAAAAATCTTGAGTAAACTACATTTTTGGTCCCTGTACTTAGCTGTATTTTAATCTTTGGTCCATAAAGGAATCTTTTTTTTTTCACTTTCGGTCCCTATGTCATTGTTTCATATTGTATTTGGTCCCTTAGCCATCAAATTTAACAACCCAACTTTTTTTTTTTTTTTTGAAAATGATCATTTTGCCCTTATTTTACATTTTTATTCAATGCCAATGCAATATATATATATATATATATATATATATATATATATATATATATATATATATATATATATATAGCAAGATTGCATCATGTTATATGAATAAGAGTACAACACATCTTTGGTCCCTTTGCTAAGTTGTTATTTTTAGCTTTCTTCCAAAAAGGATTTTTTTTTTCATTTTTGGCACATCTAACTGTTACATTTGTGAAAATGACCATTTTGCCCTTTTCTCTTTCATCTCCTGACTTTCTATTTATACGTCTGTTTAGATATTCGCTGATTGAAATGAGGGAACATATAAAGAAACGTCCACCATTGGCAACAACCGAAAAGGTTCAGCAATTTGTGAGGGTAAGTTTTCATTTTCATTTTCATTTACTCCCCCAATGCTCTCGAATTCTGTAAAATCATGTGGATCCCTTATATTATATAACAGCTTTTTTTTTTTTTTTTAAATGATATGTTATTTATATTACAGGCTACAGGTAAAGAAGCAATGGTTGCAGGATTCTACCATGAAGGTTATGAAGAACCACTTTTAATGCTCATGAGACGAAGAGGTGTTCATGCTGGTTTGGTGGTGAAGGTATGTATGATTTAAAAAAGAAATGATTTTTTTTTTTTTAAAAAGTTATTAAGTTTAATTTAAAAGTGTAGGGGGAAGAAGGGGCGCTTTCAATGACAATGAAAATGCGATCGATTAATGCATCAAAAGGGCTTCCTGTCAACTACTGTTCTGGTTTTCGTTCACTCAACACCCCACCACATTATGATGTGGATGGTGCGTATAATCAACTACATAAAATTATTATTATTATGTCTTATTTAATGATATTTTAATTCTTACAGGAGTGTCGCGTGAGAGTTTTTCCTTAATAGTGGATGCAAATGAATATGGTTTCGAACCCTCGGAAACTCCACGAACAGATAGATCTGTAAGAATTTCAGTTCTTGATTTTAACTATTTGGTTGACATGACAAGAAATGGAATGAAAATGAACATATGTTTTGTATTTGAAAAATCTATAGCTACGCAAATTAAAACTTCCAAACATCACCTAAAACGATGTCTTTATGAGGTTTTTTGAAGAAAATGCATCCCCTATCATAGTTAACCTTTGCTAAAAACCGACCTCATTTCTAAAAAGTGCGAATCATTTTAATAGCAAATAGTAAACAAAAATATATGTAGTTGGATTAGTCCATACAACAATTTTGCAAATCATAACCATCCGTTGCAAAATTGGTGGTCCTTATTGCCACTTACTAATAAAAATAAAATATGACAACACAAAGAGTCCATTTTTCCATCTTATCTTTCAATAATAGCTTCTAATAAAATTGATAAAATATAAACCCTCTCAACTAAAAAACTATTTACATTTTATATATATTTCAAAAGAGTTAACAAATGTCCTAAAATTGAGAAACATATGCAGATACAACTTACATTCCAATAACTACATAAAGTTTTTAGTTCATAGGATGCAAAAAGATAAAAATAAAGCTTTATGTAGTGGTTGGAATGTAAGTTGTATCTGCATATGTTTCTCGATTTTAGGCCATTTGTTAACTTTTTTGAAATATATATAAACTCTTAATGGGTTTTTAGTTCATAGGGTGTATGTTTTATCTATTTTATTAGAATGTATTATTGAAAGATAAGATGGACAAATGGACTCTTCGCGTTGTCCTATTTTATTTTTATTAGTAAGTGGCAGCAAGGACCATCAATTTTGCAATGGATGGTTATGATTTGCAAAATTGTTGTATGGACTAATCCAACTACATATAGCTTTGTTTACTATTTTCTGTTAAAATGATTTGCACTTTTTAGAAATGAAGTCGGTTTTCAGCAAAGGTTAACTATGATAGGCGATGCATTTTCTTCAAAGAACCTCATAAAGACATCGTTTTAGGTGATGTTTGGAAGTTTTAATTTGCATGGCTATAGATTTTTTCAAATACAAAAGATATGTTCATTTTCATTTAATAAGTCTATGTTGTATAAAATATAAATATGGACTGGCCCTGCAAGTACGTCCATAGCATATCAAAATGACACAATTTTTATTTTTTTGAATTTTTTTAGGTTTCGAAGAACATAGAACTGGGGTTAGACGCGTTACGTGGAGAAAAGGGGCCCGCATATGATCGGATTGTATTAAATGCCGGAATGACAGATCACCTACTTGGATGCTCGGGTGCAGAAGACGTATCAACTGCCCTCGATAGAGCCAGGGATGCCATCGACAGTGGCAAGGCCCTCAATCGATTCTTGAGTTACATAAAGATTTCCCATAAACTCAAATGAAATTTTTATCTTTATCTTTTCTTTTCATCACACACACACACACAATGTGCCATCGACAGTGAAAAGGATTTTGTTTTTGTACTAAATGTTACAGCTTAGGGTGTGTTTATGTTGTGGACTGTTTTTGTGGGATTTGGAATCAATCATGTAAAATTTTGTTTGGTTTGTAAAATCTGAAAATATTTAGAATTTGTATATATTTAGAATCTGAAAATAAGTTGTGATTTTGTGGGATCTGGAATCTATCATGTGAAGTTTTGTTTGGTTTGTAAATATACCACACGCTTTGAAATGTATATAATGACAAAAAAGAAAATTTCTCTTATCTTTTTTATCAAATATTGACTCATTATTTTGATGAATAATTTCTTCAGACAAAGGAGAGTATGAAAACATTTTCGTGGAATCTCACTTATCAGATTCCTTTGCGGAAAATATATTTTTTCTGAAGAATTCGCCATGATATATTTGATCCATGCATAATATCATGGAAAAGGGATATAAATATTTGACTACCACTTAGGATTGGTAATAGGTCTAAAAAATATCTAAGAAAAAAAAAAACTTTAGATATTTGTACACTATCAAAAGAAAGAACCATGACATATATGTTTGTATGTTTGGGATAGATTCTATTTTAAGGGAACTAAAGAACCATAAGATATATGTTAGGGTAAATGTCATTTTAGCACAATAAACTATCGTGTTTTGTTTGATTTGGTCATTATTTTTTGACAAAACTGCACATGGTCCTGTGGTATGTCGAAAATTGTCACTTTGGTCCAAAAAGGTTTGGACTAGCACCAGTGGTCCAAAACTTTCATTTTGTTGCGTCTTCAGTCCAATATGTTCTGATTTTTTTTTCAAAATGACGGATCTGCCCCTGTTAATATATTTTATCTTTTTTCTTATTTGTTTTCCTGATTTTCAGATTTAAAAAATAAACAATAAAATAAAAATAAAAATAAATCTCTCTACCTCTCTCTAAAAAACAAGAAAATAAAAATAAATCTCTCTCTCTCTCTCTCTCTCTCTCTCTCTCTCTCCAATATTTCTCCTTCCCTCTTCGTTTGTTCTTCATGGCTCTCAAGAACAGTTCATAAAGCCCAGAAACCGGTGTCATCGCCGGAAACCGGTGTCACCTACGGAAACCACCGTCATCCAAAATCATTGTCGACGCCACCACCGTCTTCGTCGTTGGCGCCACCGCCTTCAGCCCGACCTTCAGCCCCAATCGTCTCTGTCACCAGCAACCTCCAACAAATCTGAAAGTCGTCATCACCTACAACAAATCCTAATTAATTCCCACCACCGGAGATCCTTTTGTCACTTTCTTGGTTCGTCTTCTCCACCGGAAACCACATCCATAACCCCGATTTTTGACAAAAATCATCACCAACTTCTGAAACCCTAGCGCCGCCACCTTATCTCATATGGATTAGGGTTTTCAGTGAAGAAAAAGGACGTCGGCGATCTGAAACCCTAACTTTTCGGATCTTAAAACTCTAACTTGCGAAGACAGCGACATTTACAGATCTGGAACATCGTCGATCTGAGGGTTTCTAGACGAAGCCACCTCTGAGAATCTGAAATGCATCCTTACAAAGCCTGAATCGACAGATCTGGTGGCGACGATTCAGATCCTCCTCTGCCCAGATCCTCCTCCGTCCAGATCTGGAAGCCGGTTTGTGGGATACCACCGTCAGAAGCAAACATATTGCCTCTCGCCGCCTTTCATCTTCTCCTTCGACTTGATTGTTCCTCAGCAAAACCTAGCTCGAAGCAAACCGTCGTTTGCAGATCTGTTTCCATCGCCAGAGAAGAAACAAAGAGCATGCTGGTGAGGGTTGAGATCGGAGGTGTTCCAACGAGAGAGAGAGAGAGAGAGAGAGAGAGAGAGGAGATGGTGATCGGTGGTGGTGGTGTTGTTTACAGGAGGGAGGACTGGAAATATATTTCTTTTTTTTCTTTTTTGTTTAATTTAAATCAGAAATATAACAAAATAAAAAAATAGAAAATAAAATTAAAAAAGGGCAAATCTATCATTTAAAAAAAAATTCAAAGTAAATTGGACCAAACTCGCAACAAAATCAAACTTTTGGACCACTCGTGCTAGTCCAAATCTTTTTGGACCAAAGTGACAATTTTCGACAAACCACAAGGACCATTTGTGCAGTTTAGTCTTATTCTTTATTTTTTTTTGCACAACAGGTCATTAAAGTTATATTTTACCTGTTAAATAGGGGATTTGCCCCAATACTTACCGGTTTGTAGGTTACCATGCTTAATTAGCACTGGTGACATAGAGACAATAGGGCCACATCATTGCCACGTAAGCGTTTGGATTTAAAAATTAAAAATTAAAAATGTTATAACCATTTACTCTTACTGACATCTGATTCCTCCACCGTATGGAGACATCCCCTCTTTTTTCTTGTATGTAACAACTAATAAGATCCGGTGATAACTCGTCACTTTTATCTCCGACGACAACCATCGTCTGTAACCTCCAACAACCACCGTCGGTTACCACAAACCACAGCAAATGATACCAAAATCAAAATTGAAACTTCAAATACCTCATCAAAACAAAAACTAATCAAAATCAAATCCACCTCATCCTTTTCATGTCCAACAACCACCGCCTGTAACCTCCTCCGACAACCACCATCAGTTACCACCAAACGAAGGCAAATGAAAATTAAAACTAGATATGATAACAATTAAATTCAAACCTAATGAAATCAAAATCAAATGTGATGAAATCAAAACCAAACATGTTGGAAATAGAAAAACAATACAGTATAGGAATCGACTATGTCCTACTGATGTATGAACCAAAACTAAATCAAACGATCGATGAAAATCAAAATCCAATACCGAAACTATAACATATTTTTGGAAATCAAACGATTTCTAGTTATATGCCGATGGTGGTAGTGGATCCGATTCACAAGGTACTTGAAATGACTTTCGGACAGAGTGTCAAAAAATCAGAGGGAGGATCTGATTGTTCATATGCTATTTGTGGATGATTGTGGGCTTCAATGTTGTGTATCACCGAAAGCGGTCACCGACGGTAATGAAATAGTACGAGGGTGGGTTGGACAAGAATAGAGAAAGAGACAGTCACCAGAAAATAGCCAAGGCGGCGACATCATGTCCATGGAAGGTAACATCTTCTCAACGGAAAAAGCTAAGGAAGCGCCAACAATTTCACTTCTTCGGGAAAGCGAAGATCAACGGCGGTCCATTGATGGTGGTTGGCGGCAGGCTATGATGGTCGGCAATCGTCAAGTGATGGTGGGTGGCGACTATAGCTCTGTGATTTGTGATTTAGGGTTAACAGGTTAATATGGGTTGAGGATAAAGGGAGTAATGGGGGAATTGATTTCGATGAGTTTTTACATTTATCGGTATTTATTTTAATTTTTTATTAAAAATAAAAATAATAATAAAATAAGAAGCACGTCGCTTTTTCAAAATAAATATCTTAATTAATAAATGCCAAGTCACTAGGTGTATACCGACTGACCGTTTCAAATCAATGAAAATGATGTAATTGATACCGAAAATGTAACTTTAATGATCTATTGTGCAAAAAAAATAAAATAATAATGACCAAATCAGACAAAACACGATAGTTTATTGTGTTATAATGACATTTACCCTATATAACATTTGGGATAGATTCCATTTTAAAGGAGTTGAATAAGCACTATGTCATTGAAAAGTTCTATACCTTTGCCATTTCTCAACGCATTTCTTTAGAGAAAACTCCATTTTCCCTCTTTCAACGCATTTCTTGAGATAGAAAATATTTCTTAGAACATGGAATCTAAATCAAACCCATGTTTGAATTGAAAATGGGATACCAATAAAAGTTCTTCCCTCTTGAATCAGATAGATTCATATGTGAAAGAGGTTGATGAAATGTGTTTCTTTTATAAATAACTTATAAAACAAAAATGAACGACTAAACTCTCTTCTTGTTTAAAAAATCTTTTTAAAACAATTTAAATCAAGTTGTCCTGCCTAAAAATGTAAAACAAGGACATGCTATTGATATTTTTTTGTTGCCAAAAGACATAAATGTCCTTATCCTCATGTATGAATCCCACATGCTTACCTACGGTTAAAAAAATGTCTTTATTCTCGCCACAACAAACATATGAATTATGATTTTGTAGAACTAACAAAATAGCATACACGAATAATCTCGTTTGCTTGGTGACAAAAATCTAGATTTATTCACCACCTAAACAACAATGAATGATGCAAAATTTGGTTCCATTTTTGGAACCAAATCCCTCTATAAATTAAAAAAAAAAGAGAGAGAGAGAATAATAACAATTAACAACGAAGAAAAAAGAGTTTATATTTGCAAGGCAGCTGCTATGGAACTTGCAAGACTCAAGACTTCAAATGGAGGTTTGTTCTTCACTTCCTTCACTGTCAAAGGACACGAGTCCGTAATCCAAAAGTATGTCAATCCGCTATCCGGACGCCCTGACAAATTCATGAACCATCACCTAATCTACAAAGTTTTTAATGAGGGCATTTTTGTCTTTTTGCACAGGTGAGAGATCAAGAGTGAGTCACTCTCCTACCTTGCAACATCTTTTTTGTGGGACCAAAGGAGTAGGTGGCAATTATTATACTACTCATATCAGTCTCAATCCAATACATGTCAAACTCAGTGCAACACTGCAACCTGTTCTGTTCTGTTCAGTCATGTCATGTGGAACCAAAAGAAGAAAATGTGTACCTCCAGTATCATGTTTGAAACGTTCCCATGACCTTTTGGGAAAAACACCATGGGTCACGTATGCACTAACTTTTTTTGCTCCATGTTCTGCTAATACTTTCTACAAAAAGAAAAAAAAAATTACAAAGGCATTCAATCATTATTTATAGTAAGCCATGAATAGATTGAGAGAAATTGTGAGTGCTGACCTGGCATTCAATCAGAGTTCCACCTGACTGAACAAGATCATCAACTATGACTACATGGCGTCCTTTTGGATCTCCCTCTTTAATGCGTACAATTCTTTGGTCACCTTCTCTAACTTTTGCACAAATAATCTACCACATACAACAATACCAACCAACAATGAAAAAAGAAACAAAACAAATTCAAAATAAAAAAAAAAGTAATTATTTCCATACCACAGGGAAATGCTGCAACTGCTTGTGAAACCGTTTCCAAGCACCATCATCCGGAAAAGCAATCGATATCTTTTTTTTTTTTTTCACAAGAGAGAGAGAGAGAGATTGTAATTTCAGATAACATCAAGCTTCAATCAATATAACAAATTGTTTGCCAAGAAAAGAGCATTACATTTTCGGAATCAGGGAGCTGTTGAAGCCTACTTTTAAGCAAAGGAATCCCACTCTCAAAACATGGTAGCACATTATCATCAAAATAGAATCTTTCCTGCAAAAACCCATGAATAGGAAATAGATATGAATACTTATATCCAAGCTAGTTGACATAGGCAAGAAATAAAACCAAAGATAACAAGATCAAATTTTTGAAGAATGGAATTGGAACCAACCTGCAGGGCATGAATATCATAGATTACCACACTAGTGGGGCCTCCTCTTGATATTGGAATGTTTGACAAGAATCTAGCAAGAGTGAAAGCTGTTGCAATATCTCCTTCATCCTCCATTCGTTCAGAAGTGCCAGTAGGGAAGAAAGGAAGGACTAAAGTGAAGGAAGAAGTGAACAATTTTGGCAATGCATAGCTAACTGAAAGTTGCTCAAAGATAACTCCAGGAGAACTAAATGATGCAAGAAAAGCTACATGCTCTCCTCGGATTCCATGGGCATTAGGTATTGATAAGTTTGGAAATCCATCTTCAAATTTTCTGTCATTCAATGTTTATGCAATATGATTATCTAAGTCGCAATAACTAGTTTCTAGTGCTTTATCTAGGTCGAATAATCGGGTTTGATACTAGCAACAACAAAAAATGATCATCAAATGGTGTAACAGAATGTTCTATATACCTAATTTTACATGTTACTTCTTTAAGTAAACCCTAATCTGCATTGTAGTCAATCGGATAGAAGAAGTTAATGGCATACCTCCAACTAATACTACGAAGCTCAATTGCATCGGATTGGGCAGCAATCCTCTGTGCAAGCGCCTCCATTTCAGCGGCATAAAAGAGGCAAACCTTTTTAGAGTTTTTCAATCCGGAATTCATCGGCATTGGAGATGCTTTAGAGGAAGGAGGCTTGATAATAATGTGAATCGGATCACTTCCAGTGACGCAATCGACAGTCCACTGTTGTTGGGGTTGGAGGTGATGGGCCCCGTTATCGAAGCTGCCGTGTTCACACTGAATGTTAACCCTCCTGCGGGTGAGAGATCGGCGACGGTGTAAAGAGGAGTGAAATAATGCAGCCGTGGTGGTGGTGGTGATGGTTCTAATTAGGGGTTTGTTTGGGTGTGGCAGCGACGGAGGCGGTGGCGACGGAGAGGCTGCCATGTGGCGGAGGACTGGGCGGTGATACGACGGTTTTCCGAGTTTTCTGATTGTTTTTTTCTTATCTTGACGCGAATTTTCCGGTTATTGAAGCTCCTCAGCCTGGTAACGACGATATCTTTTAATATTATTATTATTATTATTTATTATTTTTTTTATAACTTTATCGTATATAAATTGTACATTATGCATCAAGATATGTAACTTTCTCTAAATTTGCCTCTTCGAACTCTTGATAAGTCCCTACTTTTATGAATTTTCACATCTAAAATGTAATTTAACTTTAAAGAGAGATTTGCATGTTTTTGTAATGTTTAAGCTTTTAGCATTGTTCCAGAATTCTACTTAACAAGGGATATGGACACGGGCGGATGTATGTAGTGTCTGGGGTCCCGACCACCAATCTGATTCGGTCTGTAAGTGTATTTTTTTTTCTATTAGGTATAACCTCTTCGAATACGAGTGTCACTAGTATTTTACATTTGTTCAAATTTTTTTTAATGCCACAACTATTGAAACGGTCTCCGTCCGCCATTGGATAATGGATGAATATGGAAGGAAGACGAGGGACGTCGAAAGAAAATCGTGTTCCCGAGTTTAATTGATGGAAAGAAACTGAGGGGAAGAAAAAAAATTTGGAGCCATATTTTCCTTTAAAATTTTCCTCTTAAATTTGGCGGATTCAAGAAAAAAGGGAGATGAAGGAAAATCTTTTAGTTTTATTTTCTTTTCTCTCCTAACTACAAAAAAATTTCCTTTTATTTCTTTCGAACTCGGAAACACAGAATAAGTAAAATTTTTCTTCCCCTCCATTTCTTTCTGCCAATATTTTCCTTCCCTTCCTTTATTGAATTTACAAAAAAAAAACTCAAGACAATGCGTGTGTATATATATATATATATATATATATATATATATATATATATATATATATATATATATATATTACGCATTGTCTTGAGTTTTTTTTTTTGTAAATTCAATAAAGGAAGGGAAGGAAAATATTATATATATATATATAATAAGTCAAATGTGAGTAGGCTTTCGGGCATATTATCCAAAAGATACATTCATGGTAAAAGTATTAATGATGAACCACACTATGATAATAATCAAATAAATTCTATCGAAGAAATTATTGATGGCATAGAACAAAGTTTAAATGATTGGACAATACCAAAAACAAATATAAATACAATATATAAAATAAGAACTTTCGATTATTTTCAAAGTTGCTTAATCAAAATGACCGAACAAATTGTGCCTTTTGGTCAAACTCAACAAAATTTAAATCTATTATCACTTAAATCTATTTTAGAACATAGACAAAAATATAACTTTCTTCATATCGGTTTAGTACAAATTGTTATTAAACTTTTATTTAGAATTGGTATTGATGCTCATGTTCTCCTAATTTTAAGAGATAAAAGACATAAAGATTTTCAAAATTCTATTTTAGCTATGGCAGAAACAAATATTGCTAACGGACCAATTTATTTTAACTGTTATCTAAATTTTTCTGTAGGATTATTCGATAAAAATATATTAGATACCTTAGTTTTAACAGTAGAAACAAAAAATTTAGAATTTAAATATAATACCAAACCTTTAGCAATAATCTATCGTGTTTGTTATAAAACCATGACAACCACGTTAGAACCAAGAACCCGTCTATCAAGCCCAAGAAATGAAACAATTATTTTTGAAGCAAATATTAACCATACTAACGTTCATATGCCTAAAAGACTTTATTGAACCAAAACGTTATTGAACCAATCATAATGACTTGTAAGCGTTAGCTGCCATAGTTATTTCTTGAACAATATTCATTATTTGATGTTCAAAGCATCCCTCGATATTCCATTCGTAAACAGAAGTTCCATCATAGGCAGAACGATCATACTGGAATGCTCTTTCTTCAACTTGAACATCAGGAAGAGAATGTCTATTCCAATAATTTCGTAATGTTGGGTTTTGATTTCTTCCAAATGTGTTACGTTCGGATTGATTAATTTTATTTAATTTAGAAAATTCATTAGTAAGTTGATTAATATCTTGATTATTTGTAAATTGTTGAGCGAGAGTCTTAATGTCAATTTCGCTATGACTATTAATATCTTCGTATTCATCAGTTGCTATTCTTGTAAGAGTATTAATATTTTTGATATTTAATTTTGATAGTCTTTTTTCTAATTCGTCTATTAAGTCTTTATTTCCTAAATTAAAATTGCCTTCAATTTGATAAGAAACAAAGCTAACATTTGAATAATTACTAGAACTTGCTTCATCTTTTTTATTAAAACATACTTCATCCTTTTTCTCATTTCGTTTGAATAATTGTAATTCCATATTTTTTAACGTTTTTTTTTGTTTCTATTTCTAAATTTGTTAAAGTCTTTTGTAAAGGTTTTTCTTTTAAAATCTTTTCTTCTATTCTATCTAATTGTTCTCCAATAGTTGTTAAAACTTCATTTGAGTAATTGTTTTGATAAATAATATTTTGCAAAAATTTTTCAGTTGCTTGTTGATTTGGAACTTTTACTAGAGGAGTTGCTAAAATATCTTTATCAATAATAATCCCCTTTTTTGGTGGATAATTTGAAATAGTTTCTTGATTAGAGTCAATGTCTATGTATTTTTTTTTATTAAAAATAGGAGTAATAGAATCATTTTTGAATGGATAATCAATATTATGTTTAGAAGCATAAAATAACTCAAACCATTGTGAAATGAAGAATAAATTTTGTTTGTTAAAACATAATCTTCCCAAAGTCCTAAATGTAATAATATGAAAATTCTTTGTTATGAGAAACTCTCTTCTTATTATTATATTCTTTATAATATTCAATATTTTTTAAGTAATTGAAATCAACTTGATATTCTTGTTTAGAAAAATTCATATTAACAAGTTATTTTGGTTAGGATTGAAGAAACATAATTTATTGTTTCTAAATTACGATTTCTTGACTGTTTGTATATCTTGATCATTTCAGTTAATCGAGAAATGTTTTCTATTTGTTTGTCATACGTAGGGCTATTGGTTTGTAGTTTTAATAAATAGTGTTTCTCGTGAGATCTTGAATTTTTAAATGTTGGAATATTTTTACATATATTAGAGTTTATCTTCCAATGTCTTTTTATTATGTTATTCCAAAGCCGATTATTTTTAGAACAATTAATCTGTATTTTAGAACTCATTTAACAAATTAATAAACTGTCAGTAAGATGATTAATTGAATAATTGATACCTTTTATGATTTTTTTAAAATGACCAATCCCAATTTTTAGTATTCCTATTTTAACTAATTGAATTGCAGTACGATTTTGACTTTTAGATATTAATTCTTTTATTTCTAATTGCTTTTCTTTTAAGTGTTTTGTTGAAGTGCTTAAGTCTTGCCAAAAAAATTTGAGTAAATTAGTATTATAATTGTTATCGAAATTACAATATATTTGAGTTTTATTACTCATATTTGTTGTTTAAAATTTTGAAGTTCATCTATAATATCAGATTTAGTGGGATTAGGTAAACTAGTTTCACTATTTTGTTCATCTTGATAAAGTGGTTTAGGAATGGAATTAGTATAATCAACAGTCTTTAGTTTTAAAGATCTTGATTTTGAAAATGAATGTTTTGATGTGCCAACTTCTGAAATCGAACTTGTTGAAAATCATGATGATAAAAAGTTTATTGAAGAAAAATTTATATCACCCGATCCGTCATTATGTTCAATAATATTAGAATTTTGTTTTGAAGAATCTAAAGCCTTTGGTTCAATAACGTTTTGTAAATTCCAATTACATGATTGAATAATTTCTGACCATTTAAGTCTTTTAGGCATATGAACGTTAGTATATGGTTAGTATTTGCTTCAAAAATAATTGTTTCATTTCTTGGGCTTGATAGACGGGTTCTTGGTTCTAACGTGGTTGTCATGGTTTTATAACAAACACGATAGATTATTGCTAAAGGCTTGGTATTATCTTTGAATTCTAAATTTTTTGTTTCTACTGTTAAAACTAAGGTATCTAATATATTTTTATCGAATAATCCTACAGAAAAATTTGGATAACAGTTAAAATAAATTGGTCCGTTAGCAATATTTGTTTCTGCCATAGCTAAAATAGAATTTTGAAAATCTTAATGCCTTTTATCTCTTAAAATTAGGAGAACATGAGCATCAATACAAATTCTAAATAAAGGTTTAATAGCAATTTGTACTAAACCGATATGAAAAAATTTATATTTTTGTCTATGTTCTAAAATAGATTTAAGTGATAATAGATTTAAATTTTGTTGATTTTGACCAAAAGGCACAGTTTGTTCGGTCATTTTGATTAAGTAACTTTGAAAATAATCGAAATTTCTTATTTTATATATTGTATTTATATTTGTTTTTGGTATTGTCCAATCATTTAAACTTTGTTCTATGCCATCAATAGTTTCTTCGATATAATTTATCTAACATCCCATTTTTTTCAAGTAGCTTCATATTCATCCTTCGGATTTGAATTATGTCATTTTTGGCTCTTGGCTTGGAAGGAAGTGGCAAAAGGAGGCCCTAGTGGCAAAATGGAGGTTTTGGGGTTGAAGTAGTACGCTGGCGTACACATGAGTACGTTGGGCGTACGTGTGCCAGGAAGGAACCCTAACTTTTAGGGTTTGTGGAGTATTTAAACACTTTATGGACCATTCCCTCTCATCTCATTCAGCCTCCACACCTCCCTCAGCCGTCTTGAGAGAACCCTAGCCTTCTAGTGATCATTCTTGAGCTTTTAAGAGTGTTCTTGTGCCTTTAAGAAGAAGCTTGTGCATCTAGGAGCCAAGGAAGGAAGAGTTAGCCTGTAGATCTTGGTTCATCATCTGTTTTGGGAACTCTAGAAGGTATAAAGTTGTTATCTTTGTGCCTATTTCTTCTAGATCTATTCTTGGTAGTTTATTTGCACTCTTTTGTCCCATAAAGTCCCATTATAATGCATGGTTCATTTTGGACGATTTGAGTTGTCCTTTCAAGCTTTAGAATGGGTCCTAAGGTATAAAAATGAAGTCCCTTGGGCTAGTTGGGCCCCTAGTTCTTGGTAGGAGGTCTTACTGGATTAAGACCATGTTTAAGCCTTTTTTAGTCGACCAAAGTCTTAAAGTTTGAGACTTTATGGTCCTAGAGCACATTTGAGTGGTAGATCTGAAGTTTAAGCTTAAGTGCTTAACCCATTAAGCACGTATGAAAGTTTTAAGATCTGCGAGGTTACGCCCCGTGTAAATCTAGTACGCCCAGCGTACTGGGTCAACCACCCCGATGGTGGTCAACCTCAGGAGAGTACGCCCAACGTACCAGAGGAGTACGCCCCGCGTACTTCCTCTGTTGGGCTTATGTTATTTGGGCTTCAGGTTTGGGCTGTTTATGGGATAGTTGGACTTGGGCCTTTGCTGGACTTTATGGATGTAGTGTTTTGGGCCAAGTCTTGGTAATGGATCTTGGAATTAGGCCCAATTAGGGAGTTGGGCAAATTTGGTAAATTGGGCCAATAATGGGCCTTACATATGTGGACTTGTGGATCATGAATTTGGTATTGGGCCTTGACCCAAATTAGAGAAAAGACAAAATGGACTATATGGACCCCCTTAGTCAGGATTGATTGCCCATATGTTGACTCAACATTAGTTATTTTGGATAGTTCGGGATTTTCGGTGAGACAACACTTCGGGAGTCGATACTTCAGTACAAACCGACATTGCAAGGTGAGTTATCCTTACTATATCAACAGGGTCTAAGGCACCAAGGCCGACCCTTTATCTGATTTGTATCCGGGTATTTGCTTGATATGTTTATTGATCTGCTAGATCTGCATACTGGTAGTTAGGATGGTATTATGTTTAGTGGTCTGGTTTAGGTCGGTATACTGGTATATAGGATGATGTTATGTTAGTGACCGGTTAGGTCGGTATCCTGGTTATAGGATGGTTGCTGTGTTAGTGATTTGTTAGATCGGTATGATTATCTGTTATATACATGCTAACGTATGATATTTATGTGCACATGATTGTTTGATTAGTATGGGGGTTGGGTTGAGGTGGGTCCTGCTTTGTGCTGTAGGCCAACATACCCAGGGCGGACCGGATAGACTGCAGGCCCAGGAGGGCACATAGTCAGGCTGAAGGCCCAGCAAGCGGTCCGGATAGGCTGAAGGCCCCGAGAGGGCGGTCCAGACGTGTGGAGGCTCGGAGAGTGAGCCAGATAGACTGAAGGCCCGGTGCGGGCGGTCCAGTCATACTGTAGACTCAGAGAGTGGACCAGGAGGGTTGAAGGCCCGATGCGGGCAGACCAGTCACACTGTGGACTCGAGATGCATGGATATTCTGTGTTTGTTACATGATATGTTTATGGTTGTATGAGGTTGGTATTTTGGGGGTAACTCACTAAGCCTTCGAGCTTACATTTATCGATTATTGTTTCAGGTACATCGGATGACCGCGGGAAAGCGAAGGCGTGACCGTACACTCCCTCATATTTTGATTTGGATTTCTGGGATACTCTGATATGAAACTATTTTGGAAACCTTTTTGTAATAACTTTTAGTATTTGAAATGTTTTTAAAAGTTTAAAATTGGCATGATTTTTATGGGTGTTACAATTTATTTGATTATTATCATAGTTTGGTTCATCATTAATATTTTTACCATGAATGTATCTTTTGGATAATATGCGTGAAATCCTACTCATAACTGACTTATTTTGTTTTAAGATTTTATAAGAAAGCTTACTTGTTTTAATGATTATGAACAGAGGGGAGTTGTCCCGACGATGATTGTGGTCTGGCACCGCGGCTTATGTCCTTATCTGTACGTTTTACGCTAATCCAACCAATCACTGGTCCTGTGTCTGAATCATACTTATTAAAACTCATAATTTTCTTAGAAAATTTTAAACCAAAATTAATCAAATTTGAAATAAAACAATCACACATAACCACCCAAAAAAAAAACTTTCTTGACTTTGATACCATAAATGCGGAATAAGAAGGTACTATTTAAAAAGTACTTTATTAAAAAAACAGTTTATAAATTCTATCGAAGAAACTATTGATGACATAGAACAAAGTTTAAATGATTGGACAATACCAAAAACAAATATAAATACAATATATAAAATAAGAACTTTCAATTATTTTCAAAGTTACTCAATCAAAATGACCGAACAAACTGTGTCTATTGATCAAAATCAACACAATTTAAATCTATTATCACTTAAATCTATTTTAGAACATAGACAAAAATATAAATTTCTTAATATCGGTTTAGTACAAATTGCTATTAAACCTTTATTTAGAATTGGTATTGATGCTCCTGTTCTCCTAATTTTAAGAGATAAAAGGCATAAAGATTTTCAAAATTCTATTTTAGCTATGGCAGAAACAAATATTGCTAACGGACCAATTTATTTTAAAAAAGTCATAAAAGGTATCAATTATTCAATTAATCATCTTACTGACAGTTTATTAATTTGTTAAATGAGTTCTAAAATATAGATTAATTGTTCTAAAAATAATCGGCTTTGGAATAACATAATAAAAAGACATTGGAAGATAAACTCTAATATGTGTAAAAATATTCAACATTTAAAAGATTCAAGATCTCACGAGAAACACTAGTTATTAAAACTACAAACCAATAGCCCTATGTATGACAAACAAATAGAAAAAAATTATCGATTAACTAAAATGATCAATATATACAAACAGTCAAGAAATCGTAATTTAGAAACAACTAGTGAAGATTCCCTGCATTGCGGGTGTTGGAACCATGGAGTGTTTGCAACAGGATTCAATCCAATTTTTGGGCTAACCTCAAACCAAGTTACTAATCCACTAATACTTTTTACAAAATCAACATGATTCTCACAAATGAGATAAGAAACATTGATTAAAAAGGGTTGTAAATAATAATTAAAACATAATACAATATGTTGCCTCAAACCAGGTTACTAATCCTCTAAAAAGGGTTGTAAACAAAATGACCCACTTGTGCCATAAGAAAGTTCACACGACTTTTTTGGACTCCAGACTAAACACAAGAATTCTTAAAGGAAAACAATCTTAAGCTAATAATCTCTATGCCTGATGCATAATGTGTACAATTAGCTTGAAGAGCATCTTTCATTGTTTCATCAATCTACAAATACCAACCTACTTTTACTCTTTTGCCCATAGTATATATAGCAATCTACTTTCATTTTATTTATTATAAACATGGCATCAAAAACTACATAAGAGAATCCATATATATACCTGATCAAACATGTCGATGGTCTGGATTGCTTCTTAACTCCACTTTAACACTCTTTTGCTAATATAGACTCCATTAACTGCTCTATAAAAAAGACTTATCCCTGTAAATCATTAATATAATGATAAAAAAAATTAACCTATAATTTATTACCTTGGTGTAATATCATCAGCTTCATAAAAGTAAAAGTATGTAACAAAAATTTGACACCTTTCCAACATATTCTCCTTGCTATGCGTAAGAGAGTTACGCCTTAATCTGTCACATTTTTTTACCTAAAATTAGAAATTATTTTTCATGTGTATCAATTCTACCAAACCCTAAAAAACATAAATACCCTTGCTAGTCAGTTAAATACTAACCAGTTTTAAGAACAATGTTTGTAAAACCAACCAATTAACACAAGAAAGACCTTATATAGCAATACCTGAAAGATAAGTTAACAAAAAAGAATAAATCAGTTTTTTGACATCAATACCCTTCTAAGATCTTAAAATAAAGCTGATAATTAGCAAAAGAATGACCAAAAAGATCTTGCTTCCATTTTTTTATCTCTTGATAAAGCGATCTGAATGGAAGATGTACCTTTAAGTTGATTGTTCAGGCTTTAAAGTTGGATAATTTTACGATCATCTCTTCCTTTAGATTTTATGAACAATTAAATTCAACATAACAAAACCTATACATAGACAACCATTAAAGAAATAATGAGATAACACAAACTCAGTAAGAAAACTGGAGTAAAATATGCAAAAAAAATTTGTGAAACTAAAGAAGTGGTAGCATAAAGAGGCAGGTCGACATCTATAGTGCCATCATTGACCTATATTAATTACAACAACCCGTGCCTTCAATCAATGAGCCAAGATATGTGGTAAATCCTTTAAAACCACAAAAAATTCAGTGTAAAGAAAGATAAATAAGAGCTTGAAAACTTAAGGATCTTAGTGGGACTACCTGGATGAAGAGCTTCATTGTTAGAAAACGAAAATGGATCTTAGAGGTAATTCAAGTGGCTTCCTTAGAACCAACAAATGGAACGTTGTCACCACAAACAACCACAAACCCCCCATCTGGACCGAGCTTCATGCTATGAACAAAAAGAAAACAATATTATAGATCCGATATAAATTGTCATAGAGCTTTTACGTGCAAAATCAGAAGGAAAAAAGAAGAAAATCAGAAACCTTTCAATGAAATTGGGAACCAAAATCAAAATCAAAGCAATACCCAAAACTGCTTCTTCCTTGTCATTAAAACTAGATATTTCACCACCACCTTCCACCACCAGACCTCTGGGAAGATTATCGTCGGGAAGGGAACCGAGATTAGAGACATTGTCGTTTGTTGGTAATTTGCTATTTGCTTTAATCTGAAAGTATGTGATTACCACTACAGACTGTCAAGGTAATCTTAAACACTACATTGTGAGGCCTTTATGTGATTACCAATGCATACCTCTCTCAATCTCGGTTTCTTACACAATGCAAGATTTTACTTAGTGCACCTTCCCCATACAACACTAGGCAGAAGACATCCACAAATTAAGAAACCCAGAAACCCACAAGAGAAAGTGTACCCCTCTTTATATCCTGATAGGAAAACCAACTAAATCTAAATCATCATCTTTATCAAATGCAACATTCTATCTCCTCTCACTTAAATCTTTTCCAACCTGAAACAGTTAAAACGGTCACATAGTTATAAACATTATCATAAGATTGGTAAGCATCAGATTTCAATCATCTGTAAAGGTAGAAGAAAGAAGATATAGAAATTGCACAAAAAAATCCCAAGCGATGAATAACAAATTAGAGCTTGTTTTGAATAGACCTTAGGCTTGAAGCAGACGAAGTAACAAAATCGGGCGGAAAGCCCTACTTTTGAGAGAGACGAAGAGATGATTGACCTGTAAATCGAAGGACTTGTATTGAGATCATCAGTCGGGATGCATTAGGTGATGAAGCACAACTGAAGATCAAATCTACAACAGTTTGTGGGCGACAAAAATTCGAGGATTTGTAACCGACTGTAATCGAATATCAGAAAACAGAAGACAAGGTGAGAAGGAGGCGAGAGCAAACACCCGGACAACCAAGGAAGGTGTAGACGACACAAAATCGAGGTGTTTTCCTGAAAGATTTACAGCGCATTAGCTTCTCAGGTAAGCCAACGGCTGGTTAGTAGCAGTTCGGTGGAGACTTTTGAGGCAATGGATGTGTGGGTGCAGAAATATAACACGTAGCCAACACGCAGCCAACATTTAACAGTGACACGTAGTCACAAACCAATATATAAAAGCCAATATTTAATAGTCACAAACCAATATATAAAAGAAATAGATTAGTAAAAAAAATTAAAAATAAGGTCAGTTAATTTAAAAAGAAAATAAAAAACAGGAAAATTTGGACCAATAAGAATCATTTACTGTACCCTAAGGGGCTTGTTAATTAATATATATATATATATATATATATATATATATATATATATATATATATAATAACATTATGTTTCTTCAATCCTAACCAAAACAACTTGTTAATATGAATTTTTGTAAACAAGAATATCACGTTGATTTCAATTACTTCAAAAATATTGAATATTATAAAGAATATAATAATAAGAAAAGAGTTTGGCATAACAAAGAATTTTCATATTATTTAAGGTTCCTACATTTAGGACTTTGGGAAGATTATGTTTTAACAAACAAAATTTATTCTCCATTTTTTCAATGGTTTGAGTTATTTTATGCTCCTAAACATAATATTGATTATCCATTCAAAAATAATTATATTACTCCTATTTTTAATGAAAAAAATACATAGACATTGACTCTAATCAAGAAACTATTTCAAATTATCCAACAAAAAAGGGGATTATTATTGATAAAGATATTTTAGCAACTCCTCTAGTAAAAGTTCCAAATCAACAAGCAACTGAAAAAAATTTGCAAAATATTATTTATCAAAACAATTACTCAAATGAAGTTTTAACAACTATTGGAGAACATTTAGATAGAATAGAAGAAAATATTTTAAAAGAAAAACCTTTACAAAAGACTTTAACAAATTTAGAAATAGAAACAACAAAAATAAATAAAACATTAAAAAATATGGAATTACAATTCTTCAAACGGAATGAGAAAAAGGATGAAGTATGTTTTAATAAAAAAGATGAAGCAAGTTCTAATAATTATTCAAATGTTAGCTTTGTTCCTTATCAATTTGAAGGCAAATTTAATTTAGGAAATAAAGACTTAATAGAAGAATTAGAAAAAAGACTATCAAAATTAAATATCAAAAATATTAATACTCTTAAAAGAATAGCAACTGATGAATCTGAAGATATTAATAGTGATAGCAAAATTGACATTAATACTGTTGCTCAACAATTTACAAATAATCAAGATATTAATCAACTTACTAATGAATTTTCTAAATTAAATAAAATTAATCAATCCGAACGTAACACATTTGGAAGAAATCAAAATCCAACATTACGAAATTATTGGAATATACCTTCTCTTTCTGATGTTCAAATTGAAGAAAGAGCATTCACGTATGATCGTTCTGCCTATGATGGAACTTCTGTTTACGAATGGAATATCGATGGATGCTCTGAACATCAAATAATGAATATTGTTCAAGAAACAACTATGGAAGCTAACCCTTACAAGTCAAAAGGTAATACTCAACTTCAAATTGTTAATATCATTCTTTCTGGGTTCACTGGAACTCTTAAAGGATGGTGGGATTTCTATGTTACACCAGAAGAAAAAAATGGAATTTTAACTGCTACTAAGACCATAATAAAACAAGAAAATGGTCAACATATACAAACGTTAGATGAAGATATGGTTAATACATTAATTTTTGCCATTATCAAAAACTTTGTTGGAGATCCTACTACGTTTCAAGAAAAAACTTCTGAAATATTAATGAATTTACATTGTAGAAAGCTTACTGATTTTAGATGGTATAAAGATAATTATCTTGTTAAAGTCTTTTAAAGACCTAACTGCAAAGAAGGTTATTGGAAAGAACACTTTATTGCTGGCCTTCCAAAATTATTTGCAGAAAGAGTTAGACAAAAACTAAGAGAAAGCTTTAATAATCAAATTCCTTATCAAAATTTAACTTATGGAGATCTATTCAATTATATTAATAAAGAAGGATTAGCGGTTTTGTAAGAGTCGAAGTTAGTTGTAAGGTGTCAAAAGTATCTGAATGGTCGTGATGTAATGTAATGTTATTTACAAAGGCATAGTTGTTTTCGAAACTGTATTGTTTAGTCCTTTGTATTTTTTGTATGCTTTCTATTTCCTATAAATAGGGAAGGATACTTAGACTAGATAGAACTTTTCCCACTATTCTGTCTAAACTCTCTCTGTATCTTGAAAGCATAATAGAGCTGAAACCAAATCTTATTTACTGTCGGTGTTCTTACTTCTTATCAATTTTGATCTCGTTTCATTACTCGACAAATCAAACCATTTCAATTGGTATCAAAGCAGGAATCATACTGCAATGATCTGATTTTCATTCTGTATCAATCGTATTTTGAGTCTCATCTTGGATTAAAAACTTTCCGCACCTTTGATACTGAAAATCATCCTTGATCTTCAGTTGTGATTCGATTTTGCAACTAGTTTGTTTAATCGAGTGTTTTGCTTGTTCTTTCTGTTCAATTCATCCATTAATTCTTAAATTTCTGAAGTTTTTCTGAGAATTCATCTGTACATCAATGACGAACTTCAATATGAACACGATGACGTCTTTTTCTCATTTGCTAGGATCTTCAACAAAGATTCCTATGCTTATTCCAGAATATTATGATCAATGGGCTGACCGCATGGAAGATTATCTGAATGGACTAGATGAGGAGGTTTGGGATTGTAATACTGGAAATGTTCTTCCTCCAGTAAATGCTCAAGCTATTGGTTCATCCGCTTCAACTCAAAGTGTTTCTGATCAATCAACAAGGCTGAAGAAGAATGAGAATAGGTGTATCAGAGAGCTTCGTGGTGCTCTTCCTCCAGTTGTCTATAACTACGTTCGTAGTTGCAAATCTGCAAAAGAAATCTGGAATACTCTCAAGGAGAAGTTCCAAGGGAGTGAAAAGAGGAAAATCAATTCTGTGAAGCATTGTTTGGTGGAATTTAAAGAGTTCAAACAAAAGGAAGGTGAATCTATCGAACTTTACTATGATCGCTTGAACGAACTCATATAAAAATGCAATCGCAATGAAATAACCAGGTCAACCATGGAGTTTAACCTCACTTTTGTTATGGGATTACGAAAAGAATGGCAAAATGTGAGTTTAATGGTGGAAACTCAATAGAGCTTCGATACATCGACTCTGAATGATATTTACAATTTGCTGAAAACTCTTGAATCAGAGGTTCTTGAGATGGCTGAAGAATCGAAGATAAGCTTAGGTGGACCACTTGCTTTAGTATGGAAAGTCTCTGAGAAAGAAGCAATTGAAAAAGAGAGTTCTGATGATGAAGGCTTGATAGTTATCTCGGATGACGAAGCCATTGCTTTTTACTCCAATAACAAAGTGAAGAAATTTTATAAAAATCCATTTGGTTCGAAAGCAAGGATTGGTGAAGCAAAAGTGAGTTTTTCTGGAAAAGTGAATGAGGAGAAGAAGTTCGAAAAAAAGGAATCAAAGTTTGAAGATTTGAAAGTGGAAAAGAAGCTCAAAGGCGATTATTGTGTTGACTGTCACTACTGTCATGTCGCAAATCACATGGCAAGTGACTGTATGCTTCGAAAGAAAGAGGAGAAGAAAAATAAGATCAAAGATGAAGCATATTATGTCGAACGATTGGAGGAAGTGAGTGCTAAAGCAAAAGGGTTGTCTTTGGTGGCAAGAAGAGAGGATGATGATGAAGGAAAGTATCAAGTGTGGTCATCAGGCTCTGATGATGACGAAATGCGTAATCCTACGCATGGGGCGATGTATGCAAAGTTTGAGGAAGAAGATGAAGAGAATGTTACTGGTCACTGTTTTATGACGAAGAGTGGAGACAAATCACCAATGACCACGAATGTACGTTCTATACTTCAATTTTTTTAATATTCCTTTGAATGCTTACGATTCTGAATTGATTGCTTTTGATGATACTGTTGCTTATTTTGATAATTTGGTTATCTCTGCTTGCAATGAGGCTAAGAAATCTAGTACACAATTACTAGAGACACAGAAGCAGTTGGATTCCAAGAAAATAAGAGTAGAATATCTTGATTTGCAAATTACTTATCTCATGTGTGATAGGGATAATTTGAATAATGAGGAAGAAGATGAAGAGAATGTTACTGGTCACTGTTTCAAAGACAAAAACCTCAACGAACATGGGTTCAAAAATCGAAAATTTCGAAAGAAGTTGAAACGCAATTGGAAGTCGAATCACAAAATGTGAATAAATTCAAAAGAATTTAAAGATCAAATTGACAATTTTTCGAAAGAAAATGGAATTTCAAAGAGACAGGCACGAACGAAAGTCTTCTGGCAAATTGTTGCGTCTCGAAAGAAACAAAATGATTTGAAAAAGAAAACAACTGAAAAGACAATGTTTGAAAATGTTAAGACAATGTCTTCATCAAGTTCAGTTATAAAGAAAAATATCGCTCTGTCTAAAAAACATTTGTCTCAATCAACTTCACATACTGACTTTTCGAAAATCAAAAATCAAGAAACAAAGTTTTTGTCATGAACTCAAAGTCACACATCTCATGAAAAGAAATTTTCAAATTCACCAAATTCACCATCTTTGAAGAGGTCTCATTCTAACAATCAAACAAGGTTTTCCAATAATGGTTTTTCAAAATGATTTCCATCTAAAACAATTCATAACGTCGCAATTTTACTCAACAACGTTTTGAGTCAAAGTTTGAAAAACAAAAGTTTGATCAAGTTCATTCAAAACGAAATGTCAAATTCACACCACAACAACCAAATTTTCCCAATCCTCCAGCAAAACAAGCTTTCAAAGTTTTGTATACCAAGGGTAGATCAAATGTGCAAAATATCGATCATTGGCTTGACGGCAAAGGGAAGTCTTGTCAAATAGGAAAATACTCTCAACAACAAATCAAAAATGATTATGAAAAGTATTTGAACGAAATGTTGAATGTCAGTTCATCATCAAAGGACTCGACATCTTCAGTTAAAGCATGGCGCCATGTTTCGAAAGAAAAGGCAACAAAGCCACAATCTGAGAAAAAAAAAGGTGAAAGTCAGTGAAAGTCCTAAACTTTCGAAATATTATATTTCTGAGCCTTTACCAAATGAAGTGGACTTAATTGATAATGTCAAATCTAAAGTTCGTAATTGGATTTTAGGATCTTCATTTCATAATGTGTTTCAAACTAATAATAAAGGACCCAAACATCCTTGGGTACCTAAATTCTTTCACTGATTGCAGGTTTTATGTGACGAGCAATGTGATGAAAAATGGTATCTCGATAGTGGTTGCTCTCGTCACATGACTGGAAGGAAAGAGAATTTGCGTGATTATTGAAGTTTGGAAAATGCTGGAGTTGTGAAGTTTGGTAACAATCAAAAGTGTCAAGTCAAGGGATATGGTAAAGTTACAAATGGGAAGTTCACCGTTAATCGAGTTGCTTATGTCGAAGGTCTTCAACATAATTTGATTAGTGTTTCGCAACTTGTTGTGGGCACTGGAAATCAAGTAGTGTTTACTGAAGAAGGAAGCATTATTTCGAATGTCAATACAAACAAAGTTTTTCTCAAATCCAAAAGAAAGGGAGATATGTTCACTCTTGACATAAAGCCAATTGTTGGTGTTCCCTCTGTGTGCTTACTTTCGAAAGCTTCATCAGATGTTAGTTGGCTTTGGCATCGACGTCTTTCTCACTTGAATTTTCAAAATCTTAATAAATTGGTGGTAAATGATCTTGTTCGAGGCTTACCTGTATTAAAATTTGATAATGATACTTTGTGTGCAGCTTGCGAACAAGGGAAACAACATCGTCAAGAACATCCAATTATCATCGATTCGAAAATTATTGAACCATTGGAACTTCTTCATATTGATCTTTGTGGACCATCGACTGTTGAAACTCTCAACAAGAAACGGTACATTTGAGTCATTATTGATGATTTTTCTCGATTTACTTGGGTTTATTTTCTCAGGTTAAAATCTGAAGTTGCTTAAATAATGATTGATTTTATCAAGAAGATGGAAACAAGTTTGAAGAAGAAAGTTTGAAAAATCAAGAGTGACAATGGTTCCGAATTTAAGAACAATGTTCTTGATTCATTTTTAATAGAAAAAGGAATTTCGCATAATTTTTCTTCACCCTACACACCTCAGCAGAATGGGGTTGTTGAAAGGCGAAATCGTTCTCTTTGTGAAGCTGCAAGAACGATGCTCACATATGCGAATCTTCCTCAATATCTTTGGGCTGAAGCAGTCTCTACTGCATGTTTTACACAATTAGATCGTTCATTCATCGAAGATTCAACATTACTCCTTATGAAATTATCAATAACCGAAAACCTAATGTAAAATTCTTTCATGTTTTTGGTTGCAGGTGTTTTATCATGAATCTCAAGGATAATCTTTCGAAATTTCAGTCCAAAGCTGATGAAGGAATTTTCTTGGGTTATTTCTCATAATTCGGTTGCATATCGAGTGTTGAATAGACGAACTAGGAAAATTGAAGAAACATTCAATCTCACTTTCGATGATTATTATATCAAACAAGTTGACAAGTGTTTCGAACAAAAACCAATACTTAATGAATCAAAAGATGAATATGAAAGTCTTAATTCGTCTGATTTGATTATGATTTAATTTTTGGTGTTCCAGATAGGGCTGCTGATGCTGAAATCAATGCTCAGGATAATCAACTTCCTGAATCATCAAAGCATTCTGATTGTTCGACACTTACTCAAGATGCAGTTGATGAAAAATCGACATCACCTTCTCCTGGAAATAGCGAAAGTATGCAAAATGATCAAGTGGAGGGGGAGCACTTGCATTCGAATTCTCATGTTGAGGGGGAGCATTCTTTCAAGGGGGAGAATAGGAGAATGAATGATGATGTTGAGGGGGAGCAACCTGAAAATGAAATTGTCGAGGGGGAGCTAAATGTGTCGAATAATAATCAATATGGAACTTTTCATGATTTAAATGATAAAAATTATGTTGTAGGTTCAGAGAATGATGAAATGTTTGAAGATGCGCCATTGGATTTTGATCCAACATATCCACCATTGAAAAAATGGACAAGAAATCATCCAAAGGAACAAGTTCTTGGTGATCCTAAAGATGGAGTTCTAACAAGAGCTCAACTTCGTGCTAAAAATGAGGTACTCAATACTCATCAAGAATTTTGTATGTTCAATGACTTTATTTCAAAAATTGAACCAAAATCAGTCAAGGCTGCTATGGAACATCCTGACTGGGTTGTTTCCATGCAATCTGAACTTGCTGAATTTGTACGAAACAAAGTTTGGCGTTTAATTTCCAAAACAAAAGATGTTTCGATTGTGGGATTAAAGTGGATTTTTAAAAATAAAACTGATAAATACGGAAATGTTGTTCGAAACAAAGCTAGGCTTGTAGTTAAAGGTTATTCGCAACAAGAAGGTATCGGCTATGAGGAAACCTTCGCCCCTGTCGCAAGACTCGAGGCTGTTTGAATATTTTTGGCCTATGCAGCACACAAAGATTTTGATGTCTATCGGATGGATGTCAAATGTGCTTTTCTAAATGGAGAACTTGAAGAAACAGTATACGTTGAACAACCTCCAGGTTTCATTAATGAAGAATTTCCTAACCATTGTTATATTTTAAATAAAGCTGTATATGGGTTAAAACAAGCGCCAAGAGCATGATATGCAACTCTTACCTCTTTTTTAAAACAATCGACATTTAAACAAGGATCAATTGATCCCAGACTCTTTCGAAAGAAAGTTGGGGATCATCTTATGCTTGTTCAAATATATGTCGATGATATTATTTTTGGCTCGACTGACCCTGCTTTGTCTATAGATTTCGAAAATCTGATGAAAAGCCAATTTGAGATGAGCATGATGGAAAAAATAAATAACTTTCTGGGATTGAATATTCGTCAAAGCAGAGAAGAAATTTTTATCAATCAAGAAAATACACAAAGAATCAGCTTGAAAAATTTGGCTTGACGAATCGCACGAAATTACGAGTACCAATGGCGGTTGGAACAAGGCTCTCTCCTTCGTTAGATAAACCACCTGTTGATCTTACTTTATACAGAAGCATGATAGGTTTGTTACTTTATCTTACAGCAAGTCGACCTGACATTATGTTTTCTGTTTGTAATTGTGCTAGATATCAATCGAATCCCAGAGAACCACACTTAATAACAGTGAAGAATATTTTTCGATATCTCAAAGGCTCAATTTCGATAGGATTGTGGTATCCTTCGAAAACTGGATTCTTCATACAAGCATTTTCTGATGCTGATTTAGGGGGTTGCAATCTTGATAGAAAAAGCACAAGTGGTGGATGTCAACTACTGGATGGGAAGTTAGTAAGTTGGCAGTCGAAAAAGCAAACATGTGTTTCGATTTCCACAGCAGAAGCAGGGTATGTTGCTGCTGCAACTTGCACTTCACAAATCATATGGATTCAAAGCCAACTGCGTGATTATGCAATCAACATGAAGAAAATTCCGTTGTATTGTGATTCACAAAGTGCCATATGCATTTGTCACAATCCCATGCAACATTCAAAAACCAAGCACATTGCTCTTCGCTATCACTTTATAAAAGATCATGTTGAGGATGGCAATATCGAATTTCACTTTGTGAAAACCACTGATCAACTTGCTGATATTTTCACAAAGCCATTAGATGAAAAATCATTCGTGATAATTTTTTTTTTTGGGGGGGGGGGGGGGGGGGTTCTAGGAATGATCGAAGGAAATTCAGTTCCTGGATTGATTTCGAAAGAATGACAAGAAAACAAGGTGCAAAAGTGTCGATTCAGAGGTGCTGAATGTTCGTTCAGAGGAGATAGCTTATCATTCAGAGGTTATTGTTCACGTTCAGCGCTTCGACACGCTTCGATTTCGACATCATGTACAAACTACTTAATCACAAATTTTCGTTAGTTTAGTACAATTTTTTTTACTTTTATGTCGAAAAATCCAAAAATACCAAATATTTTTTTTTGTTGTTTTACATTTTGAAAAATCCAAAAATATCAAAAAGATTTTCTTATTTTTGTTATTTTCTTTTTATAAAACAAAAATTCCAAAAATATTTTCTTTCTCTTGTATATTTTTACACTTGATGCATAGATATCGAGGATTTCATATTCAACATCATAGCGATTGGAAAGTGTTTATGGTACTTGCTTGTTGCTTGAGGGAAGGTATACATTCGAAAACTGTGTACTAGTTAAGGGGTCCATAGAAGCATGCTACAACATGTTGACCAAAGCCTCGCTGATGCTATGAGTTTCGAAGCCTTAATGGTTTTCTCATTTTGAGAATTCCTTCCCAATCAGGCTATATTCTCATTCATTCAAGAGCTATCTTACTCTTCTCATATGAGTTAAGAGTTTACTGCGAGGTCAAATCAATGCAGAGGTACATTCGTTTCTTTTACCCAATCTTTTTCATCCTAAAATTCTTACACATTCACACACAATGACATATGTCTAAGAGATCTCTGGTAAAAACCAATCAGGATCTAGACATATCAAAATTCTGTGTTTATGATCTAACATCATGAGACCGTGATGAAAGTGAAACCCTAAATGTTGAATCAATTTAAGGAATTGATGGGGAACTTTGTTCCAAAAATGACGAAACCTTTGTTTCAGTACCTGCTTTCGATACTCAAAATCATATTCTTTTCTTGAAAAGTAATCTTGATCAAATGTTCGACACCCACGCCATTTGTTACCCAACAAGATTTAGGCCTAATTTTGGTTTCAAGAATATGATTTCTGTATGAGTATCATTCTCAACCTTCGTTACTTGATAAATTTTTCAAAGCTTACTTGTCACTGACTACACTGGTCAAACATGTAGTTTCGTTTACAACTTGTCATACTTATGTTGAGTATGCATTGTAACGAAATTTTAAGCCACCTTTGAAGCCATAATAAAAGAATCCCTTCGATACTTCTCATCAAGTATTCGATTGTAATTCACGGGAAACCACACAAGCTGTTGATATCTCTGTTGATGATTAGGGAAGCAATATTTGCCCGGGATTTATCTGCTTTTATGTCGAAATGATATTTTTGACATCACAGATCCATATTTTTCTTACATTGCTTCTTACCTTTTTCTTTGGCTCACTGCACTCACGAAATCCTTGAGGTTCTAAGTATTACTAACTCAGGCTGATGATTTTGAAAATCTGGCACATGACTTGGTTTTCAAACCGAAAAACGAAAGAGCCCAACCTCCATACCAAAGGTTTTAATCCTTATCTACTGGGTACTCACGAAAAGACTTTTGATGTGACGGTTTGGTAACTGTGATCGTTTATCGGATATCGTGCCATACACTTTTTCTGACATGGTGTGTTCGACGGCTATGGTGCAACTTTCAAGGGCCACGTGTCACGATCATAAATGGTAACAGTTTGAGATTCAAATTAGGGATACATATAAAAGGGGTAATTGGATATTCATTCCAACTTTACAATTTCCAAACTTACTCAAAGACGATCAGTGCCCTCTTTTCTCTTTGTTCTTCAAAGCTTTCAAGCAAACCCTAGCAATGGCTGCTCTTCAGCCTAACACCACTGACGATGTATCTTCTCAACCCATTATGAAGATCCAAAGTACGAATTATCAAGTTGATGGTGATGTCACTGTTTATCCAGAAGAACTCAAGATGTTGATTATTTCTCTGAAACATTCAGTTTTATCAATTGCGATGTTTAGTTCGTTTGATGTTCCGATGTCGTGGTTGTCCATGGCTGGTTCCACTGCTTCCTACAACAAAACGATGGGCACAGTTACATTCAATCTGATTAATGACAAGAAGTTTCATCTGTCCAAGAAGCTTTTTGCTAAGATTCTTGAAATCCCTAATTCTCCACCTTTCTATAAGTTCACTAATGAACATGTAATACACATGTTCAATGAGATGGGTTATCAACCCCTTCTTATCAAGATTAGTGAGTTCAAGAAATCAGGCCTTCCTTGTATCTAGAATTTTCTTTTTGGAATTTATCTTCGATGTCTCACTGGTCGAAGTGTTGGTTTGGATAAAGGAATACTGGAGGTATATGCTATGGTGGCTGGGATTGATTATGACCTAGAAGTTGATTATGCTACTCAGGTGTGGAAAGAATTCTTCAAAAGTGTCGAGAATACAAATGTTATGGATGGAGTATCGTGTGCTAGATATTGGAGTTCGATTCTTCAATATGCATATGACAAGAAAGGTATTCAGGTTCCTGCTGATGAACCAATGGCGGAGTTCGTGAAGTATCATTACCCAAAAGTCATTGAAGATGATGTCAATGTGTTTCCTTCAGTTGCTCGAATTCCAGATGGAATGCTCAAGAAGGTTGATCCATCGAATTCAGTGTTGCAAGCATACTTACAGACTTTTAACCCAAATGACAAAACTGGTGTTTTACTACAACATACTGAAGAAGGTTCTTCAAAGAAGTTTCTCAAGTCAAAGAAGGTTGATGAAACTAGTCCTTCGAAACCAATTCAGGAGGAAAATGTGTCTAAGTCCCCAAAGAAAAAGGTTGGAGAGGGAGTAAAAGTTTCGAAGAAGTCAGCAAAGCCTAAGGAGACTGACAAAATTGATCCTACAAAGCAGATTATTCCTACGAAATCTGGTGTGTTAAAGCGTCTTAAAAAGATGGCTCATCGGTCAAGAAAATCTCCTGAAAGGTCATCAAGCTTCTCACCCTCAATGATTTGAAAGCCACATGTAACTCGAAAAGGAGTTGTTTTTCATGAAATTCCTGTACCAGTTTCTCCATCCTCAAAGAAGCGAAGGGCTGAGGATGTTGCAAAGCATATTTCAAAGAAGACGAAGAAGAGAAAATTGATCCTTCAGGAAGACGATGAAGACGAAGTAGTTCCTGATTCACCAATTGGTAACGTTTCAAGTAGCTCTGTGAAAACTTCAACAATCGACACATCTACTCTTCATGGTGACTCCACAAAGTATCGACTCCTACGTAGACTTCGGTCATACCACCCTAGGTTTCGTTAACCAAGCCATTTACTGAGGAGGTTCGAACCTCAGGCATTCTTACATACGTATCTAATATGGATGTAAATGTCAACATGGGTGAAGGAGTCTTGAACAAAGAAAATCCAGTGTCAACTCAAGGTATTTTTTAAACCCAAATCATCACTACCAATACTTCTTTACCACCGTTTGTCACCACTGTTTCTATAACCACAAATTCAACAATTTTTGATCAAGTCATCAATCAACCTATCACTTCTCTCTTTCCATCTCAATCCACTGTACCACCCAAACAAGTAAATGATGATGAGACTGATGATGGAGGATTTGGAGGATCATTTCCTGACCTCGAATTTGATCCTGAGGAAGAAGACATACCAGACCACATGTGAATGTCAGGGAAACAGTTCAAGATCCTCAACAGAAAGCTCAACTCGTTGTTACAGTCACAAGTTGATGCTGGTAGCAAACATTCAGTATCAGGAATTGAAGTCGACGTTATGCTCAAGGCTCAGGAGCTTCGACTTCAACATAAGCTGGATACTTTGGACAAGAACAATGAACTTCATGTCAAAGCTCAGTCTGATACGTTCAATAATGAAATCAAGGAGTTAAGGCTAGTTGCAAAGGAAAGGAATGTTTTATTTGTTAAGGATGTCAAGACAGTCAAAGAAGATGTGAATAGGAAATTGGAAGAATTGAAGGTTGATGTGGCTAAAGAAATCAATGAGTTGAATACAACATACTCTTCTCTACTTTCAAAAGTAGATATCATTGCCGAAGCTGTAACAAAAGTGGTGCAATGGTATCAATCTTTACTTCCTAAATTTGATGAAAAAGCAACTGTTGATCTTAGCAATTTTGGGAAAATTGATGCTCTACTTCGTGAACTCAAGGAGCTAATTTCGAAATCTGGCTCATCTTCTCTTTTAATTCCTGAATTCTTAACTCAGAAGTTTCGTGTGTTTGAAACAACTATTCAGAAGGAGTTATCCCCACTGTCTCAACTAGTTAGTCTTTTACCAACAAATGCCCCACCTATTGTCACAGGGGTGCAAGGGGGAGAAAGAAGACCAGTTGGTAAAGGAGAAGGTGCCTCTGGGAAAACAGATGAAGAAGTAAAGATTGTTGGGAAGGTGTTTACAACTCATACTCCTACACCAAAATCAACAATTTCGAAACCAACAATTTCGAAGGCTGAACCATTGATAGCAACTGTTACAACTACAAGGCCAATTGCTAAAGGCATTGTAATTGGATCAACTGGTGAAGGGAGTTCTTCAAAACCCAAGAAAACTGCAACAAATCAAGATAGAGGAAAGAGGGTTGTGGTTGAGAAATCAAAGGAAGAAAGAAAGGTTGAGATAGATGCAGAGATAGAAAAGCAACGTCAAATACATAGTATTTTGAGGCTTCGACAAAATGATCCTCCTTCTTTGAACAAAGGAGATCCAAGAAAGCTGCATAGTTATGAAAATATCGAAGCGAGAGTTGCTTACAATGAGATGTATGAGTTTGAGAAAAAGCCAAGGAAAAGTTACTCTATTGAGAATTCTGATATGAGTCAACTCGATTTTCCTGTCAATGAGATGATGTTTCTCACAGTGTAGTACAAGATTGTTGATCAGTTCAAGGATAAAGATGATTTTATCCATATGAAGCTGAGGTTTCATGCTGTGTTGGGAAAGGATCAAGAAGAAGTATGGTCACTCGTGAAGATTGTCCGAGTGTTAAGTATAACAAAGGATGTGTTGTTCGAAAACATGCTACAAAATTTTCGATATCATGTTGTGAGAGCAAACAATGTTGCTTTTGACTTCTCAATTGCTGATTTTCCTCTAATGAACTTGAATGATCTGATTCAAGTTGCAACTATACTCAAAGACATGGATGCTTTGAAACTCCAGGGAACAAGTAAAGAAATATTACATCTGGGATTGGGCCATATCAAGCTTTTCATAGACAATTACTATGATTGTATAGCATTGACTGATGTTGAATTAGCACTGTCAATGGGAAAGGAAATCACAGTTCCCCAATCAGCGTTGAAGAGTCAAGCTGATTTGAAGATGTATGTTGATGGTGAATATGCTTGAAGCGTTTTGGAGTTGTTTTCGTGGGAAAGAGCAAGAAGGGAAAACAAACGAAGTTCTTATTCCAGTCAAGTGATGTTGAAAGATACACAACTGCTCATTATACAAACTTAATTGTGCATATGAATAGTTGTAAGAAGAACAATGAAGCAGATAAGGCTGAACTGAAGAAGGTCATGAACTGGTATGTGGAGATTCGAAGGATATTACATATGGCTGCTCAAGTTTTGATAACTTGATTTCGACACTGCTTACAAAGGGGGAGATTGTAAAAGTCGAAGTTAGTTGTAAGGTGTCGAAAGTATCTGAATGGTCGTGATGTAATATAATGTTATTTACAAAGGCATAGTTGTTTTCGAAACTGTATTGTTTAGTCCTTTGTATTTTTTGTATGCTTTCTATTTCCTATAAATAGGGAAGGATACTTAGACTAGATAGAACTTTCCCACTATTCTGTCTAAACACTCTCTGTATCTTGAAAGCATAATAGAGCTGAAACCAGATCTTATTTACTCTCGGTGTTCTTACTTCTTATCAATATTGATCTCGTTTCATTACTCGATAAATCAAACCACTTCAATTTTGCGCAGATCTTAGGTTTAAAGAAAAACTTAAAAAAGATAGAATCAATAGTAAAATGAATTCGGAAATTTATGTCAACAATATGGATATCAGCCTTTAACTGGACCATCTACATCAAAATCAAAAAATTACAAGAAAAAATCTTTGAAATATTTCAAGAAAAATAGAAAATATAATAATCCTGAAAATTATCTTAAAAGAAAATACTACTCTAAAAAATATTACAGGAGGTCATCTAAAAAATCTAAAGGAAAATCAAAAGATGTTATTATTTGTCATAAATATGGGTGTACCAGTCACACAGCCAACAATTGTTATGTCAAGACAAAAATAAATGAATTAAATATATCTGAAGAATTAAAAGAACAAATAAGAAAAAATTGTTTTAAATTCAGACTCAGACTCTGAAGAAAGTATTTCTGACTATCAAACAAATGATTTAAATGTTTTAGAACACACTACTTCTGATTTAGATAGTTCTGATGTATAATGTCACTGTAATTCAATTAATGTGATTACAAATAATTCAATTAATGTTCTTACTCACAATGATAAAGAACTACTAAAAAACTTGGACTCTATTAAAGATAAAAATATCCAAGAATTAATTATTAAACAAATGCTTAATAAAGGGGACACTATTATACCTAATAATACTGAATTATTTAATCTCAATAATGTATTTGAAAGATTTTCTAAAGAAAAACCTATTTCTACTCAGGAATTTCAAGAAGAATTAAAACTGGTTAAACAAGAAATAAAATAAATAAAAAATAGACTTCTTATTACTGAAAAAGGAAAACAATCTTGAACAAATAAAAATGATTTCCAAGAAATCAAAAAAGAAAAGGAAGATGAAGAAGTATTAATTGGAAAGATTATAAATTCATAGGTTTCTCAAAAATGGAATACTCAGATTACTTTAGTAAAAGATAATTTTCAAATCAAGATAACTGCTTTAATTGATAGTGGTGCAGATATGAATTGCATCCAAGAAGGAATAATTCCTACTCACTTCTATGAAAAAACTTCTTCTACATTAAATGGAGCAGGCGGCTCAAAATTAATCGTTAATTACAAAGTTTCTGATGTTCATATTTGTAATGATCAAGACTACTGTTTCAAAACCCATATAATTCTAGTAAAGAATCTCACTTCTCCTCTAATTCTAGGAACACCTTTTATTACTACGATATATCCATTTAATGTCCATGAAAACGGAATCTAAACTAATATTTTTGGAAAAGAAATTATGTTCAAATTTTGTGAACCTATTCAATACTCAAATATAAATATACTCAATTATAAAACAAAACAAGCTAAATATCATATTAATGAAATAAATGATATTCGTATAATTAATCAATTAGAAGAAAAACATATTCAAGACAAAATAACAGCTTTAAAATCAAAATTTGAAAATAATGTTTGCTCTAATATTCCAAATGCCTTTTGGAGCAGAAAACAACATATCGTTAAATTACCTTACATTAAAAAATTTAATGAAAATGACATTCCTTCAAAATCAAGAGCCGTTCACATGAATAATGAATTAGAAATTCACTATAAAAAAGAAATTCAAGACTTATTAGATAAAAAGCTAATAAGACCTTCTAAGTCACCATGGTCTTGTTCAGCCTTTTATGTTATTAATGCATCCGAATTAGAAAGAGGATCACCAATATTGGTTATCAATTATAAACTTCTAAATAAAGTTTTAGAATGGATTAGATATCTTATTCCCAATAAAAGAGACTTATTGAAAAAACTTTATGATTCAAAAATATTTTCAAAATTTGATAGAAATCAGGGTTTTGGCAAATACAGCTTCATGAATTTGACAAATATAAAACTGGTTTTAATGTTCCTTTTGGACATTACGAATGGAATGTTATGCCTTTCGGATTAAAAAATGCTCCTTCTAAATTTCAAAATATTATGAATGATATTATCATCCCTATAAACAGTTTTACCATTGTTTATATTGATGATGTTCTTATCTTTTCAAAATCTGTTGACCAACATTATAGACATTTAAAAATATTCCATGATCTTATTTATAAAAATGGTTAGGCTGTATCAGCAACAAAAATGCATCTATTTAAAGATCAAATACGTTTTTTAGGACATGACATCATTAAAAACACAATTAGACCCATAACAAGAAGTTTAGAATTTTCAAGTAAATTCCCTGATGAAATTAAAGATAAAAAATAACTTCAAAGATTCTTAGGATGTTTAAACTACATACATGACTTTTTCAAAGATCTGGGAATTATATGTAAACCTCTTTATGATAGATTAAAGGATAATCCAGAACCATGGACTCAAAAACATACTAATATAGTTAAACACATTAAACAAAAAAATTCCAACATTACCATGTTTAAATCTACCACATCCAAATGCAAAAATTATAGTTGAAACTGATGCTAGTGATATTGGATTTGGAGGTATATTAAAACAAAAAAATTTAAATTTAAAAGATGAACAACTAGTTCGATATTTTTCGGTGCCTAGAATGACACCCAAAGAAACTATTCAATTGTCAAAAAAGAAATTTTAAGCATTGTTTTATGCATCAAAAAGTTTGAAGATGATTTATTTATGAAACAATTTTTATTAAGAATTGATTATCAATCTGCAAAATCAATTTTAGAAAAAGATGTCAAAAACATTATTTCCAAACAAATTTTTGCTAGATGGCAAGCCCTTCTAGGCAACTTTGATTTTGAAATAGAATTTATTAAAGGAGAAAATAATTCACTTCCAGATTTTCTTTCTCGTGAATTTTTATAGGGGAAATGAGTTCTTCCTCTTCATCCTCCAAAACAGATAACAAGAAGCCTATTCCTCAAAAACTTGTACCTTTTCCTCCTCGTCCAAATAGATTTTCTCCTTTATCTCCATAAAACAAATCTGTACTTTTTACTGATGTTCTTCAAAACAAAGAATCAAAACTTGTCACTTCTAGTATTTCTCCAATCAAGACTGTTAGTCCTTTTATCAAATCTCCATCCTCGTCTCCTTTGGGAACTCAAAAAACTATTCTTTCTACTAAGACTTCATATATTATAAATCCAAATATTGAAAGAATTCAAATTCTTGAAGAGTCTCAGATTTCAAAATTAAATCAAGGATATCATATTCTCACTGATCATGTTTTTGGTCGAGGGAAAACCTTTTATTCTGATCCTTATAAGACCAGAGAATACTATCAAACCATTCTTCAAGAATCCGGTTCTATATGTTTCACTCATCATTCCAATTCATCTGAAGGAACAATTGATTACAGTAAAGCTAAAATTCTCAAGGTCATTTCTCCTCAAGATTGGTCAATAAATCCTCATTCCGAAAAGATCTTAGTAGGATACCCTGCTTACCCAAAATATTCCTATTATGATTATCAAGAGGCCTGGTCCAAAGCATTCCTTATACGCAGTTATTCACATTCTTGGTTTATCTTTTTTGATCTAAACTTTGACTATGAATACCCCAAATGGTTCGTTAATTGGTATAAGCTCATGGGCTTAATACCAAAATGTCTACCTGATGAAGTTTTGAATGGATTTCTCAAATTCAAGGAGTTATTTGTCCAACCTATCCCTGAATTTGAATATCTATTACAATTTTCCATGTTATTCAAAATTACATGGATTATGTCATGGACTTATAATTATCAAGAAGCAAAAGACACTTCTCCTCCATGGCTTAACTACCAATATAGAATAAAATG